>NC_137585.1:46967596-47357346 GCF_963210335.1 Falco punctatus
TCTGTGAGAAAACATATGGTTTGGTTACTCAGAAATAACAGTAAAACTAACCAGACTGACAAGTTTTAAAATTTTTCCAAAAGAAAAAGTACCACTACCAGAATTGGGTCTGAATCTCCTATGCTATTTCACTAAAATGTTATTATCTGATGTGGGGAAATACCTCTGAAAAGTCTCAGTGTATTAAGTCAGTCAAAATTACATATTAATCCTCCAATAATCAAAATTACATGTTAATCCTCCAATTAAAAGAGATTTTATATAAGATTTCTTTGCTCAAGCAGTCCTATTGCAGAGTATCTGAATTTAGCATGACAAGATCTGATGGTCACAAGTAGACTACAAAAAATTGACAAGAATTAGGCTATACATTTACTCACTGATGGACGTCAATATTTATGATATTATAGCTCCATTTTCTTAAGTCCCTCTGTTTGCTGTCAATCTTCACTATTCCTTCTAGAAAACGTATGCCAGAAATAATTTATTCAAGTCTGTGAGTATAATGATGGAATTACTTTGCAAACAGTTTTGGAAAAAGAAGCCTAACACTGAACACAAAACGCATGGACAGAGATAAAAGGTATGTGTCAACAGGTACTTATAAAGAGAGTGGAAATGTAAAAAGAAAATGCATCAGAGTTAGAGACTACATGGGTAGATATGGTCTGATGACTTACATTTTTACTGTATTTTCAGTTTAGTCTGCGTCTTCATTTGTTTTTGTTTCAAACACAGCTCTGATTAAGTGGTGTATGAAGAGCATATAGCTGTATATTACATTTATGATGCTACAGGGTAAAATTGCCAATATAATAGGAATACAAAAATAACTGCAAATAAAATACATGCTTGCAGCTTTTTTCATCCAACTCCCATTGCGTTTATTATAAAACATAGCTAAAATCTTGCAGTTTGCCTATTCTTCTGTAAGTTTTGTTTTGGGATTCAATGAATCATTATAATAGACACATCTTTATCTCTTGTTTAGCTTTGTACAATACAGAAATCAACACAACATTAATCCAATTACTTGTGATTTTTTTCTGTAGAATTCATATGATCTTTGGGGTAAGTTCAGTGGCATGCAATGTGTTATGACTATCATGTTCTCAGTATATAAATGCCCAAAATACTTCCACGTATTTTACAGGCATATGGTTTCTGTTCTCCACTACTTTTTAATCTAGGCAATTACATACACTTAAATTACCATTGAAATAATTTGAAATGCAGAGATCTCTATAAGAAATATGAAGATTGGTAGGAATAATGCATTAAAAGAAATGCATGTGTGAAAGCACCAGAAGAAACAGTGCTACGAGGGGTTAAAGGTACAGTCTGTATTGATAACCAAGGACACAGCTGACAGTGGTAAAACACTAAGGAATGTGCTTCTATCAAGACAAGAAGGGGTGTGCTCTAATAAACGGACAGGACAGATGATTTATCAGCAGAAGACCCTACACAACACAGGGCAGCAACAAAATTACAGTACATTGCATTAGGCATTCATCTTCCTGTTACTCCAGAAGGAAGACAGACTCTAGCCCTAAAATATCCAAGATAAGGATGCAAAACCAATGAGCACTACTGAAGTAAATAAATTTTTGGATCAAAAGGACCATACCATAGCAACTGTTGACTCCTAAACATCTATCAAAAAAACTAGTTCACTATTGCTAATCAAAAGGAATCCAAGAGATACAATGAGAATGCAATCCTCAGCCTTCCATGTCACACACAAGTGACCATGGACAGAAAACTTGGCCATACATGCATACACATCTTGTGCTTTTGGGTACTGAGTGTGAGTGACATTCGTATGAGAACATGAATAGCTCAAAAGAGTTTTGCCTGAAGCAAGAATCACCTTTGCCTTTCACAACGTCTCATATTGACTTCAATTACACAAATATCCCCCAGCAGTTCTGCCATTGCAACTTAAACCTCCATGTTGACTTTTCAGTTGCTAATAAGATGCAAGGAAGTGCAGAATCAAACCCAAATGTGTGGCTCTATTCCCTACAGTGCTGTCCTACAATTGACAGTGAAGATTTCATAGACTTACAGTTGAAAAATTTCAAACTGCATATGTATTTCCTATTGAGGAGGCATCAAACAGCACTGGGAGCAGATACCAGCTGCTAGAACTGTCTCCTCTCATCGGGTCCGTCTTCCATCAGCGACAGATTCAGGTTCCCTCTGCCTTTTCTTTTTTTCCCCCTCTTTATGAAGCTACAGATATCTTGGTCTTTTTGCACAGCTTCAATGGGAAGGTGGGATTTGGGAGGAAAGTGATACTTATTTTACGGTCTGATTATTGTGGTTGGCTATTGCAAAATTAGAGTTGTGCGTTCAAAACTGTAAGCCTGAGGTCTCCCACTTTGTGAGAGGCTGCACGGCTCATTTTATTAAAATCTATGAATCAAATCCACTTCGATAAAGTGCTTAGTTTAACCACAAGGAGATTTTAAAAAGGGAAGTAACTGCTGCAAAACAGACACTAAATCACAATTAAAGTATATACTTTGAAGTGTATAACTTACCACTGTGAAAACTGCCTTATGGCAACATGCCTACACATATCTAATTAAAATTCTGCCTTAATTAAATACTTATATTTTATCTGTTTTCTGCCCTTGAGGGAGGGAGGATATTAACAGCTTTGGAGGAAAACCACTTTGCCAAAACTGCAACCATATGGCAGCAAAAAGAAAAGGGCCAGCCTAACAAGGCTTCATTTGTTAAAAGAAAGTTTGACTTCTGAGTGAAAATTTAGCTTATAGGCAGAACCATAGGGAAAAGGAAGGCTTCATGTCTGAGTAGTGGCAGTGGAACAGATGGAAGAGAGAGGAAACTGAGCATGTAGCTTCTGGCAGTCAAAGGTCTACACAATTTCAATTACATTACAGCTGTACGGGGCACACTGTTAACTCTTACTCCCCTCATGTAGCTATGGGCTGTGGCCCCACCTCATTCCATCTTTTCCTAGTCTGCTGAACTTATGTCTATTTTACTTTCCCAACCTTTGTGCTCAAACTCATGTGCCCTCACAAATCTGAAGAGAAAAATTTCTTGCAATTTACCCCATACTGTGGAGGAGTCCTTGATAACAACAGCCTCAGTCATATCAGTAAAGTAGGCAAAATAAAATAACTTTTGTATGATGACTGCCTACAGCTTTCAGCCCGATATAAAAGCTCAGAGAAAGTACATTACAAAATGTATTCTAATCCAGTGCTCCATGACCTAGTGTCAATCCCTGGCCTTAAATGTGTAATACGTGACACAGAAACATGCATATGTAGTGGGCACATGCAGAAGCAATAATGTCTTGTTTGTGGAAACACTTGACATACAGTGGAGTTGTAGGGTTTATTCTGAATACAGAACAACCCACCGCAGTTCTGCTACTTTCAGATGAGATAAGGCTCATGCTGAGTTGATTCAGGCATAGCTGTCAGTGTTCCAGAGTCCTTCTGGTTCCAAAGTAGCTCTAGAAAAGCCAACACATAGATGTCTCTGAAGTTGTAGACATAGTACGTACTGTCAAAGCACATATTTCAGAAGATTTGCTAGCTTCCTTGAAAGTGTGTTTTGGGTTTTTTTTACACAGTATAATTCTTTTGCATATACCTCTTCCAATAACAAGCAGCATTAATCTCTGAAAGGCACTCACTCAGGTAGCTTCACTGAGCAAAGTCTGGAGCCTTCATAGGGATATTTAGACACTGATGCTGAATGTGATGCTAAGATTATCTCAGGCACAGGGAAAGACACTCTTCTCACGAAAGGGCAACAGACAAACTTTTTAAAATCCAAACTTGATAGATGCAATAAGAAATTTGCTTATTTCAGCTGCAAGAAAAATGCTTGCCAGTATATTATGTTCCAAGCCAAAACCATAGATCAAGAAACTAAAAATAATTCAGTAAACTGTACCCTGTATGCCTCTAGGTGGAACAATGAGGGTATTTGAGGATAGGTACATTCTCAGCTCAGCTGACCAAAGAAATATCAACTTGTATGCACACAGCAACTTGATAGTGCATTATGGAAAGCATTCAAAAAAGAATTCATGATTAGCAGAATTAAAAAACCGTAAATCACCCTCCATGTGGTAGAACATATTTGAAAAGTTGTTCTTTCAAATGTCCAGCACGTTATTTTGATATAGAATGACCTTCAACAATTATTTTCCTTGTCATTATTCTGATTTCTCTGACTTGAAACAATTCTTGCTTTAATCATGATGATGATATGATACCCATTACTCATGTTAAAAAAAACTCTCAAGTAGATTATTTTTCTTATCATTCTTTTTCAAAAGACTTGCAAATATAAGTGAACTCTGAATCACACACCTCAGAACAGCTGCTGGGCTCCAACTAACACACAAATACTGCTATGCATGCCTTGAAAGACATTTTTATTTTAGAATTGTTTATAATTAGGCAAAGAATATATGAAATTGAAGTATTTCTTCTTTTTACTTGACTACTCTATCTTGTAGACAGGTTGACTTAAATCATGTTACTACAGTAGTCACAGAATCATTACAAAACAGACTCAAAGTGAATTAAACTAGTGACCTAATCCATTCAACTGACCCAAGCCAAGGTCACTTATATACTGACCATTAGCTTTTTCATTCTGGAAAATAGCCAGGATTCTTTAAGACACTGCTGAATGTAATGGGTTTATAATGTCCCTAGTAATCTGTTTGGATACTTCACTATATTGCCTTTATAATTTTGTCCTGGGGAGAAGGGGGTGAGATTCACTTCAGCTAGTTTTAGACAGCTACATCTGAGAAGGTCCTCTAGGCCCTCATTATCCATACTTCTAGTGCCATTTGCCATGCTTCAGACATTTAGAGATGATAAACAAGAGCTAAGAAGTGCCTGCATATCTAACTCATTATTAGTGGCTCAATGCAGTCTACACTGCAGAAGTCTGAATTTAGACATTAAGCATAAGATTCATGTCTGACCTACCATTATTTTCACCAAGCCCATGTTTCCTTAATCTGCTTACAAGCAAAACACATGAGACAATGTCAAAACCTTAACTGAAGTCCAAATATGGGGCATCTCGTGCTCTTTCCTTACCTACAAAATCCGGTATCTGCTCCTAGCAGAGAATTAGATTGCTTTAATAGGTTTGCTTTTGGCAAATCCATGTTGTCTCTTATTTCTTTGCTATTTTCTAGCTACTTTTAGTAATTTCTCTGTTCAGTGACTTTTCTATGAATTGAAAATAATTCCCCACATTCTCCTTCCCCTTTTAAAGATAAGTTCTACATCATTCTCTTTTAGTCTGTTGATACCTGATCCATTCTCCAAGAATTCTCACAGAAACTTACTACCAGGTCAAAGTTTTTCAGACAGTTATGTAACCCAAAATAAATTTCATTAAATCAATTTTAAGATACCTAACCTATATAACCTGTTCTTTCCTTATACACAATTGAGTTTCTAGCCCTAGAATTAGCTGTACATGCCATATGCTCACCGATGACCTTTTCAGTAAATGTGTGATTAACAGTCATTGTACATTTTTGCCTTCTCTGCACCTACTATGGGCAGCTTTTTCTTTCCTGCATAACCTCTCTACGTACCAAAGATTTCTTTGTTCTTCTTCTACCTATTAATGTACAAATATAGTTATGTTATGTTAAATCTTAATTTCTTTTGCTAGTTGCATGTCACTGAGTGTTTCAGCACTTCTGACTTGTCTTTACATGTGTGTTATTCTACCATGCTTATTAAAGAGAGAAATTTCCCTCTTTATGTCTAAAGGTGAAACAAAAAAAATGAAAGTTTAGCTAAGCTGCTCTTTTACACTTCCTTTTCTTCACATTGGTGAAGCTTGTACTATAGTCTTCAGTAGTTTTCTGTTGAAGAATGCACAGATTTCTCTTTAACTTGCACTGTAGAGATTTTTTAAAATAAATTATCCGAATTTATTGACATCTACCTTCTTCAGAATTTTCTTCACTTGCAAGTCTGTCAGTATAATTTCTTTTCCATCGAATACCGTAGTAATGAAAATCTCCAATTACGATAAAGTCCAAAGGCTTTGGAGACCTATCAAGAACAACCATGTCCTTTTCTGCTTTCCTGGATACCAACAGATACTTAACAGCACTAACTAATCCTACTCTCAAAGCAACCATTATATTTTTTGAAATAAAGCCAATGTTTCCCCTCCTCTTCTTACTAAAGAAGTTATATCCTTTACATGACGGGATTACCAGTGTAATATACATGATAAATTCTCTACAATGCCAATTTTGCCATAATCTTCAATTAATTCTTGTCTATTCCTGATTAATACTTCTGTTAATTCTTCTCTGTTCCTCTTTCATCTACCATTAGCATACAGATAGCTAAGACATCTGGTGAACTGACCCATGACTCTTTGTCTAGTCACTTCTTTAATATTGTTTTAAACAATCCTGTCTTTCTCGGGGGTTAGACCTATGTCCAATTTGCATTATTGAAGATGAAGACTTTTGTCCTTACCCCATGGTTCTTAATTTAAAGTTCTCTTTTCTCAGAATAGAAGCCACATAGTTATACTTAGGGTGTTTCCGACTGTTGCTTGACTTGGATGTGAGAGGAGAGACAACATTTCTCGACTCTTCAACCTCTTAATCCACTGCCACAGAACCTTATAAGCACTTTTGATTTGCTTAGAATCATTCTTGGCAGTATCATTAGTATCCTTTATCATATAATAGTGATCAGTAGAATCCTTTGCAACTTGGCAAGCTTGGACTTTTGTGAAGAGGCACACCAGCCATAACGTAAGTGCGAGGTGGTACAGATGTCTCCACATCACTTTGAGCAGAAGGTCACTTGCCAGCACCGTATTCTATTTCCATTTGGTAACAGAGGTTTTGTACGCTTTGGGCTAGTGTGTTTTTTTAATTGTCTTTTATCATTGAGATTAGTTCTTAGTTGCTCCCTGGTCAGCACTCCTGCTTTTGATTTCAGTGGTAAGCTGTTCAGATGTTGAATGCCCCATGCCCTCAGAGGACATTGGCAGCCATCTTCCTCTCTCTAGTTTCAAGTTCACTCCTCCGGTACCTGTACTGCTACCAAACTGAAAGCTCTGCTTTATTTTTTTTTGTTTCCAAAAGCACACTGTGGATAAAGTTCTCATGACCACACTCAGCCAGTCTTGATTCTCTCCTTTCACTGCTCCTCTAATTGCTTCTTAACAGATTCCCCTGGAGATCTAAAAGAAGTCTTTCCAGATTTCACCAGTAGGAAAATACAGGCCAAAGTTCCTGTAAATCCATTCAAGGATTTCATCACAAGATGTCATTGTCTAATACTAAATACAGCTATTGAATTAACTATGTATGAAATACTTCCTCTCAAATATTTTTCACTGAGATACTATGTAGCATAAAAAGCTCTTCATGCCTGGTAGATTAAGAATATTTGTGCTTGAATTAATGTATTTTTGTTTTTACTAACAGCTCATAAAACCATGGAAGTATAGTATGACATACAGGACTAAGTAAATACTAAAATGAAGGATTCCATATCAAGCTACATTTGCTCTTCAGTATTATCACAAATTTTACTGTTTGCTAAAAATTTACTAGACAATAAAAGTGGTTTCCTGAATATAGTACTCCATAATCTAGATGCTTTCGGGTCAACTCTAAGAAAAATGTCTGACTTGTACACGTTGATCATTAAATACATTATTTTTCGTCTCTATTGTACAATATTTTTGTACATATATTCATATAAAACTAACAAACCTCATATATTTATATATCTAAACTGATGAAGTATTTCAAAATTATATTTCCTGATACCATACCACTTAATTTTTATTCCGAAGCATAGAGTAGATCTTTACATTTGGCTTAGTGTGGAGCCAGGAAGAAGAGTGAAGGGGAATGAGAAGTTCTGAGATGGAATTTAGGGCCTCAGTACTAAACACTTGGGCAGATAAAACTGTAAGTTAAACACATAGAGATCCAGACAGTAATTAGACGGGGGCTATGTGAGGTATCCCTGAGGAACACCAAGGCACCTGAGATGCTTCTTGCCAATAAACTATAGGAGCTTAAATAGAAGCAGCACACACACACATACACACAAAGCTGATTTGCTGCAGATAACTTCAAAGCAGCCCCTTCCTTGGGGATAAAGACCTATCAAAAAATGTCTTAGGTTGTATTATCAGTAAGAAAAACCTGTGTATTGCCTTGTGGTAGTTAATAAGTGGTAATTAACACAAGCTAAAATCTTAAGTAAAATCTGTTGTTAAAAATATAAATAACACTGTAATAAGGCTCCACTTGATTGGTTACTCCAGTATGCTAACACTGAGATTTTCTGCTCGATAACCCTATTACTTTTTTAATAAAAATATAAGAATGTACTTGAAGTATAACATGTTTGATGTCATGTAATGCATTTGTTATTATAATAGTTCACTTCTCTTTGCTGCCTAAACTACGCTTGACTGAACCTGGAAAAGGCATAAAGGAATGAAAAGTGGAAAACATACATGTGAAGCTGCATATAGCCAGCTCTATAGCAGAATGAAATGTCTTTACTGCAGTCTGCATGTACAGCAAAATTGATTTAAAACATTGTATTTTGTAGTTGTATTTTGATTAACAGCACATAGCTTGATTTCTTCATTAAAGGAAAAATCAGATTATCATTCTACACTAGCTAAAGACCCTTAAGGAGTTGACAGAAAGAAAAAAAAACGTTGGTTTGTAGGAAGCTGCACACCAAACAGAAAAGAAGTTGGGACTCAGAGTCCCCTCTGGGAAAAGCAGCAAAGAAAAGAGTAGAACTCGTGCCAAATGAAAGAGCTGAAGAACCAAATGCCACATTTGAATGCCAAGAAAAATAATGCATGCAGTAGAAGCCACAAAATGGCTGATGAGAAGAGTTGTGAGATATTTTCTTCTCTTAAAAGAAAAAAACAGAAAAAGCAGTGGTCATTCATAGGAAAGGACAGAGTAGTACTTGCACATCACTAAGTTATGCAAATTTGCATACATATACTGTTGCTTTTGTCTCCTTTTCATAGCTCTTCCTTGCTGTCGAACATCTTAGTGGATGCCTGATTTTGCATTTTGTGCCTGTGTACTGCTGTGGTGGGTTGACCCCAGCTGGACGCCAGGTGCCCACCAAAGCCGCTCTGTCACTCCCCTCCTCAGCTGGACAGGGGAGAGAAAATGAAATGAAAGGCTTGTGGGTCGAGATAAGGACAGGGATAAAACACTCACCAATTACTGTCATGGGCAAAACAGACTTAACTTGGGGAAATTAGTTAAATTTATTACCAATCAGAGTAGCATAATGAGAAATAAAACCTAAATCTTAAAAACACCTGACCCCCACCCCTCCCTTCCTCCCAGGCTCAACCTCTCTCCCAGATTCTCTACCTCTGCCCCTGCCCCTGCCAGTGGCACACAGAGAGAGGGTATGGGGATTTCAGTCCATTCATCACATGTTGTTTCTGCTGCTCCTTCCTCCTCAGAGGAAGGACTCCTCACACTCTTCCCCTGTTCAAGCATGGGGTCCCTCCCATGGGAGACAGTCCTCCATGAACTTCTCCAACATGAGTCCTTCCCATGGGTTGCATGCAGTTCTTTAACTGCTCCAGTGTGGGTCCACCACAGGGTTACAAGTCCTGCCAGCAAACCTGCTCCAGCCATGGTCTCCTCTCTCCATGGGTCCACAAGTCCTGCCAGAAGCCTGCTCTAGTGCAGGCTTCCAACGGGGCCACAGCCTGTTTTGGTCACCCACCTGCTCCCGTGTGGGGTCCTCCATGGGCTGCAGGTGGTTAAGTGCTCCACAGTGGACCTCCATGGACTGCAGAGGCACAGCTGCCTCGCAGGGGAGTCTGCTCTGGCTCCTGGAGCACCTCCTGCCCCTCCTTCTTCACTGACCTGGGTGTCTGTAGAGTTGTTTCTCCCACATATTCTCACTCCTCTCTCTGGCTGCTGTTCTGCAGCAGTGTTTTTTCCTTTTTAAAATGTTATCCCAGAGGTGCTACCACCGTCACTGATGAGCTTGGCCTTGGCCAGCGGCGGGTCTCTCTTGGAGCCTGCTGGCATTGGCTCAACCAGACACAGGGGAGGCTTCTGGCAGCTTGTCACAGAAGCCACCATTGTAGCCCCCCTCTGCTACCAAAACATTGCCACACAAACCAAATAAATTCCACTCCTTGCCTCTCTGAATCACATATTTAAAAATTACCATGAAAATCCACATTCATCACTCTTCACAAACTTCACTAAAAAATAAATAAATTCCCCACACCAAAATCAAAATAAAATCATCACAACACCAAAGGAAAGCAGACAATTTACACAGAATCCACCCCTCCTCCATTCACCACAATTACAACAATAGAAATTCCCCACAATCATTCCACTCACTAACACTGTTGAGTCCATGTTCTGCCTGTTACCTCTCCCAGTCACTATCTTTATCTCGAATTCCTGGAGCCCCACCTTGGGTGCCAGAAACGACTGTGGTGGGTTGGCCTTGGCTGGATGGCAGGTGCCCACCAAGCCACTGTATCACTCCCCTCCTCAGCAGGAAATGAGGGGAAAAAATAAGATGGAAAAAACTGTCATGGGTCAAAATAAAGGCAGTTCAATAAAGCAAAAGCAAAGGCTGCACAGGCAAGCAAAGGAAAACAGATTTATTCTCTGCTTCCCATCAGCAGGCAATGTTCAGCCACTTCCCAGGAAGCAGGACTTTAGTATGCATAGTGGTTGCTCCAGAAGACAAACGTGGTAATAAAGAATGCCCGCCTCCTCCTCCTTTCTCTTAGTTTTTATTGCTGAGCAGACATCATATGGTATGGAATATCCCTTTGGTCAGCTGGGGTCAGCTGTTCTGGCTATGTCCCTTCCCAAGATCTTGCCCACCCCCAGCCTACAGATGAGGGGAGAATGTTGGAGAGACAGCCTTGATGCTTTGTGAGCACAGCCCAGCAGTAGCCAAAACATATGAGGAAAATTAGCTCTGTCTCAACCAGACCAAATATGACTACCATGATAAAAAATAGTAAGCAGCAAATCCCGACTTACTTAAATTAGCTTCAGAAAGTAACTATCTTGTAACCTAGAGTTTCTCTATGAATAATTCTCTCTTTCAACACAGCAAGCTTCAGAAAGAAAAAATAGCCTGCCAGGATAATGTCTGGCACTTTGCATGATATTGTCCCTTACTGTTTTAGAAAAAAATATCTGAATCTGCTTGTCTTATCTGCAATTATATTGATATTCAGATCAGTTATTTTTTCTTTTTCCTAGATTCCCTTCTCACTGTCCAGCTACTGTTAAAATAGTTGTGTCAACTATTCAGTTGGTAAGACACAGTTCTGTCCTGTACAAATATAATGCTCCATGAAATGGACGCTTGTTAAAATACTTTTTTAAAAATTAATAAAATAAAACAATTTTTAAAATTTAAATTTTAAATTATTATAATAAAATAAAAATAAAAACTATTAATAAATTTTAAAACAAAATTTTATAAAGTGATAAGGTATGTAGTCTCCTGCCCAATACATAAACCCAAGTAACTGCATGCAGTTTCTAGCAGGGTTGTACCAGTACAGGTGACTTAACATAGCTCTGCCTTAAGACCAAATAATTCAGACATACAAGTCAGTTTTCTTTCCATGAGTTAGGAAGAAAACATAGTAAAATAGTTCCAAAGTTCTTATCAGCACAGCTGCACAGGTTTATGCTGACATACCAAGAGGGTAGGCATGACTTAAGAGTTCTTAGAATTCACCAGTAGGGAAGGTTTGCAAATTTTCCCATCATTGCTAACACCAGTCACTGGCTGTCAGAAACATTTTCAGCCCTGTGCCAAATATTTGATCAAAGCAGAATTAGATAATATAATGCTTTAAAAACCGTCAGCAGCTACTGGGTTATATATACTCAGGGTCCTATCATTCCAAACAAAATCTCAGCTGAAAAAGACTTAAAATATCCCCCTAGTAGAAAGGCTTCAGTATGAAGATATTAATGGAATATTTTTTCTGGTAAGATTTTAGAACAACATTAATGACTCCAATATGCTATTTAAAGTAACAGCTCCAGGATACTGCGCCTAATGCATCTCTAACAGTAAACAACATTGATTCTGTTCATGGTTATCCAAATACATACAAAGGTTTTCAACACAGTGGGTTACTTAGCAATATCTTATCCACAGTTTCCCTACAGACAGTTAAGTCAAAATTAAAAAAGTTAGTTCTTTTTCCCTTACTTGTATTGTGATCATTCATCTCCCCCAATCCAGTATTAATTCCAGCATCTATTGAACTCATGATTTTATCAATCTGCAGAAAAGAGAACATTGAAAACAATTGATGGGCTGCATCTTTGTTATTTTGCTTCAGTTTTTCATGCATAAATTTATGGTATTATTACTCTCATTAGGAAAACAACAGTCAAGGTTGCAAAGTGCAAAAATAAAAGGTAGACAATTAATTTCTCCACTTTGATTTTTATTTTGCAATGTTTATATGCTAGCAAAAGCTAAAGCTTGAGACTAGTATTTCTTTTTCTACAGTATGGTTCCTTTCATACTGATGATTGGTATAATCACTAGATGTCTATTTAAGCAATAATATTAATGCATAAGAATATTGGGTTTTGTGTTATAAAAGTAAAAAAACCAATTATTCAATTAAGATTTCAAGAGATTTTCCTAGGTCCCTTTTTTCCACCTGCCCCAAGGCCACTGAATAGGTATGAAGCATAGCTGTGTCCCCACATACCACAGAATGATACAGTTTGTGAAACAGCACTACATTGATCCCAAAACTCATTTGCACATTTCTAAATTACATTGAACTTGCTATGTCAAACTATTGTACCTATTTTATTTCCCATAAGAAGGGGACAAAACAAAAAATAAATCAATGGGCTGGTTGTGTCTGAGAAGGCAGACACAGAGAACCAGGTTTTACTGACCTTATTATTAGAAATATTAGAAAATCTGTGTCCTTTTTTAGAAACTATGTATTAGTCACGGATGACAGAAGAAAATCTGGCGATTATGTCAGAATCTGCAGATTTAGGATTCTTACCCTCTTTTTCTAAATAAACTAATTTATTTTTTTTATATTCAAAACAATCAAACCTTGATGTCCCCCTGAAGAGGCAAACTTAGACCTGACTTGTATCAGGATTTCATAATAATGTATCCAAGTTATTAAGACCAAAATCGGATCCTAAGTACCTCTCCACTGGGAAAGTATCTGCTTTATAACAAAAACTACCTTCAGATGCCCTATCACACCAGACGTTTAGATGAGCTGGAAACTTTTTCTAGAAAAATAATTACACAAACAAGCTCTGGGCTCCTTCTGAAATAATATAGCACTCTGGAGATATATACATTTCCCCATAGCAGTTGTTTTAAATAGCAATGTTTGCTTCTCTGTAATAGCAGTAAAGATCTAAAGGTTTGTCACTCTTAATATATCTCAGTAAGATGGGAGCTTTTTATCTATGAAGAATCATTTACATTCTTGAAATTTAGCACATTATTATTTAAAATAAGGTCTCTAAAAATTGTTTTAAATCTGGTTCTAAAACTAAAAGAGTGTTCTGTATGAGCAAGCATGGGCGCTACAAACTCAGTGTGGACATTTCTTTTCAGAGTCCCAAATTCATTGTAGCTATAAGTGTATTCCCACTTCACACAAGGGTCAGGTATATGCCAAGCATTCTGTACAAAGACTACATACCAGTTAGAAGATATGTTACATAGGGAGGGTTTGTAGAATGCATGATCAACCTAAAAATCTTAAGACTCTCCATCCCTGTTATTTTCTCTTGTCTCTTGCTGGCAGGCATTGCCATGGTGGGAAATACTTAGCAAATATGTAAATAATGGGCATAGCTACAAAGAATTAGTGTCAGTACTGAGAAATTTAGTAGAAAATAATTTCAATGCCACAACAAATTGAGAATTACTTCTGGTTAACCTCATTCACTATAGAAACAATAGACTTCATTATGTGTGCAGCATTTTGAACAGAAATGCATTGCAGTTTGTGCTAGCTGTCAAACCATCATGCACTACATCTGAGGATTTGCAGTGTGGAAGAGTCACTTGTTATTTCATGTCTGAAAACATGTAACAGCATTTTCACAATACCATATATTCGCTTGTACTTAGTAATGAACAAAACTTACTTCTTCCCATTCTGATGTGAAGGAAGGTGTTCTCTCCGAATTCCCTTTGGAGCACTGTTGGCTTGGTGTGGGTTCACTCCAGTTGCTTCGTGCCTTTTTGTCATTTGGTGGATGGGTGATAAGATTAGAATCAGATTTTGAAACATTTTTGCACAAATGCATTTCAAGCAAAGTCTTTGGTAAAGATCGTATTCTCCCAAGTGTACATGCTCGCTCCACAAATCCCCCAGTGGTAATAACCCATTGTTCACTTATCCTTGTTGATGGGCCAACCAAGGTATGATTTTCTGCTGGTTTAGTTTTAGTATGGAATATGGTTCTGTTCACAACTGGTGGCTTTTTTTTCTTAACGGGAGGATCCGTGTTGCCTTCCTTTCGTAGCTGCTGCACTGTGCTCTTGCTCAAAATGCTGTTCTCTAGTGGACCACTGCACTGGTTTGCTTTGCTGTACAGCTGGAGTGGATTATCAGGTGGGTCACACGCAGGCGACGATCCATGAAGTAAACCTGCAAACTGTTCAGCAGGGTGTCCTTCAGGAAGCTCACTTTCAGTGGATGTTTCTCCCTGGCACAGATACCCTGAAACGAGAGAGTACCTTGTAAAAAAACAGGGCAATAAAATACTGCAAACAACAAAACCCACACTCTCTGCAAAAAGATTTTTGTATGCTACTTGGTTTTTTCTTATGTACAGAAACAAAAGATACTTATGCCATGAATTGATTTATTAGTCTCTTAAAAAACAATTCTCTCCTTAAACTTGACCGTTTTATCCTGACTGGTTGAAAAACAGCCAAAACCACTTAGTGCTACGCATAAATTCCAGGAAAAAACAAATTTATAAAATAAAGTAGGTCACTGCTATTCCATCAACTTGATGGTGTCTCTTTTAATTTGTTATTGAGCTGGAATGTGTACAAATTATACAGTTTAGTATGATGAATTAGCAAGCTAGTTTGTAGGTAGTAAAACACATGAAGAACTAGTATTGTCAGGAGTATTGTTAGCAATCTTTCTTTTTATAGTCATTATAATAATAGTGAGTTTACACTATGATGCCTTTTTACTGACAGTCTTTAAAGAATAGATCTGAGTGTTGTTTTTATTTCTGGGAACTTTTGAGAATAGATGCAGAGTAATAGTAAACATTGGAGAAAAAGAACAGGAAATCAAAGTCTTTCTGAAACAAGTTTTATGTGCAATTTAGCACACACACACAAAAGGAACTGCATAAAAATGCACTTTTTGGCACAATTCAGAGTGGATTATTAGAAATTTATAGGTTTTCTTATGCCTGTTGCTGTAAGGACTAGGAGGAAGAAAAAAAAAATAGACACCTTTTTCTACCTGTGCTGCTTCATTTAAGGTATTGCTGTAGGTATTATCACTCTATCCACATGGCACTGAGTTACCATATTCTACTCAGAATAACTGTGTCCCTACGAACAGTTGCATTTCTATAACTACCCCATTAAAGTTAAATACATTCATCTCATTTTTGCTAGAATTTGTATGTTCATATGTAGACTCTAACTGCAGGACTGTACGCACAGCACTAGCTACCAGAAGGAATCAAACATAGCATCATGTCATAATCTGCAAAGAAATTGAGCGGGTTCCTCCTATTTGCTAAAATGTCTGCTAGTAAAAAAACCCCACAAATCTCAAAATATCACTTCTAAAAAGAGATAGTATTTGATTATATGAATGACAGAAGAAAGATTTTGGTGTGTACTTCAAAACACCATCAGCTCTTTTACTAGTCCGCAGCTTAAAAATGTGAAACTACATATTCTTCTTATTAATCAAAATATCATGATACAATTTCTAATCAAGATTAGAAGCGCAACCTAAGAAAATTTACTTTTCTTCTTTGGGAAACAACTGACTAGAATATAGACTTAACCCATTTTGCAGCTAGGAAGATGTGGGGTGTTATGGCAAAAGGTTGAATGTGGGACATGCCAGAGCTTAAGGAATCAGTAACGTCAGAAAGGTTGGTTTGGGGAAAAAAAGGCAGGGGAAAAGGAAGCCATGGAACATTCTCACTTTCTTTGCTTTCTGAAAGTTGCTAAATTAATTGCATGCCAGCAATTTTGAAGGTAAACTTAAAATGAGAAATTAATTATGCAAATAAGGATTTCCTTTGGTGTTTTAGCCTTACATGAAAAACGCAGTAGCTGGGATTCTTGATCCAGGCTGACATCTCATTTTATGTATCTACATGGATAAGAAGTATGTAAGCTCCCAGCATAGCCAGGGATGAGATTGAGAAAGTCGGTGGATCCTAGAGAGCGATGCCCCTTGATGTATGTTGTGGCTGGTCAGCTGAATCACTCCCTGTACTCCGTTTACTGTGTTGACTAGACTGCTTGTGACTATAACGGGAGACAGCATCCAGTTTGCATTCAGACACCTACATTTAGATGTCTTAATCATGAACTGAATCCTGTTGTGCTATTCCAGGGATGTGTCTTACAGCTGTCTATTGAACTCATGTAAGAGTTCAATGTTTTTGTCACGACAAGACAGGAGAGAAGAATAAATCAGGAAAAAGAAAAGCTTACCTGGGCTGCAAGAATTTCACTAATATCTACAATATCATCAATAATATCTTTCCTACATGTATACTACTAGATGAAATTGCCCAACAACTATTAGGATCTAAAGGAATTTGCTAGGTTCATGTCCTTTAAGCCAAACTCTCCTCATTCTCAAGACAGAGCTGGCCCATCCAAACAATTACTGGGAATGGTCTCTGGCCCCAGCTAGAACTTGTGCGATGTCTGGGTACTGTCTGGGTGGGTATTATTCAGTACCAGCCAAACTTTACCAAAACCCACAGAACAGTTTAACAGTGCAGATTGCCAAGCACCAATGTTGTCTTATGCCCTGATTTTGTTCAGTTTGCTGCTATAAATAAAAGATGTTGTTTCTGAGAACTCCATTTCTCTGTGATCAGTAAATACATGTAGTGACCACTAGAAAGAGTGTGTGTGACTTTCTAGCAATGGTGCAGTGATAACATCAAAACATTACTTTTGGTTATTTTGTTAGTTGAAGTGGCAGAAGTTTGCAATGTATTCAAAGACTAAATATACTGTATGAACCTTTTCAGCTTCATTGTTCAGTACAGTTATTGTTGTGCATATGTAAGTACACATATTCTAATACAAGTATAACTCATGCTTAAACTACCCACACAAACACTTTAAAGAAGCCAGGAAAGATGAAAATAAAGGTTCCCTGTGCAACCTTTAGTCTTCTTATGTATTAGCAGCATTGTATTTCACTTTTTATATCATCACCTTAATTTTTTAAAAAAACATCTGCCTGTTTCATTTAGTACTCATAATGAAGTTTGGTCAGTGGAGAAGAAAATCTTCAACATTTTACATTCTCCTTACTCAAAAAGAGTGATCCTACTACCTATTTACTGCAGAGCATTCACATTATTCTTTCAAGATCAAGCTATTCAGGAGCTCCTCGGAATTTTTATGATGCCCATTACCTAAGGGGTTTACAAATACAAACTCATGTATCTCTACAGGGTGAGGCTGTAATGTGATAAACATCCTAATCTGATAAATGGAAGATAAGGCACAAGGAGATAATGCTGAAAATGTCCACAAATTTTGGTCATCCAATTAAGATTTGCTTTGTTCAGAGTACTGAGCATTGTATAAGTATTTTCAAGGCACACTTGCTATTGACTTCAGTAGTTCTATAAGTCAGACCCCTAATGTCTCAAATTCAGCATTCAAAAAAACAAGGACCACTGCTATTGCCTACTTGGATAAAGTTTGGTCTGTCTTAATCAGGATAACAAAAGCTCTGGCAGAGAGAGTGTTACCTGCCACATTCAACTGCCTCAGCTGTCAGTTCTCTTCTTTGATAACTTTTGCTTTAACTAAGAGCTTTGTTAATTATATGACAAAGAAAGCAAAGGTCTCATAGCTATGCCACCTTTACCCCATGATTTTGAGCAATGCAAACCACATCTATATTGGCAATGAAAAAGACTGGGGAAAAAAGTATGTGGTCATGATAACGGTGAAAAAGCAAGCTGCCTTGCATGCTGCACTGCAGCCCTAGAACAGGTTATCCAGACAGGTGGCACCTCCATCCTTGGAGGTTTTCAAGGCCTGGCTGGGAAAAGTCATGCCTGATCTCATGATGACAGTCCTGCAACAGGAGGATGGACTAGGTGACCTCCAGACATCCCTTCCAACCAACACTTTGATGATCCAATTATAAGTCTGAAACTTTTGACTTCTGAATTGGTAACTGTTAAGTCTAAAGGCTCTTTTAATATAGACTTGTATTATTATTTTAGTTTCATAATGCAGTTAATGAAGGGTACTTACTTCCTTTTAGAAGGACACTTCAATATCCTTGCTAAAATAGGCTATTTTATTAAAAGCTAAGGAACAATATTTAAGTAATTGCCCATATCTGAGATTGCTGTCTTTTTATTGTTGCATATTTCTTCCATAAATTTTAAGACAACCAATATTGAAATCAGTATTTCTTCTGAGGCTTGTTAGTGATGCACAAAATGTGATATTTTATGTATTATTTTCTGGTTTTAACCATATCAAAATTATTGTTGTTGTTTTGAATACTGCTATGCATTGAAAAAAAAACCTTTAATTGTCTATAATGATGATCAATGTCCTGTGTGGTTAGAATTAATCTTAAATCTACTGATACATCTGAGAAATTCAGACTTTCCATTCCTATTGTGTTCTATCCCCTAACTTTATCATACGCTTTTGAACCTTTTCATTAGCTGCTTTATTTTTGTTTATTTCAACCAATTTAACTGGCACTAAGAAACAACATGATAGGAAATTACACTGCATAGATCTATACTCATCAACAGTAGGTTGATGATACCAGCTTTGATTTCTCATAGACTTTGAGTAAGCCTTCTGAGAACAGACTTTGAGAAAGAGCATGGGGATACCACAGAGAGAGAATAGGTGGAGAAGTTCAAGTTCCTGGATTGAATCCCAATGGAAAGAAGTTTTCTGATTATGATAAATTACTTTTATCTTTTTGCAAGGACATTTATTTTTGTAATCTTAAAAAAACCCCTCAAAACCCAAAACAAAAAAAAAAACCCACAAACAGAAAGAGATCTTGCTTTCTCACCAAATACTGCTTTCCTTATCACCTTATCTTTTTACTTGTAAATAGTATCCTAAACACTAAATCATAAACATGTGTCATTTCTACCGATCTTTAGTGGTATTACAAGTGCATGTACAGTTCACCCACCTGAGCGGATTACTTCTGAATATCACAGTGATACTGCTGCGTGTGTATGTTGCATGGAAAACATTCACATTTGGAACCACAAATAAATTCAGTTCTGTCATAATCTCAAAGCCACAGATACATATTGCTATTATCACCAGTTTATATACAACCAAAGTGGCATTTAGGCAGCAGATTGCAATTCAATCAGCTACTTATTTACACACTGGTGCACACCAGCACAGTTGCTTGTGGTACATATATAGAACTCTGTGGAATATCATTTCTCACTTTCAGTATTTAAGAATTACAATTTACAGATGCTTCATCAAGCTCATATATCTATTTTCTGAATCTGACACCAAGGCTGCAGAGCACATTAAGAAAATCGGGAGCACACTAAATACTTTGAATTTTAAGTTGGAAATCAGGTTACTCGGATTTGCATCTCAAGAGATTTCATGTTCAAAACTAAAGTACATTCAGGAGAAAAACAGTTGTTAATAATAGTAATGAAAAGAGCTGTAACAGATAAATTATAACGACAGAGTTACATCTTTAACAGGCATTGCTGTTGCCATGGAACAAGTTTCTAATGTAAAAAAATCTACTAGAAATTTGTTCTATAGCTATGGTAACAACTGTATTGTGACACCTGCACTATTATTCTATTCAAGTTCTGTTTTCATTTGATCCAGAGGGATGTTTTTAGCAACACACTCTGCACATGTGTAATATTTGCCAAAAAATGTATTCTCAACTCCCTTTTCCACACACTCAGTTGATTGATAAAACTAACAGTCACAGTTGAGTAATATTTGGAGAGTTCCCTCTCATACAAGAGCGGTTAGCAAAGAAGCCATCTCATTTTCATGGTAAAGATTACTTTGGACACACCAGAATACATTCAGGAGTGATGATATCGGTTGTATGGCCAAAGTGATATCATAAAATGAGTTGATCAGCAAGAAAAGATGTAAGACAGAAAATTCATATTATTTAAAAACTTAAGTAGCAATATTCAGGAAGGCATTATTTCACACAGCAAACAACGTGGTGCTCTGACTAAGCTCCAGCTCTGTGATGGCAGCACGTTGGCTGCAGATATCTTTGATGAGGCAACGCAATGTTTTCTCACTCTAGTAAATGTTATAGCGAGGTACCATGGATCTGTGTGGGAGACATAACAACACTATTACTAAGCAACTAATAAAGGCTTCTGCTGTCACCAGCAACACCACAGAAAAGGAGCAACAGTGTCCAGGCAGATTATTGTTTCTGCTTCTGCTTCCTCCCAAATCTAAAGAAACCACCAGAAGGTTTGCGAGTTTGGTGCCTGCAGTCTCCAGGCTTTGTGCCCAGGTCCCATTACCAGCTTCTCAAAGACGCACAGTCCCTTACACATCACAGTAAAAGTCTCTGTGGATTATGTGTTTGCTCTTACCAGCTTCCTAACTGCCAATCCAACCCCTTAACATTGCAGTCTGCCCTTGACTGCGTACTGAAGGATTTTACTGCCTCACTATCACTAACTTGGTAGTTTCACTGTCCACATTTTACTCATCGTTTCACAATGACCCATCAGGAACTACAAAAGGTAAGAAAGATTTTTGGGAAAAACAGTTCTGTGAAGTTTTCTGAACGTTGCTTGCCAGCCTCTAATGAAGAAAAAAGGTTTCAGTGAGGAAGGATATTAGTTGGTAATTATTGCTAGTTCTAACTACATTATAATACTGAAATATAGTTCTTGCTCAAAATTTCAGCAATAGCAGTGTAATCTGGTGCAAACAGAGTTAATTTTCACTCTTACAGAAATGTAGTGACTCTCCCATACATTTTCAGAAATTTGTTTTGATACTTGTAGAGTGTATTCTGTATGTGAGAGAGACATAATGTAATTTTTACATAGATCACATAAAGGGTTAATCTTTAACTGCAAAATTCAACCTAGACAAAAATACAGACCTGCAGCTGCCACCTCCATAATGCTGTTTCCATGAGAATTTCTTTTTGTGTGACTATATAAGGCACGGTTCCTAGATGTCTTAATGACAGACAGCCTCTCATGAACCACCACATTTACAGCACAAGAATCTGCCTTATAACTGCTCATCAAAATAAGAATCCTTCAGAAAACTGAGATGTTAACATGTTTATTGACTAAATATTTCAGGCAGAGAAACAATGCTCAACATCCTCTAGGTGAAACACTGGATTAATTCAACATCCGTGTTCAAGCTAAAATTCTACTAGAATATTTCAACTCTACCAAGCAGCAAAAGGAAAAAAAACACTGGTATTTCTTTATAACACAGAAGCAACCTTTCATAAGAAATTCTGAGAAGTGAATGGAAATTCATGTGAAATGTAATTTTGCAGAAAGATCACATATAATTGCATTGAGAAATTCTGTGGTAATCTCTTCTTGCAGGAGAGAGCTAGCAGTTGAGTGGGCTGTGGCTGTGCTCAGAAAGTATATGTTAATTTGACAATGTAGTACAGCAGGGAAGAGTAACAGAAGAGGAAAATTTGGTGACACTTAACCAAAATCAGTGCAAAGCAATATGAATGTGACAGATGAGCTCCTCAAACCATATCCTTTTTGTTGAAGACTCTAATGAAATCTTGTTAATTGTTCTACTCCTGATATTTCACACACCACATGCAAAGAAGGAATGACAAAGTCCTCCACCAACTGGGAAAAAAACTTACTGTCAAAGCAAAAGTGACTGGAAAAATAATGGATGGGTTTTAGAATGCTGGTTCCAAAAAGAGATACTGCTCAACAATTTCAACACTTTTATTTGGAAAGAAGGATTTGTCTAAGTAACAACTAAATTAATTTGCCTAAGTAAAAACAAGCATGAGACAAAAGCAGAAAGGATACAAAATACATGTTCTGGTATTTGCACAGATCATACATTTCTATCTCTTCCTAACATTGTTAATGTATATATTTCTGGTCTCAGCGGTATTTTTAAGATACTTAAGATGATACAAAGTAGTTTGCCTCTTCTCTCCTCATTCCACAAGACCATCTACGCTTTCATCTTAGAATTATGTTTCAAAGACAGCAAGAATGGAATAAGTGTTTTTACAAGAAAGAATGTAAAATAAAGCCCCCTCCATCCCAAATGGCCTCATTCAACTTTTACAAAATTGCTTCTTAGGCAGTAGAAACAAAGCTGTAAGGACATCAAATGTATAAATATTAAAAAATTCTAGACAATACCTCTAGCTGTAGAATTATAGTCCAGTTCTAGATGTAGATACATGCAGTCATGGAAGACTACATCCATAACTGCAGTTTTTCAACTCTATGTGGAACACTTACTGAAATTTTATATAATCACTTATATGCAACTGGTTTTAAAATAATCACTAAAAATCATAGTTTTTTCATAGTCTTTTAGTAAGCTTGCAACTCACTACCTCTTCTTTGTTATAAATACTGGGTGGGGAAAATGAAGGAATAAAAAATAGGTTCTCTATATTTATTTTCCCCTAATGATTTATTTGGGGGTTGCAAATATAAAAGAAAAACCATATAAATTATTTTGAAAAGTATTTACAGAATATAATTGATCTTAAAAAAATCTAAATTGTTATGTGCAAAAGAATTTAGCTAAGAATACTGATTTTCTAGGCAGATTGACAATGTCTAAAAGATGTTTACTTTTCACAAATAACTGTAGTTACTTTAAAAATGTCACACACAGGATGCTTAAAAACAGATTTTGTGAAAAGAAGTGAAGAGGTTCAGGTGACTAAACCCAGACATATATGGCCATTTTAGACACAGTAGGGTACCCCAAGGTGACTGCAAGGGCTGACAGATGTGACACACAGCTTATTGGAAACCTGAGTCTTTCTGGAAAAGCATCAAGAGGTCAATAATAGTATCTGGAGTGTCCAAATTGGTCCAGACATCTCTTTTTAGGCATTTGAATTGTTTCTTAGAGGTTCAAATGGTAGAAGACAATGAGCACTGATGGTAATACCCACGTAGACAACGTATCTCAAAGAATCCATTACTGTGGAATAAATAATTGCATATGTGCATATACCCCACTTCAAATGACTCAGATACACTTACCTTGGGTAGGAACTGAAAAATTGTTAGCATTTTAGGTAATGGTTGTTGGATACTTCTACCAAATTATCCATCAAGTTAAGAAGCTGGATCACCTAAGTGGAACACATCATGAAAGGTTGGCTGACCTCAGATATCCACTCAGGACATTTTGGAAACATATGTTCATTCAGAACATGGAATTAACCTGCTATGAATTAACTATGACTGCTAGGAGAGTCAACATGTAGCTAGGAAGCAGGAAAGCACTTGTTCAAGTTCAGATTTAGTTGTAGGGGGAAAAAAGCATTAGACTACAACAGGTCAGACATGGTAGAGCAGTGAATGAATTCAGAAGACAATTTTCAACTTCCAGAATCCATCACAAATGACACTTTTACTAAGCTCTCTTACTAAATAAATAAAAATAAATGAAAAATAACAAATATTATTACAAAAATGTGTATGAATTATCTACTGGTTGCTGGTCAGAAACTCTCACAAAGACATTTCCTTGATATTTCCACATATAGGTCAGTATTCTTGGTTAGAAACAGAGGGTCTGCCATCCATGTTTCTGAATGACAGAATTTGATACAGAGGCACAGTTTAATCCAATTAAAACCTCACATAACTGGTTGAAAAGTCACACAACTTAAGTGCTGCACATAGAAATTCTGAATTATTTACCTTCTGTTAGGATCATGTGAAAGTCAGAGGACACAGTCTCACTTAGTGAATAGCTGTGGCAACAGAAAACACAACCACCCACCCTACTGCTCTTCAGGCAGAAGGTATCATTCATTGTAAGAACGGCCTTTGTTCTGCTTAAGGCAAATCGGCTGTGCTAGTTTGGGTAGTGTAGTTGAGTTCATCTGGTTTATTTTGCTTGAGATGGATTAGAAATTTCTCACAAGGCCCTTCTGCTGAAGCTAGATCCGGGGGTGGCCACCTATGAAAGAAGTGCAATGACAAGGAGGTGCTGGTAACATCTTTAGTTCTACAGAATTCCGCCATTCACAAAAGGATAAAACTTCTCTGCAATGTAAGAGTCAGCTTTCCTCTCTGAAACACATTAGGTGGATCACCCACTAAGGTACCAAGTATCTCTGCTTTTCAAATAGGTTACATCTACTGAGAATATTTTCTTAGGTCGAATAATGTGCATGACAACTATAAATATTAGCATGGTCTAATAAAGCAAACTAATTTACCAAGCTAAAAGGATTTAAGGTAGTATAGCTTTCAAAAACATCTGCCAGGCTCACAGACACGCATGAATAAAGTAGTTTAAGAGTCTAGGAACCGTAAATATGAAAACACAATGTGAGTCTAAGGGATCAGAAAATACACTAATATTGGTGGGCATTATCTTATTATAGGCCCATAATTGACAGCCCAGATTTGGCTCAGGTAACAGTCTGATCAGAATATCAGGAATAGTAGGTTGTAGAAAAATCTTGATCAGAGAACCCTATCCAGTTGTTGGCATATCTTCAATAAGTACATGAAAGTTCTTTACTGTGTAATTAGATACTTTGGACTTAGAAAGCAACTAATTTTCAGAGTTAACTAGTTCTTATCTACAGTATCAGAGAAAATAAATGCTTCGAGATAGGTTAAAATGAGTTCATCAGGTCCTGAAACCAGAAACATCTGAAGCAAGACAGGCCTACAATGTTATTATTGCTTCATTCTGCTCTAATTTACTTATGTTTCACTCAGTATGGGGAAGACTGAAAAACATAAATAGTTACGTTTAACTGTGAACTAAGGACTCAGATCAGTTAGATCTGGTCTTCCTATCATATATGTATTTCTACTATTTAAGCAAGTGTCCTTACATTTCACCCGAGGAACAGGTGAGGAGAAAATGGATCACTGTGATCTTGTATGTAGATATGTAGATGGGCAGAATCTGCATCAACAGGGAAGTCCCATGCAAATACCAGGTGATCTGATACATAAACATACACCTCCTGCAGACAGAGTTGTGAATTCTATCTTGATTCACCTCTCTCATAACTAGGGATTCCCATTTTCAATTGGAAATATCAGATGAAGCTGAGGAAGATGTCACTTGCCATAACGGATTCTCAAGAGAGAGAACTCTGACAAATGGCAGCTAATTGCAACTAGGAAAGCTCAAAAATAACATGGAATGATCCATATTTAGAAGCTGTAACATGCAACAGTTTAAAGTCATAACATAACATAACATAAAGCAGGATTGTATAGCTGAGAGGGCAGGGATAGAGGAGAAACAAAAAAATAGTAGATTTCCTAAAAGCTGTGTACAACTGTGACTGCTCTTCAGACAGGATACTATGAAGGAGACACTTGTATGAATGCAGAGAAATAATTAGTGGATCACCATCATCTAAGTTTTTTATTCTTCTTTAGAAGAATATCCTAAAAATCTTTGTAGAATGAACCAACAGTCAGAAGACTTATATTTGAAACGATATGGTAAGCTCACCTGTCTCCTTCAAAGATCAGGGGAGCTGAGACTGGAAATGACAGAGATGGCAATTTTTTTCAATGGATAGATCACAGTCTATTGGACCTCCTTGGATCAATCATTTTATTCCTAATCCAGTGGATCATCAGGACTTTCCTCTACTGGGAGGTCCATAGGAGATACTTGGACTTCCTTTGTACTGAAAACAGCAAACACTGAAGTTCTGTCTGCAGCAATGAATTTGTCTATTGGCCACGCCAGTGTTTTGTACATGTCAAATACTGCTTATGAAGGTATGTGAGCCACCATTTGCCTTTTAGGTACAACAGTCCCCCATTCTTCTGGCTCTGATTGCTGTGGTCAGTCAGAAGCAGATGGCTCTTCCTATTTATGGTGTGGTTCCCGACTGAAAACTTTGTATGGGTAAAGTGAAAGAACACACTATATTTCTCTTAGCTGTCTCACTGAAAACTTAGAAATGTTGCTTTTTCATTTCACATGACAACAAACTTTTGAACCTCAGTATTTTTTGTAATAGAGGTATCCCCCAGACAATGATTTCAAACACTTCCTCAGTATTGGATGTCATAGTCAAAAGTTTCACATTTCTCCTTTGAGTTTTTAGGATGTCTCTTTCTTTTGTCTCTGTTTTGGAAAGGGACTCACTGTCAGCAGTTACCTATTAATTTTGGTGAGTGACCTGCTTCAAACTGTCAATTCTGGAATACCTGTTTTCAGTCACTACAGAAAAATGGTCTGAGCTCTTGGACTCAGCCACTCTGTCATTTGTAATAACTCCTCTTTAATTTGGGGGTAAGAGGGGAAAGGAAAAGAGAAGGAGAGAGTGGAGACAGGAAACAAAGGAGTGTGTGCAAGGAAGCTAAGTTCTTCATCAGTCAGACATACAAACACAGTAGGAAAGAACAGACCTACTGTTTTCTTGCCTGAATCGTTCTGTAACCTGAGTGCTAAGTTGTCTCTTACTTCCATAGATTAACACATTGATATTGTGTTTAAACCTCAACACGTCTTTCTGCAGGGTATTTCTAAACTGTGGCCTCCACCCACCCAGTGCTACCCAAACCATTGTCTTGTGTCTATTAAACTTCAGCCCCTCTGCTCTTGAACCCATTTGAGAAGTTTTCTAAAAAAGCCACCTTCTTGGTCCATTGTGCTGAGTGTGTTACATGCTTTGGCTCTCACTGTTACTTTTGAGGTAAATTGTGGCATACAAATTATTTCTTAATAAACATTCAAAGTCATCAAATAATCAATTCCTGTCTTTCAGGTGCTGGCAATGCTCCATTATTACTGTTTTCTTATTTTTATATCTGCTGAGAAGTCATGTAGCAGAATTTAATTGTTCCAATATTTCATGATTCAAATGAATTGTAAAACAACTGTATATTTCAATTACATTGACAGCTGTAGAAAAATTAACATAGGTATACATTATGTTGCTGAAAAAGGCAATTTCCTGCATTGCCTGAAGCCTGCTGTTGCTGCCACACAAATTGGTGGAGGTTCAGGATCAACATGCTTTAAAGTAACACTGATTCTTCCAGTGTTTTCTTTGGTAAAGTTCTGCTCCAGCAAACTGTCTAACCTACCAAACACACTCGAAAGAACTGAGTATGCAGAAGGAGTTCATTAAATCAATCATAATCAACAAATAATTGCAGAAACAATATTACAATTGTTTTGATTACCCTATTCTTCATTTGGAATAAATTGGAAATTGAATGATCACAGTCTCCTGAGAAATTTACACAAGTCACTTTTACCTTTCTTTAAAAAAAGCAAACAAGCATCACTAGCAGCTCAACATATCAGACAGCACTGTATCAGATACCAGAACAAAACCTGGCAGACATTTTTTCTTTTTTTTTTTTTAAAAAGCTTTTATTATCAAAATAATGAGAAATGAAAACATTTAAATCACTTTTCTGATTAAAAGTGGGCAAACACTGTATTGCTCTTCTTTTGTAATAACAGGAAAGAAAAGAAAAAAAAAACAGAGAAGGGAAAAGAGAATAAGAGGAAAAGAAAGGAGCCATCCGAAAGACCAAATATTCTAAACCTAGAAAATTCTAATGAGATTCTCAAATTATAAAAAACTTTTTAATGTGAAAAGGGGTTTTATGACTTTTACTAGTTTTCAAAAATCTCATGAAGATACAAAGATGAAATTCCAAGTATTTAGCCAATGCTTGTGTCTTGAAAGCATTTTCATGTAAGCACCTAAAGTAAAGAAGCACAGTCAAAAAAAGTCAAGATGGTCACTCCTGGAATAGGTTACCTTGAAAATTATAGTATTATAAGCACTTGAGCTTATGTTATTTTTCTGCCTATATGCACCAACCTAAATGAAACAGGGGTGATGAGGGTGGTGGGAATAAGTGACATGCATTGGGTATTTCCAAAAGTGCAAGGAGTGAACTACCCACTGGGATACCTATACTGGCCTCTTGCTAGCCCAGTTAAACAGGTAATGGAATTTTCTTCAAGTCTTTAGATGGAAAACATGGCATTAAGCAATTAAAATCTTCTCTGCTCAGAGAATAAAGGGTGAACCAAAATTTAAAGTAATTGGGATAGGTACACTACTGGTAAATAATGAATCTGTGGAGAGAAAAGAAGCATATAAACTTTTTTTTTTAAAGCAACTTCCTTTCTTCCAAATTTCTCTGTGGATATTTATTACAACTTGGACAAACTTTAAGAAATAAAGCCCATCTACAAGTACATGAGGAAATACGCTATGCATTTCTAAACCAAAATTAACTTGAGAGATATGAAATTGATCAGTGAAGAATGAAAGTAAATTTTAAGTGAAACTTGATTTAAGTTCACCTAACCTTGCAGTCTGGCTGTCAATAAAAAGACTGTAAGTCTGTAATTTGCAAGTGCCTTCCAAACATCTCTAATCAATCTTAACTTTAATTGTTTTTATCATTTTATAGCAGCCCAAGACATGCAGTAATCACCATAGAGCAGTACAGAAGTCTGAGTCAAAGTAACTGCCTGCTTCTTAAAATTGGAATCTTCTACTTCAGCTACAACATACTTTATCCTAAAGCCAAAACAGCAATGTTTTACCACATGAAAAACAAGATTCAGCATAAATCACTGATTTCTACGATCTGGTAATTTTTAGCAGTTTTTGAAGTCAATTCATTGATAAAGACTATTAAAATAGAAAGACCACTTTGTACAACTTTACTTTGCAATTCTCAGGTAAAGAATTGCAGAGCAATATGATTTTCTCCCTACATGGCTAACCCTCTAAGAATTCCTGTTGACAGGTAAGAACTCTAAACCTTTTTGTGGTATGAGTTCTCCTTAATTTATCTTAGAATCACATAAACATTTAGCTTGGAAAAGACAATTGACATCATCAAGTCCAAGTGTTAACCCAGAACTCTTCCGCCACCTCCCTCATTACCCTCGGGTGGATCCCATCTGGCCCCATAGACTTGTGTGCGTCTAAGCAGAGCAGCAGGACACTGACTGTTTCCTCCTGGACTGTGGGGACTTCATTCTGCTCCTTGTCCTCGTCTTCTATCTCAGAGGGCTGGGTACCCAGAGGGGAGCTGGTCTTACTGTTAAAGACTGAGACAAGGAAAGCATTAAGTATCTCAGACTTTTCCTCATCCTTTGTGGCAATGTTCCCTCCAGAATCCAATAAAGGACGGAGATTATCCTTGGCCCTCATTTTGTTTCTAATGTATTTGTAAAACCAATTTTTGTTATCTTTTACAGCTGTAGCCAGATAAAGTTCAAAGCTGGGCTCTTGCCTCTCTGATCTTACACCCTGCATAACCTCACAACTTCCTTACAGTCCTCCAGAGTTGCCTGCCCCTTCTTCCAAAGGTCATAAACTCTCCTTTTTCAACCTGACTTTCAGCCAAAGCTCTCTGTTCATCCAGGCCAGTCTTCTTCCCTGCCGGTTTGTCTTTCAGCACATGGGCATGGCCTGCCTTGGAACCTTTAAGACTTCCTTCTTGAAGAATGCTCAGCCTTCCTGGACCCCTTGGCCCTTCAGGACTGTCTCCCAAGGTAGTCTGTTGACCAGGCACTTAAACAGGCCAAAGCTGGCCCTCTGGAAGCCAGAGTAATGGGGTCGGTCTCATTAAAGCTGATCCCCTTCCTTACTTTTTCAAGAATCAAAAAAATCTATCATCTCATGATCACTACGGCCATGGCATCCTCTGACCACCACATCTCCCACCGGTCCTTCCCTGTTTGTAAACAGCAGGTCCAGCAGGGCATCTCCCCTGGTTGGCTCACTCACCAGCTATGTCAGGATCTTGACAGAGAGACTGACTCAGAGCAAGTAAATATATTTCATCTTCATTATGGGTTTGGAAGTATCACTGCATAACAAGATGTGACACATGAATAGTGAGGAGGTGATTTTGCCCCTCTACTCCACTCTGTTGAGACCCCACCTGGAGTATTACCTCCAGATCTGGAGCCCTCAGTACAGGAAGGACAGGGACCTGTTGGAGTGGGTCCAGAGGAGGGCCACGAAAATAATCAGAGCGCTGGAACTCTTATATGGACAGGCTGAGAGAGCTGGGGTTGATAGTGTGGAGAACAGCAGGCTCCAGGGAGACTTTAAAGTGGCTTTTCAATACTTAAAGGGGCTTATAAGACAGAGACAGACTTTTTAGTAGAGCCTGTTGCAATAGAACAAGGGGTAATGGTTTGAAATGAAAAGAAGGTAGATTCAGACTAGATATAAGGAATAATTTTTTTATGATGAGGGCAGTGAAACACTGAGAGAGATTGCAGATGCCACATCCCTGGATATGTGCAAGGTCAGGCTGGATGAGGCTTTGAGCAATCTGATCTAGTTGAAGATGTCCTTGCTCATTGCAGTGGTGTTAGACTAAGTGACCTTTAAAAATCCCTTCTAACCCAAACCATTCTATGATTCTATGAATTTTAAAGGTAGGCATCAGACAAAGGCTCTCAGTTGGTTAAAGTAGACTAGAGTTTAAGGCAGTGATAGCCTGTCTTCTCCTGAAGCTACCATGTATGGCACAATGTCTTTAAAAAGATGACACACACAGCAGCTGGTAACTCAAAATCATAAACTTAAGGTCAGAAAGTGCCATTCGTACCTGTCCTGCTGTCGTGATTTAACCCCAGCTGGCAACCAAGAACCACGCAGCCGCTCGCTCACTCCCCCTCACCCAGAGGGATGGGTAGGAGAATCAGAAAGGAATGTAAAAGTCAGGGGTTGAGATAAGAACAATTCAGTAGGTAAAGCAACAGCCACACACACAAGCAAAGCAAAACGGAATTCATTCACCACTTCCCACAGGCAGGCAGGTGCTCAGCCATCCCCAGGGAAGCAGGGCTCCATCATGCGTTAACAGTTAGTCAGGAAGACAAATGCCATAATGCCAGATGTCCCCCCCTTCCTTCTTCCTCCCCCAGTTTATATACTCAGCATGATGTCCCATGGTGTGGAATACCTCTTTGGCTAGTTCGGGTCACCTGTCCTGGCTATGCCCCCTCCCAATTTCCCGTGCCTCTCCAGCACTTTCACTGGCAGCACCCAAGAAACTGAAAAGTCCTTGATTTAGTATACACATCACCCAGCAACAACTAAAAACATCAGTATCCTATCAACATTGTTCTCACACCAAATCCAAAACACAGCACTGCACGAGCTATTAAGAAAATTAACCCTATCCCAGCTGAAACAAGGACACCGGCGTATAAGAGCATAGAATAAGGAGGTTCATGTCCCTGAACAATTTGCACACCCAGTAGCAGACACAAAGGAGTTAAAAAAGATTAACTCAGTCCTTAGACATTGTACAGATCAGCTAGTGTCCCCACTCCAAGGGTAATACATATGAAAATCAGTTTTTTGTTTTAAACTTGGGATCATTCTTTCACATATTAATGTTTATTGCAATATTTTTAAAAGGCAAAGCCCCTATGATCTCACTTAATTTTTATTTCACATTGCATTCCTAATGGAATGTACAAAAAAGCTACTTGATGATTTTTTGGGAAAAAATAAAGAAAAAAGAGAGCACTTTAAAGAAGAGCTAAAATTCCTGAGAAATAAAAAATATTCAAGAATAGTGCATGTTACGAGAATAGCACTGCTCAGCAAGTGCCTTCAGTCTTCTTGCTACACCTGTATCTCCTGTCAGGAAGCTCATTTGATCAAGATATTGAAATTAGATTTCTCTGTCTTTCATTTCTGCCATGTTCCTCTCCCATATTATCACAGCCACTGCAAATCTAAGTTACTGCTCAGGTGCAAGCTGAGGTTTTCAAATACTCGTTGATTGGACACTGCTCAGCTGGCTATCTCTGTATAGATTAAGTGAATTGTACGGAGTTATTATTTTTACTGTGTTCCTTGCCAGAGGTCAATCATGTTTAGATGAAACTTTTCTCACACAAATAACAATGACATTATTTTTTGTATTACATTTGATTTTTCTGCTTTCACCAGACCTACAGATTTATCATAGACAGTTTCTGGACTAAGTCGTAATAATGTTGTATCACAATCACGACAATCATGGGAAAACTTATGAAAAAAATCAATGACAAGTCTACAGTAGCTAAAGTACCTTTCAAAAACTATATATTGGCTCAATTCAAAATGAAAGAATAACCCAGAATACTTTTTAGTTATTCTATGATAGGTAGTTTCTCTTTGTTATCATAGACGACAGATGTCTTTCTGTATTAAAGCTTCATTTACCTCAAACGTTTAGCTATGTCAACAGTGAGTTTTCTTAACATTTTCCATATTCGTTCAGCAATCCTTTCAGGTATGTCATGTGGGAAGCCCAGCCATGCTGTTCTGAGTTGTAAACCAGGCTATAAAGACAATGAAGCCAAGATAACCTTCAGTCATGAAGACAAAATTTTTCCAAAGCTATGAGAAATACCTTCTCAGTCCTTATATGCTTATTCCTTTGCTGTGCAACCTTATAAATGGTCTGTGTTTCGACTCCTGAACAAATATTACTGTATTCATGGGCCTCAGCTCAAAATCTTCAGTCCCAAGTCTTCTCCTTTGGTCACTGTAAGTCTCCAAACCCATATGAAAACAAACAAAGAAACAACATCCCAAACCCAAAGAAACAGTACACAGCTCAGGTAGTAAAAAGCTAGAAGCCAAGCTTCCAGCATGACTGGAAGCAGATACCGATACCATAGCTGATCTCTGGACCAACACAAGGAGAAGTCACCACTTTGGGCCCTTGAAGAAAGATCTTTAAGAATTCCAATAATATCTGAAAAACTAAATGCAAAGGAGGCAAAGCTCAACCAATCAACAGTCTGAAAAGACAGAAGGAATCGAAGTAAAGGAACTGAATACCAAAGGCATTTTTGACCTGTTTCTTGAACCCATAACTTTCTTGTGAGAGGTGGCCTATGCTGGACAAAACCTCACATTCTCCATTACTCCATAGACTTATTTTCTGGCATCACAAACGTTGTAAATTCGAAGATAATAATGTGTATGCTTACAGAACCTACTTTTCCTTATGCTAACTTTACAGAGAGAACTCCAATCTAAAAATGTAAAGTTTCATCTTACATCCTCATGAGGCTACAAAAGTATTTATGGAGGTTACACCAAAGAAACAGATGAGGATGGAGGGAAAAAAGGAAAACAGTTTAATCAGGTGAAGGAGTCATTGGATAGTATCACTTTAAAGATTATTACAAAACCTAAGGATGAATTTTAGCCTTTTCACAACACCTTTCATCCTTTTGACAAAAAGGTTATTTGATGAGCTACAAAATTGCACACCCTATCTGCTGCATTCTTTAGAAAATGGAAACGCTGACAAGAAAAGTTTGGAAGTGTTATGCCTGAGATTGTTATTGTTCTGATTCCTGTACAACTTCAAAGACTGTTAATACAATTAGGCTCCCACATATTCTTAAAAGAAACTGGTGAACTAGGTAGACTTCTTTCTTAATTTCATGTATAAACACTATGATTGATTTGAAAGCATCAGCCATAAATGGGTGCTAGATGTTGCTATCATCCCTTGCACACCCTCTATGGGACTAAACAATACTAACGCAAAGATATCTTGTAGAGCCTTTACTGTAGAATTTCCAACAGTATCAAGAGCACTTAATCGACAGCTGGGATCTCTGAGCCACCAACAATAATTTTTTAGATGTAGTTTATCTTCTCTCACATTCCACTCCAATGACACATCTGGCACAAAAGGCACCACTCTCTAGAGTGGCCTTCAAGTCATTGTTTCTAATAATCCTGCCTCCAGCTTGAAGTTTTCTATCTTCTTACAAAAAAAAATCCCTTCTCACAAATTTAGTGGGAATACTGCAAATCTGTAACACCAGTAAGTACATTGTAAATTTTTCTCTCATAGATCTGCCATCATGTCAAATTGCCACTACCCTAATTTAAGAGTAGTTTTCAAAGTGACAACTGCTTTTGCTTGAGAATTTGGGATGGCAAAGGTGCTTTCTTGGAAGATATCTGCACGTGACGCAGACTAGCTGAGTAATAGTGATGATTCAACTACATTCACCAATGTGAAGCCATTTTGTGTTGGAATAAAAATGTAGTTCAATTGATTTATTTTTTTCACAGTAGAATGTTCAAAACCTATGAAATCAACACCTTAATAAAGATTTTACATGTTTAGCAAGAAACTTGAATTTTACATATGCCACTGGAGAGGAACTTCTTGAAAGAGAGCAGTTATTTATTAGAATTTTATACAGTCAAGAATTATGTAAATCAAGACATTAAGATGTCGGCAATTTATTTCTGAAGAAAACATTTTTTGAAGAATGAAGGGAGAAAAATTGAACATAATTTAAGCTTCTAGCCCTGGTATCAAATTAAGGCTGAGTCATAAAATCACTTTAAAGACAGCTGTAACGGTATAAAATGCTACTGTGTGCCAGATGTTCACTGAAAGTATTCTACTAAGAGATTGGCCCTTTCACACATAAATTGTGGTATCCAGTGAAAAATCTGAACTACCTGAAGCAGTAATTTCCCTTCCACTGAGGGAAAATAAGTTTACACTGCTCCTTTTAGAAACAAAAGAGGATACATAGACCTTGTTTATGACACATAGACAATGTTTTCATTACCTAGTTTAATGGCAAATTTGCTTCTTGTCTGAAAGACTCTCTGGATGATGGAAAAAATGTAAGAGATGAAAACTAATTTAATGAAAATATGGGTATGTATTGAAATTCTGTAAAATACCCCTCTGCCCTAAGTATGAATATAAGCAACACTAGTCAAAAACTCTGCAGACATCAATACTTCAACACGGTCTTGTTTAATGGCTGCATACCTGCATGCCTACAGAAAATCCACAAAAATCACTTTTTGTAACTTAAATATCTGTGTTTGCATCAAGCTCTCTCAGTAGTATTTAACATTGCAGCTGAATCATAAGGGGAGAAAAGGAACAGGTGATATGAAAAGTCAACAGAAAGGAGTAAAACCAAAGCTACTTAAAGGGACGAGATGTGACCACACTGCATTCACAATAACTACAGTGCACTGTACAGACCAAGGTAGTTTAAAAAAACCCACCCACATAGTTACAGGAATCTGGCAGTATCATTGCAGCGCACAGAATAGGCTGTGAAACTTGCTCCAAACCCCAGAGTAAATTAGCCTATGCTGTGCTGTATTTTAATACCAGTTCTCAAGCTAGGCAAGGTGGCACAATTGCAATTTTTGTAGGAATATTTTCTACAATTTAAGTAAAATACTGGGGCTTCCAAGAAGGACTAAGGGAGTTAATTTTTGTCTCAATTTGCCTGGCTTGCTCAGATATCTTTAAAAATACCAACCTTTGATATTTTTACTTTAAACATGCATGAGAATAATGTTACAAATTATTAAAAGCAACCTATTTCTCTTAATGGAAGACTGTCTAACTAAAGCAAACCAGAATGCAGAATAAAGCACTGTAGTCTGGAAGTAAAAATTTCGTATTATGACTTAAGAGTTACTCCTAACCTTTTCAGCAGTTTACCAGGTGACTTTGGAAAATCAGTTTAGTATTAGTTTACCTGAATTTCCTTGTCTGTAGTAATACCAATCCTTGTAAAGGGCTTTAAGACTACTAATGAAAACAGCAGTATATGAGAGCTAAGAGTTATCAGCATCCTTTAAGATGCTTATCAGACTTCACCATAAATCCTGATTTTTTCAGAAGTCCTTTAAAAATGCTTATACTGTGCTTTTATACTTTGCTAATGTTTGTAGGAATCTTTTTTAACATGAAAGAAACTGAATATATGAGAAAATAAATTTAACTACAGAATATACAAAGTGTCATTATATATATATATAGTAAATTGAAAAATTAGAGAATGTTTTATAAAGCCCTTTGGCTATAATAATGATGTGTTAATTCTAGGCACATATACTTCAAAAGAAAATGTGAAGCTTCATGATTAAGGTTCAACACTAATAGAACGAATTTAAAAGATTTAAATGATTAAATATTATTTTGCAAGATACGACTTTTCACACAGTGTGATACAATGAATTATAACCAGAAGCAGATGGTACCTAGTATTCTTACAACAGAGAAGACTGGTATGTCAGACAATCTACTGTTTTGTTCTGTTTAAGACAAACAGCGCCCTTGAAAGCCATTTTTTCTGGAAGGGGAACCAGACATACAGTGTTCATTTAAAAGTTTATTCATTGTGCTTACAGCAGCTGCACACAGAAAAGTATGGAGAAAAAATTGTACCAGGAGTCTGCAATGTTGTCATGATTGCCAGGTTCAGTTAAAAATCTGACCCTTTTATGATCTTTCCCACAGCAACACCTTTAGCTTTCAGACTTCTATTCATCATCAGATTTTTGTAATAAAAACTGTATTTATGTTCTTTAATGCTGGCAACCAAGTCCTCCTGAAAATCCCAAAATTATCTCAGCAGATATGACCTTATTTCAGAACCTGTGGCTGCCTCACTAACGAACTATGACAAAGCTGACCACTGACAAGGCAGCTTTCTAAAAAACAAAGCAATATTTATTTAGAAGAGAGATTTTGAAGAAACTGTCTTAAAACATTATAAATCTCTTATATACATGTCTAGGTAACTAGGCTGTCATTGAGCTTATTGCTTAGAGCCTGATATGACTTAAGGTCACCTGAGTACCTAAAGAATTTAATTCCACATAAAAGGTCACTTCATTTAAGGTTTTATACCCATCTCTGTTATAAGAGCTAACCTTAGAAAAATATGAGAGTCAAGACACTATCAATGCATCTATGAAGCTTCCATCTAAAACACTGTTCTTAACCCTCCCACTGCACAGCTCCAGCTTCCCAAACAGGGTATCAACCCTGTGCCATGCAGTCTCCCCTCATTGCTCCGAATTATGATCGCAATCCATATCATCTGCCTCCTCCTCTCTCCTATACATTTCATCTTCCCAGATACTGACTCAGTCCCTACGCTTTCTAACACTTATGTACATCCCTACCAAGCACACCAAGCACCAATGCTGCAAAGCTGTGTAATGTGCTTTATCTGACTCTGAATGCAATTGCAAGCCTAATAGCACAGTGCAATGTCATGCAAAAACAAAAGTTCAGGTCTGAGATACAGTCTTGTTTGTCAATATAATTTTTGTCTATTTAGTGCTTTTTGTCCATTTAGTGCTCTCTTTCAGGACTAACTAGTCCCCACAGAGGTCTACAGATTAATTGCTTCTAGTTCCTGAATAGCTGGTTTTACCTTCACATGTTTGTTGTACAATACAGAAATACTGTAAAATGCGGACAATACTGACCTTTGTAAGATGGTATAAGAAACAATTAATACAAATACATATTTAAGAACAAGATATTTTTATGACTACTACTATCATTAGTGTTAAAGATTATCAAGCTACCTTACAAGCCCTTTCTTTATTTGAGCACCATCTGTTTGTCTTTAGATTGAAGAAAAAAGAACACTTATATTAACTCATAGTGATTGCTTTTTATTCCCAGGTCTTTGTCTTCTGGGTTTCCTGGACTCATTTTTTCTCATTCCAATAGTGGCTAAAATTTTACAGAGAAGATGCTTGCACTGAACCAAAACATGTTATTTATATTAACTACCATCCATTTATATTAACTACCATCCATTAATTTCAGTTCCAAGAGGAGAATGTGACACTGATGGAGGAACACCACCATCAAAGGCTGCACAGAGGAACCCAGGACAGGGTCACTGCATCTAGCCCTTCACAAGAACAGGCACTGGTGCTGCAGAACATCAGTACTGATGTTCAGAGACCATCCGCAGACATGCCGTGAACTACAGGTCCCAAAACAGCTCCTCAAAACAATTTAAAATTTAAAGTAGAAAAAAACAGAACTTACACTGCAGTAAACTGGCAGGACAGATCAAGAATACTTCAGATGACCTTGGCTCTTTCATCCCTACAGAATTCTTTGGGTGAAAATAACCAGAGGATCCTCTAATATACCTGACATTCATGAAGCTGTTACAATAGTTCCTGACTAATCTATATAGTGCAAACACATGCCACTTTTCAATATAATATTAATTATTTCCGAAGTGCCATGTTTCTCACAGAGAGCATGAATGACTATGGAATAATGATTTTCTGATAATTCTGCTTCTGAGAAAATAAAATGGTGATAATCTGCCATTAACTTTGGCATGTGAAGCCTTGTACAAAGCCTACTGAGGTCAATGAATATGTGATACTGCCTTAGAAGAAATTTAAGGACTATATTTCTTAACATGGCCATTTGCTTTAGGTTTGGTGGGTTTTGTGGTTTTCTTTTTTAATATTTTATTGCTAATACTTTTTATTGCAATTAAAATGCGCGGCTTTAATTAACAGCTAGTAAATAAAATAGATTGTGAAAGTATTTTTAGAAGCAACTAATTTTTTCCTAGAAATACACAATTATAACCGCCAGAATTCTCTGGCATTTTTCAGCAATAGATATGTAGCAATTTAACTCTTTATTTTGGAAGTAGTAGTATTATTATATTAAGTATGTATTATAAAAAGTATGATATTAAACTACATTTTTCTATTCTGTTCACATTACTAATACGTAGAGTTTTATCAGGATGCAAAGCTTTCTGTTTATTACATTTACTTAAGTCACATTGTGAAGACACACAAGTCTTTAAAAAGCAAATCATATAATGAAACTGTTCAGAAACAGAATGCATACCTGTGCACGATTTAAATGCAGTTTATTAAGTTTTTAAATATTGAAAACTAAAGCCATACATCTTTTTTTTTTTTTTTGTATTTACATTTGATTTGAGTATAGATCTTTTTTTCAATGTGATCTGCAAGTGATTAATCAGTGTTTTCCTCCACAGTAAGTGTATTAATATTTCTCATTAGCAATCAGGAGCATAAAACTGATTTGTTCAGTCTTATGTAGAAGAGGCTAGTAATATGATAAAAACCCAACAGCACTAATTTTGCAGTCAATTCTACATCCTAACAAATACCTCTTAAATAGGCTGGACTTTTCCTATGTTAATTACTGGTGCTTCAGAAAACTTAAATTGTGGCAAAACATATTTTTTTGTCAAGGAAAAGCAATGTATTTTGACAGTTTTTCCAGAAACAGACCAGGTTTGTACCTAATTATGTACATAAGTAACTTCATTCATTCAAGCTGACCAGGCAGTCTCAACTTTGTGTGTGAGCAAAGCCACTCACATATGGAACTGCTACATGGATTGCTGCCTCTCTAAAGACTTTCTCCTAATAGTAAAATAGCCACAGGTCTGGATTTTCAGTTTAGCTTTAAGTATTTTAGAAGACATACCTCCCCACCCCACCCAAAGAAGAGATAGTTTATACAAGCAAAAAGCAAAACCATCAGGTACTTCAGCAAAAGGGCTGTTCTCAAATAATAAATTGCCTTTGTACACAGTTCTTTAGTAGCAGAGACATGTTGAACAGAGACATGGCTTTTTCATACTCACACCCAGACTGGCTCTGGAAGAAAAACTTGTAGAGAGCCCCTCTCACAGTGTTTTAGTGTTCTGGGGACTGCAAAATATTCTCTGTGGATCGTAGCTGATGGAAGATGAAGAATGGAATAATGGAACCCTCAAACCCATCATCTCTCCCTCCAGGTACCAGAACTGTGCTCTCAAACAAATGAGCTAAAAGCATCAGAGTTCCTTATCTGCATGTGCAGGAAAGTTACACTCCATTTATTTATACTAAATTCACATTTTGTTTTCTTCACCACTAAAAGAAATAAAAAAGGAATAAGAGTTCATTTTTCCTTTCACTGTATATAAGCACCTTTAAATATCTTCTTACTGCCTCAATTTTTACTGAAAATGAAGTAAATAAGATTGGCTATTACAACCCTGCGGAAAATATTCATTAAAAAAAATAATGTCATGACAAAAATTGCCTCAAAAATAAATGTGAGCTATCAAGTACTTAAAGCCAGGAAAGGCACTGCTAGTGTAAGAATTTCAACTTTTCTCATTGTATAAACTCAACACCCCGCACATTCTTTACGTATCTCTGTGTTTTTCATATCGCAGTATCTGATCTAAAGAGTATTTCATCTAATTGATACATTTAAGAACAAATTAAGAACATAACATGGTTACTTCTGGTCTTCCACATATTTCAACATAGTCTACCAATGAAATTTTGCTGTAGATTAAGCAGAGGTAGGAGACGTACTTCAAACAATTTGGTGTTTTCAATTTGCAGCAAAACAAATTGTACCATAACATTTTGTTTAAGTATTTGGTCTACCGTCCACTTTCTGTTTAATCCAAGAGGCGAAGCACTTTAAATGTGTCTTTATCTAACAGTAGCTGAAATGTGACAATCACCAACAGGAATCCTGAAAATATTCTGCCCAGGAACACTGCTTCACAGAGCTAGACATCTTTTGAGCAAGACTTGAGCTGTATGCGGAGAACACGAAGCTATAACAAGAGCCTGTGACTGTCTGCACATCTCTACATTATGCATATCCTGTGTGCAGCTCCCACCAGGTCACAGCAATTCTCAGTGCTCTAATTTTCTCCCTAATAACTTCCCCTATGAGAACAGAGCTAATGAAGCTTCATGTCCTCAGAAGCGCATCCTTGGTTCTCTGACCTCATCCAATACAACAGCTCCAGCTTCGTATTTCCTAGGAGATTCCTCAACATGAAACTGCACAGGTTTTGCCTAGTGCACAGGAGGTATTCACTTGATGCTTTGTGAAGTGTGATGGGCAATGCTTTCCTTATGTGGACACTCAGGATGGGGAGCTCTGCACAGCACTGACTGCATTCAGACTAGAAGTGAGGAAGAAAGCATCAGCCACGTTTCAGTGCTGGTATTCTACTGGTTGCTTAGGCAACCCAGCTCCACTGCAATGAAACAAAACATGGAAAAAGTGATCTCACTGAATGGGAACCCACTTAACTGAGAATCAGTATCCTGTTTATGAAGTAGTGTGTTTTTACATAAGATCAGAAACTGTCTAGTTTTGATGCATATTTTATCCCAGCAAAATTGGACAAAAACAAATATCAGCAACTCATATTATTTCCAAAATGCACCAAATCATTAAGGAAGCTGAATTTTAAACTCACTGTTCAGACAAAAATACTCACCGATACTTAGCAACATCTTCATAATAAGCAAAACATTAAAGTATTTTGGATTAATTTCTGTGACATATATTCAAGATTTATGGAAGCCATTCTTTTATTAATTTCACAGGAGGTTTTAGTCAGTAAGACTAAAGTAAGCTCTTCTGGAGCTGAATTACCCAGCTGACGTTAACAGCGAAGCACAGACTTTTCTAAAATCACTGCAATCTAAACACTAGTACTATTGTACAAAATCAAGGTAGTCACAGCAGAGTCTTGGTAGCAACTTTCATTTTGCTGATGTGGTTCTGGTGATGTCTCACCAAAAATGAAAAAACCAACAGTAATATATACTTTGACTCTTTCAATATGTATTCGTAATGGAGTAAAGAATATTAACTATAGCATTAATATTACTTCCTTTGTAGTATTTTAAAAGTAGTATTTACAATAAAGCTAGCTCTAATTTTAGCAATCATTCCATAGCTGTATCTTAAAGAGATACTCTGTATTTATTTTGAACAAATGAGTATCATTTGACACAGAAGGAAGTAACAGTCAGGGTGCGTTAAGGTAGAAGGACAACACAAGCAATTGAAGAGTCGACACAGGTTCACAGTCAAGAGGTCACTATTTAGCCTATTCAATTGAATTAGAAAAAGAGCAGATGCATGGTCATTCCTTCTGTTTTAGAAGGGAGTGGCTCCATCTAAAGACCAGATATCAGTGCTAAGGGTGTGAGGAAAACAGTTGATTAATTCCCAGCAACTATGTCTTAGAATAAGTAATTTTCAAAACAAAAAACCACCAAAGAATAATCTAAATCATAGCAATGGGGCAAGTATTAAAGTAGATATCAAAGACATTAACAGCTTATCTTTGCATATCTTAGTTTAAATGTAAAATTCTAAAAATCAGCATTTAACTCAGTTTCTCAGCTACATGCTAAACATCCTTACTTGATTTTTTATGTCTGCTTTCAACTACCAAGAAATCTAACAATAAATGTCTCCTACTGTAGTGGCTGTATTTCATATTTTATACTTAATGTAGATGTGAACTTATGTCTCTTTAAAGAGAAAACATATATTAGTCTACTGCTGTGTCACAGGTTAGCTTATAATCAGACATATTCCTCTACTGTTGGATATATGCCTGTCTTGCTCTCTTTATTTTATATAAATGCTCAAGAAGTCTGGATCTGTATTTCAACTTTTGAGATAAATGGAAATTAATACCTCTGTATTATTATTTTTTGTTTTAAAATATGGTTGTTCTCAGAGCCCCATCTTTGGCTGTTTTATAAAATTAATTGGATTTATCTCTCCAGTTTTCAGGTTTTCCTCCAGTATTTCTGTCAGCTTAAAAAAAAACCCAAACCAGAACAACCATCTCCTTTAAACAGCACCTTAATTTCTCAGTATCACCAACTGAAAGGGTTATATTCCTTGCTTTCACAATGCTGTACTAGCTGTACACAGAAATGTAAGCAATAATTCTCCTTGAAAAATGCACAGAAATAAATTAATAAGTAGAAACAGTCATTCATATGACTGCTTTGATCCAAGTAATAAAACACATTTTAACTACCACTAACAGGCAGCTACCTCTGAAGAACACAACAGAAACTATTCAGCAGACTTCTGAGCAGCATCCCATATTTTTCTGCCATAGAAATTGAACAATATACTTCCCTTACTTAGCATTTTAAATAGACAAACTATTGTGACCCATATGGATGAAACTGTGATCACCTTTGTAATGATGCATGAGCGAGGAGAGAACTAGGATCAGTCACAGCTGAAGTCCTTTTGCTCATTTGTTTTCCACAAAACACTGAAGTTCTGTGTTGGAAATCCTGGGAAAACATGTCTATGCATAAGCATGTACAAGTAAGTACTTGAGTAACTTAGAAGAATCTTTCTCAGCATTGAGTTTATACATATTTTAATTATGGAGGTACTTAATTATTTTTTAAATATAAGTCACATTTGACAAAGAAGGTTCCATTTATTATATGAATTAGTTATGATTATTATGCTGATAATACCAAATTATATCTTTATGTTTCTGTTCCTTAATCAAGCAAGCACTACTTGCATTGACTCAGTTTGCATAAATATAAAATGTTAGATAACAAAATTATACACAAAATTTGAAAAAAAAAAAGAAGTCCAGTACTTCAGACATAAAAACTATTTCAAGTGGTAAGACTATTGCATTGTTAAGGAGTCTGAAGAAATGTTTATATTAGATTGCTATCCTAAACTGACTCAAATATTTCAAACACAATAATGAATCCTTTGTTTAAAAATATTTTTAGAAACTAATACTGCATCAAGAGATTATAAGAAATCTTGCTTACACTGGAGGAAATGACTCTGTAACTAAATTAACACTGACAGTTGTTTCATAAGGGCATGATGTTTTACTGATATTTCCCTGAAGAAACCTCAGTTTCATGACAATATAGCAAAAATAGGTCAAAACTTGAAAGATGATGATATACTGCAAGTCTGTAATGCAGGGAGAGATCAAATTTCCACCTGCAATTTTTATGTTCATCTAATCTTCCTTGCAATAAATTATAGTACAATTGGCAGTGATTAGAGTACATTGCAATTTTCTTTTTAAAGATGCAAAAGGAGCTTTGTGAACACAGCAACATTTTGAGTATCAATTTAAATTCCTTGGAGTGAATTTTTACCATCTGGGAAATGCTTCACACTTAACTTATTTTCAGTAACTGCAAAATATCAGGGCAGCACAGTTTTCACCAAGTCTTTCTTTATCGCAATTCTATAATTCCAATATGCTATCTAATTATATAAAAAAATATGCAGAATCACACTTGAACTGTAATTGGGGCAACTTTTGCATCTGTTTTGCTTATTCAGGCTTTGAGCTTCAAACAGCTTTAGTAAATACCTCACTGGGAAGGTAAATTTCTATTGTTAACCATACTTTTCAAAAGAGCCTTCACATTTACTGTGCATTTCTGGGTCCAGACAGAGGTTCGAAGTCACCAAAAAATAAATCCCATAAGAGAATATTCTGTATACTTTCATTTCCCAAACATTATGCCACGTATCATTAAACAATCAAATTTTGGATAAGCATCTTCTAGCCTATTACACATTCTCATACATTGTATTCTAAAGCATTTATCTGTACATCCAGTTTAATCATTCCAGAAATCTGGACACTTAGAAGAGAATGCCGTATTAATTTCCACATATTAAATATGTTTACTGTCAACTGTAGTTTAGATTTTATATCATCAACCAAATTCACTAATGTCTTATGCAGACAAAAGCTCCAGCGATGGGTCATTAAAAGAAAAGATGCCCATCCAACCTCAGGTCAGGAAGGGATTGTGGGGTTGGCACTAGATCTCGGAAGGTTGTGAATAGAAGGGTGGCAAAATGAATATCTTCAAAGATCCATTTAGCCACTGATCAAATCCTTTCGGTATCCTGACAACTCTAGAACTGTCTCCAGCATGATTTATGGATCCTATCTTTAATGATAACATGCCCTGCCTTCACTTTATATGAAATTTTCTTATGATCTGTACTAACATAGGAAGATAAAATTGACCCTGAAAGCCTCAGCAACAGCGATGATGACATTATGCTCCATTGCAATGACATCTCATAAGTATTTCAGAATTCAAGAGTTATCAGGAAATTGGTAAGAAAATATTCTGAAAACCAGATAGTAGTAACGTGGCTATAGCTGTGATGGTCTGAACTAGATGTCTCTTTCAAGTACCACATAATTCTACATTTTCTATTTATATACTGCTCTGAATCTACACAGGTCCAGACTGTGTACTGCTCTTAATCTTCTGTGTATGTGTGAAAGCCTGCCGTAAGACCTTACACCAGCTAGCAAGGCAACTGTTCAAGAACGGCAGACAGCAACTCTCCCTGAACTCTTTTCATGCTAGAGACAGAAGAGATAAACCAATCCTCTTTTCTTTGGGCATGTTATACATTACGTATCTGAGAATATCAGGCAAGGAGGTAACAGGTTCAAATTATTTTGCATGAACTTGCACTTTCAAGAAAAGGGCCAAAAATACTAAATATGGCACAAATTTTTCTAAGATCCCCATGCTTTTCTAATAACCATCTATCCAGCAGGATTCAAGTTAACTTCATTGGCATAATGTGCAATGGACAACAGACCGTCTTTCTCTTACTTCCCAGAGCAGATTGTGCCCAGCTGAGACAGATCATCTTTGGTGCACCTCCGTCAGAAGAGCTTGTGACTGTGCACCACGGTTTAGCCCATAATGTTTTCTGAATGCGAAATGCTAAACTTAAAATTAGGAGTTACATGTTCTTCTATTTTTTACAATGATATTTTTCCTCAGCCGAGATTTGACTCCACATCTGAGGAAGCCACAGAGAATGAGTTATTTCATTTATGGGCAGAAATAATTTTGCTCCTGGCATACACTTCAAAGCAATTTTTAGAATCTGAAACAGAAATAAGTGATGTACTGTGCTAAAATGTCCCAAATTGATCTCTAGCCTTAGAAAAACAGGAAGCATGCAGATTTAAATGCTTTTTTAGAGCACACAGTAATCCCAAGTCCTGTCAGTTAAGTATGCCAGTCCAATTCAAATCTGTTTTAAATCACTGTTCAGACCTATCATGCACATGTTCTACTTTAGAATTATAGATTTAGTTCAGAATGATATCCCACTGGTTTTGAACTAATGTATTTGCCTCCAGTGTTTTTAGAAAGAAAGAGCTCTTCCACACTAGTAATTTTTAATGGGTCGGACTCTGACTCTATCTGATATCTGCTAAACTCAGTATGAATATCTCCAGTAATACCAATAAGCTTTGGATCGGTCCCCTGGATAATTTTAACTGGTAATCAGCATTTTAAACACATTTTCTTACTTATATTGTCAGTATCAAATATTCTATAACATCTTCTGAAGATAGTCATAACCATAGATATCTTACCAAACATTTTATTTTGCAAAATACATTTGCATATTTTGATCTATACAGTGACTCCAAAGAATAATATAGAATATGTAACTCCAGCATGTAATTAAAATTCCTTTCTAAAAAGTCTAATTTGGTTTTCAGGTTATGAATGAGTGGTAGCATACAGAATAATTCACTATATCTATTAAAAAACAGGAGCCATTTATTTTACCTGTCTTGTAAGATAGTGTAACAGCATTTATTTGGTGTTACAGAAAAGGATAATTTAGGAATTTTTCACATAACTTTCTGCTCTTTTTGGTGGAAAATATTAATTAATCTAACAAAAGATTCACAAGGTGTAGTTGGTTTCTGTAATGCTTTACTGGCAAAAGTTTTCTTAGCTAAAGAAAAATTCTGGATGAAAATAGAGAATGTATGAACATACAAGACCAGGAGTTTGAGGTATTTGTTGGTGAGGTGGAAAACAGAGATTCAAATCCCTGCTCAGCCCAGGTACTTGGAAGAAGGATTTTAAGCATAGATAATAAGTATTCTAACCACCAAGGTGTTCGCTATTTGCTTTCTCTTCCTCTTCTGTTTTTGACCTATCTCATTTTTCATGTTCTTTCTCACACAGTTTTGACAGGTGACAGTGTTCCTAAATTAAAATAAAAAATACTTTTAAATTACTCATCAGATTTAGTTATAATCATATCACTGACATTTACTTAAGAGGACCACTGGTCCTACTACCATATCTTTAGTTTATTTAAAGCTTAGCTCTCAAGTTTCCAGGGAACGGTATAATGAATGTTAAGAAATACATTTCTATTAGAAGAAAAATTACTTGCTCAAAATTGTAATTTTTTAATTTATTTTATATCGTCAGTACTGTTATCCTTGGGTTATCAGATTTAGGACTAAAAACAGGACTAATATCAAATACCTATGAAATATAGTTAATGCTGTTTTTACTATTTTGCGTATCTTTTCCTCAATACTATTTTAATGACAATATTTAGTAATCTTTTCTTTAAGCTGAATTTGCTAAGCTGAATTAGATAGATCTTGTGTGGTTAGCATCCTGTTGTCTGTGCTGCTGAGGCAAAACTTAATTATATACAGACTGAAGGGCGGGTTTTTCTTTGGTCAAAATTTTGTAGCTCAGTATCAGTATATGAATATGATGTTTAGTAACATGTGTGGTCTTACTGGCTGTGACACAAAAGAACAAAAGAGAAGGGAACTGCATATCCAATAATCAAGCTTGGTTTGTAAGTTCTAAGAGTGCATATAGCTCCCATAAAAAGAAATAAAGCTCTCATAAGAAAAACACAACCCGGTATCTAATTATAATGAGAAGTTAAAAAATATTAAAGATATAATAATCTGTGATTATTTAAATCCAGAAAGATGATGAAAGGAAACAACTATATGAGACTTTTTAAAGTAGTTGTGCTGATTATTTATGTAGTTGATAAGTATTTAAGGCAACCCAATATCACCCAGAGAGTAGTAAAGGCAGAGTAGTCTAGATCAAAATACATGACATTATTAAATTCAAAGAGTGTCATTAAAAAACTAAAATATTAATTAAGAGTGTATATTTCATCAAAATTCCAAGTAAGCACCATCATAAGATATTCTTGATTTGATATTATTGTATGTACTATATTTTGTAATAGTGTTTGCTTTCAGTGCTGGAGAAAAAATATTTCCCCATGGCTACGGTTGCTATAGATAATGTTTCAATTGCTGCTATACTGTAGAAGGATGTTCTCGAGAGAAAGAATGTATCAGTTAAGAATTTTCCAAAATCCTGAAGTAATTAATTGTAAGTATGATTATTTCCTGAAATGAACTATGACACTTGATTGGAACTTTAAAAAGGTCTGTTCCAAAATTTTTCTTCAAAATTAAGCAAGGCACTTAGTACTTCGGTGTTGCTCACCTTATCCTTCATTGAGATTAGTGACGTTTCCTTTTCCCCATCCTTTTCTGAAGAATAGCTACATGATCAGGGGCAACATGTCACTTGAGCTTCAAAATACAGCAGATGAGGTGAGGACCAGCTACTTGTTAAATGATCAAAACATAGCTGCCTGCCTAAATTATCTGATACACTGTCCAAGAAGGACTTCCCTGACAACATGCAGACACACCATGTAGGCAGATATGGGCTGTCAGTTCCACTGACTTGGAATGATTGTCAGGGGGTTTTGCCTATAGGAATCATGAGTATGGTAACCTCTGCAGGGGAGTCAATCACTCAGAAAAAGAAAAGATGGCCAGACCATATATCATTATACAATAGGAAAAAGAAATTTATGATGAGTATTTATTATTCTGTGGTCATGATATAAAACTACATCCTAAGCTACAAAAAAGCTTGGGGTAGTATAGTCCATACAGTCCATGTTGCTCAAAAGAAATAATGTATGTTTTTACCTTCATGAAAAATGCCTGGTAATACAGGGAAAAATATCCTTCCCTGTTCCCTGAATCTACATTTTTAATAGTTTCTTCTTTGTTTTGTTATCCCATTTCTTTCTTTTTCAGCATTGCATTCCTCTTGCCTATGAAGATGGCATAGGACACCTTCTACAGAAGGAGGGACAAGAGGGCAATTATACATATCATCTCACTTCTTCAGAGGGATGCGAGCGAGCTAGCAAGCAGGTAGGGTAATTGTAACTGCTTGAATAAACAGCAAGTGATTCAAATAATTGAATATTTAAGGTTTTAACAATTGACATTCCTGGAATTTATCTCAGAAAAGTAAACCAATAAGCTTCGTTTTACAAATCCTGTATCTCAGCCAGGCTTTCTGATATTCGACGTGGTAAAAGAGACAATTAGAGCTATTTCTATAGCTGAAATATTCAGAATCTCTCCTTTCTCATTATTTTCATTGTTCTGATTCTTTCACGGTTAATAGGAGCTGATTTGTACTGAAGGCTTACCGGTTTGTCTATGTTAGTGTTTTAGTTTGGCTGGGAAATCTGACAATTCCCATTTACTGTGTTTTGGTTCACATCCTGGAGCAATCGCAGAGTGCATGAGCTGTATTCCTTCTGGCTGAAATCAAATGAGAAGATGGGCTTCAATGTGAGCACCATACCTTTGTTGACTTTTTTTTTTTTTTTGAAAATACACTGTTTGTTCTTCCACCATTTTTAAGGTGCCACTAAACATTCAAAGACAGTATTTTAAGATCCAGCAAGTAAATGATACACAGGATTCATGTGAAGGATAGCTGATTTTTACTTTTGCCTTAGTAATAATGGTATTAAACTGCCTCTTAGTGGACTGTTCCATAGGTAAATACAGTTTTTTTGTAATTCAAACTCATTTATCAGAAACAAAAATCCCCAACAACCACCCCACTGTCCTGCTATGGAAACACCAAAACTAGATAAAAAAATTACGCTTCAATCATTTGTCACTGAATTATTGATATTGAAATATTGCATTATTATTGGATTATAGTTTTGGTTTACAGAATTCCATGGAATCCAGTAAACTTTAAAACTGAATAAACCTACAGCTACCTTTCTCCTGCTTACAGCTCATGTAAGCTATGTGTAACAGTACGACAGCTCTCAAGCATGAATATATATATGTACCTGATATCTTGATAAATTAAGAGCTGCCAGGGGAGCATTATATTTGAAGAAAACCTTAAATTTTAATTTAAAAAGCAAGCATACTAGGCCCCAGAGAATTCAACCAAGTTGAATTTAATCTAAACTAATTTTAATGAAAGTAGCACTAAAAATGCTACAATGAAATTATTTTTTGTGTGTGTTTGGGTTTTCACATATAGCTTGAGGTTTTGCATGGAGATTCTTCTTTCCTGACAAGTAAGGATCTTGCAAACAATTGTGCAAGGACATACTTCTCTAAAGCCATTTACAGCCTGACTGATACCAGAAGCACAGATCTTATTATCATAGTTACAAGCTATCCAATACATTAAAAAAGAGACTACAGATAGCATTATAAATTATTGATCATCAGAAGCATGACACAAACTGCTTGGTAAGACTACGCACAAGTCTATGTTTGATTTTTCTGATGACACGAGATGTGTGTTGCCTCTGCTGTTGCCAATAGGGCTTCTGGAGAGGGAAGATTATAGAGAGTTCTGCCATTGCTATGAGGTATGTCTGGAGACAGCAATTCTTAATTATTTTCTTTTTTAAAAAAATTCTTAGGAGATCAGTAATATTATTCCTTGTGAGCTGAACAAGACTGACCCACAGTCCTTTCTTAACAGGGTACTTCATCATGACTTAAATATTAGGAAATAACATACATAAATAATGCCACTACAGAATAAGTCTTCAGTATTTTCATTCTTGTAAACGTACAAACAGTAAATAGCCACTAATAAGCTCTACAATACGTCAACAAAAGTGGGAATAAGACTTTTCTTTCAAATTATTTACAAAGGGCTTCTCTTAATGTAAGAAAAATATCCATAACTAGGGGAAAAAGCCACAACTGAAAATTCTTCTGTCTCAGGAATTGAGAATCTAGGTTCTCTGAACAGTGTTGCTGAAATGCAGACAATTGGCATCACCTGGTGTCACAATCTGCTGGGTGCAAGTCACACAAATGAATCTCTGGAACATAAACAATGGACTCAGTAGTCAAGCTTGATTTTTTAAATGATTGGAACAAAAAGTGCAATCCTCTCATGGGGATTAGATTTTAGTTAAGTGTGAAACTCCTTGCAATATTTTGTGTGTACAGAAATTACACATGGGTTTAATGGGTTTAATGGATAAATCTGTAGAACATAAATCTCGTAAGGTTATGTAATACCTAGGAAACATCCATGAGAACCTTGGGCTTAGGAGGACTTTGGCCTGTGAATAGCTGAAAGCTGTAATGATGTTCTGAAGAGGTGTCACTTTGCATTTTTTTTGCAATTACACATTCCCCAAAGGCATTCATGTTTGGTCATTGTCAAATACGATACAGGGTAGAGAAAACTTTAGCCTTACTCAGGCCAACCTTCCTAATGCTTTTTTTTGTAAATATCCTTCTGTTTTTATTACACTTATGAGAATTTATTCATTTAGGTCTCTGACAGTTCTGACATATTTTCAGAGTACAGTTTTGTATCTTCCCCAGACACAGCCATCTGCATCTATCTTCTTCATTTGATTAAGTCCAAAATCTTAATGCTTCCTCTACATAACTCTAAGAAGATAATGACTCTCTCTCTATGTAAAAAATAGAAATGGGGAAAAAAATCCTTTCAATTTATATAACTTTACAATTAGAGCTACATTACAACTAGAAATACAAAATGAACACTCCTATACAGAACTTGTATGAACAAGTCCAAAATTAAGTATAACATGCAGTGTTTCTATAGATTTTCAAACATATCTCTTGAAAATTTCAATTTATATCATTTGTTATATCCTGAATTTGTGCAACTATTTATTTCTGCCAAAGCACAGAAATGCTCCTCAGAGCAAGGAATATTTTAATTTTTTTTCAAACTTGCCAGTATCTTTTTGAATTCTTATCTAATGATGAACTATCGAGCTAGCTACTGTATAGAAGTTATTCAATAACACAGGAAGAAAGAGACATAAATATTACATCTTGGTTTATAGTAAGATCTATTTGGTCATTCTGAAACCATTCATGAAAATGTGTCAGATTTATTGACTAATTCCTGCTGAAAAAAAGGATTTTCAAGGTTAGAACAAAAATACTGGAACTCACGGTGCCACCTGCATTTTAGACAAAATGATACCAGCTATTCCAAAGTGAGGGAGATCTGGGTTCACTTTTCTCCGTTCACTATAATGGCATCAAAATTTCATTTTCCACAGGAAAACTACCACCTGCAATGTACACTGATAATGTGTCTTTTTTACATTGTTCAACACAAGCTGGTTTTAAATACATACATAATTAGCTAGTGAGTAAGACTGACCCTAACCTAGTTGTTGGATATTCACCAAAGGTATAGAAAGTTTGTTTTCCCACCCATATAGACCATTTTTTAAATGCAGTGTGGAACATAAGAAGAGCGATCTATTACACCAAATGACAGTAGCATTACAATTGGATAGCAAGAAACAGCAAATAGAAAAAGATGTAGTTGAATTAGATGCACAGAGAGTAAGAAAGAGAAATAGAAATGGTCTTTCATTTCTGAGTGGGTTTAGGAGAAGAAAAAAGATAAAATTCTTTCTTACTGGTTGGTATGTAATAGAGAGGTTTTGGGGTTTTTTTTGAACAGGATATCACAAAACATGCTCAGAGGACTAAAAGTTCTTTTAAAAAACCACTTTTTTTTAACACATTTTTGCTATTTCCTTCAATTCTAATCATCTCGGCTCAGAAATATATCTGGTGAGCAGAAAGCTTTCTAAAAGATAAAACTTTCTGCTAATGAGAAGTAGAAAAGCGATTAAATATGAGTAAGAGGACAAGATAATAAGAAAGGAAAAATAGACTTAAATGTAGGATAGAATATTCTAAATAATGTTACAATGTTTAAATTCATTCACAGAGTTCAAGAAAACTGTACTACAACACTGTGAGGAACTGAAGACGGAAACATCCTAGTGCTCTTTTCTCATAGCGCTCATATCCTGCAATGGCAATTCTGACCAAGTTTTCCTGAGCATCCCTCTGCAGCTTGGTCAATCTTACTTACAAAATGTCCAAAGGAAAGATAAAGGAACAATATAAGGCATGCTGACAGCCTAAAGAATAAAACAATCTATCTCTGCAAATGGTCCCACTACAAGTTAAGGAGTTATTTTGCTTCCAGCTTATTAAAAAAACCTAACAAAACAAACCAAAAACAGCAAAGAGTTGACTAAGATGACAATCAGACAAATACGAGTATTGCCTATAGTTACTGTGCTTCTAGAAATGGCTAAGGATTGTAAATGAAATGTTACAGAAAATATTTTTTCTTTTGACCTTACATGTCAGGATAATTGTTATAACTGAAAAAATGCACATCAGATATATATATAATAAAAATTGCATTGCTTCTAACAATTTCATTCATAACTTGTTTCTCCAAAGAAGAATTCTTAAAGATCCTTTATAGGATTACTATTTTAATCTCTGAGGCTCCTTCAGGAAAACATTTTTCTGTTGTGGCAAACCACTGTTACATGACTGTTCTGTCATCTCACAAAAGAAAAGGACATGTGCAACTAAATGAAGTGTGATAGATTTGAATAGTGTAATAGACATGTACGCAAACATGCCTAGATTACTTTATGTTTACTTGAGGGGCAAAGAAAGAGTCGAAGAAACAGCTAATATCTGAAACTGACTGTAGTGTAACACGCAGTGTTCCTAAGATCCTGAGGGAAATCTTCCCCAAGTTTAGAACAGGATCTAAGAAATTCTCATCTCCAGCATCATCACAGCACTGCTCTGTTTCTTACCTTACTGCTTGCCAGAGTGAGGCCTAAGAATATAGGCTTTCAAAATTAGTAAATGTATTGTACATTACATGGGATTTTTCCCCCCCTGTATTGCCCACCACTAACTGGCTTTATTCATAGTAAGCAAATAATGCAGGGGAAAATAGCAAATCCTCTGAGGAATAGCCATTTGAATAAAAGACAGGCACGCACACTGCTCAACACGTGCCTATCCACATGTGGTCAGATGGTTAGAATTTAACTTGAAAAGAGATTAGCTGTTCATGTAATTTCTTGTTTTATTAACACATCCAATGCTGTATGTGACAACAGGGCTTAGAGACCCATCTGCAGTTTTATTCCTTCAATATGCCTGCTTCAACTTGTTTTATTTTCATATTAGTTTACTATTGACTTAGCAATCAGAATGTCCACATACTTAGTGACATGTGAGACAGTATGTTTGGAAAGCAGGTTCAACTAACAGCTGCTAAGTGGGTTTAGCCGAGATAATTCATTTAAGCCTGAGACAAGACTGAAAGATAACATTACTGAAGAGCTAGGTAACACTGTCATAAAGTTTAAGTTGGAAAGATATAACTATCTCCAAAAAGATTATTTTAAATTACAGGTGGCATGGGATCTAGGGGCTTATTGTATCTAACATTTTATGAAAGCACTAGTACAGAAGATCAGTTTCTTGCAAAAAGATGTATCGCTTTCAAATGGAATGACAGGAGTCTGTTTCATCTACAGCTTTCCAGGAATCGCCTCACTTGGGTCTTTATGCTGTCAGGTTTTTGGATATCATACACTCCATGTTGACAAATTTGTAACAATGAGATATAATTACAATGAGCTGCATGATGTTGTTTTGAAACTGGAAGGTGAAAAGACAATTAGCACTTAACAAATACAAATTTGTAATATTAATTAACCCTACATTTCTCTGTTACTGTGGGACAGACTATCTTTGCCTTGGGTAACTATGCAAAGGCTGGAATTAGAAGCAGCAAAAAGTAAGGCAACATAAGGAGACCTTAATATGCTACATCTGCTGGACAACTTAATTACAACAAAAAAGAAATTGTTTGAGACAGTACTGAGTATGATCCCCAGTAGCAGTTCCTGGAATAGCTCTAATATGTCACTAATTGCACTCAGTTGAACTTGGCTTTAAATTGAAGGGAAAAAAAAGGATAATCTTTATACATGAAAAGGCTCAAATTAACCTGGTTTGTAGAATGTCTTGGCAGATTTTGTTGTATTGTAATCAAGAAGATGATAAAGAAAATTAAAAACCAGAGAAAAGAGGGCTTGAATTTGACCTTCTCAGACATTTCATCTAGAAGAGCTCTCAATCAATGATAGGTTGGTACAGGCTTGCAATACCAGTTTTTTCAGATGTTCCCTCACTAGACATGCAGGTTTCCATATACAGGAGATGGGAATGCTTTATTTACCAGCATTTGTTGATTAGCTTATTTCATTACATGCCAATATTTTCCCCTTTCTCTGTCATTGGAAAACCATGCATTATTTTCATAATTAGCAAGATATGGTTAACAGAAAAAGTGTACCATGAACTTACATACAGTATACCTAAAAATACCTTCTAGCAATAAAAAATATTTTGTTTTTTCTTTGGATTCCTTTTCTTTTGTTTTTCACTTCCAGTAATTCCAAAACTTTTCATAATTGAAGAAAGAGAGCTTGAAGAGTCTACATAAACATCACAGTTTGATCTTTTCATATCAGATCCTAATAAATGAGATATTTGATAAGAAAGTAATGTTGACCTATTTCAAATAGCAGCTTTGCTAATGCCACATAAAGAAACACTTCTCCAGAAGAATAAATTTTGATTGTATCTAGGAGTGCAACATAGCCAGGAATTTTAGACCAGACCTCTGAACCAAGGTTCTGATACTTACTAACAGCCACAGTAATATGCTGAGTATCTTGATTCTCTCAAAAGAGAAAGATAAACCTGCAAGCTTATCTTTAAGCGCAGGACTGCTTTTGCTTCAGAAAAATTGGGCTTGTGAGACAAAACAATTTGATCAGATATTTACTTTAAAGAAAGATCTGAAGACACTTCTAGAAGAAAACTGAGGTGTGACTCAAATACTACCTTTCCATTCTAGAAGAGAAAAAATTATAATCCACATATTAAAGATTGAATTATTGAATTGTACATTCTGGGTTGTTTTAAGGAACAATGTAGCCTTCTTAGATGAATGAAATAACATTACTCATTGTCAGAAAACCAGACATGTAAAAAGGGAGAGCTACATTAAGGTCCTACAGTGGAGACAGACTTTATAACTAAGATATAAACTCAGTGAATACCTTTAGATACCACAACAAGATGAGAGAAAAACTGTATACTCTTTTACAATGAATGGTATACAGAATTTATTGAAAATTTAAATATTTTCATGGGCTGAAAATAAAGATTGCTGTGAGATTACCCACAGACAACTGCTGACATTTTTGCTGCATACATGCGTCTCAGTAGAGACCTATTTTCTGATCTGAAACAGAACAAGAATATCTGCAGAACTGTCTTTTTCATTTCACAACCCAATTATGCTTGGTACAAGAAGACATAATGAAGTTAATATGGGTTAGAGAAAGATCCGTTATATTAAGTGATCAAGCAGAAATGAAAAATAAAATAATCCAGAATGACAGTTTCAGTTGCAGTGTTGATTGTACCAAGCTGACATTACCAAGATGGCCACAATTTTGCTGCCTTCAGTCTTGAAGATTTACATTTTCAAAAGATCTTCCGAGAGGCACATACCAAGGCACAGAGCTACGAGATGAGATCCCAGTCTGAAAGCCCAGACTGCCCTCTTCTGGAGCGAATGATCTTGCACATCTACAGGTCTGCTCACGGTCAGTTACATGAGGAACATCTCACAAACGAAACTATCATCTGATTTTCAGGTCTTTAATTTTTCATTGGTGTTTGGTATGATAACACATACTAAATATGTATTCAGATGATCAAGAAAATGACTAGCATCTTGCCATGACAGAGTTACATACAGTAATTACTTCCTTGTGCAATGGCATGGACTTTTATATAGAAAGTTTAATGACAGTAGCCGACATTATTTGGATCCACTGACCTCCAACTTGAGGTGAAGTGCAATACTAAAAAAGCATGATCATCCTCTCTGAATTTGAGAACACTTCTATGAAGTCAATGTTTTTGCTGCAAATGAAGCTGTGAAAGTACGACACGCCACAGCTGCACTCAGAGTCTGCCCTGCGTATTACTGGAGCGAGAGAAGAGTTTCTATCAACTCGCTAAAGGTTCTTCCACCAGTTCAAGTTCAAAACAAATAAAAGAATCTTTATCCTTAAATTTCAGTTGCAGGCAACCTGATATTAAGGTATTTTCTGCCATCCATGCAGGCAACATACATGGTTTTGCCTAACACTACAAGACCACCTGACCCCAAAGCTAAAGTACATACTTACCATTGTATGTGGACTGATCTCCAGCTAATTAATCAGAAAATGTTGCCATATGCTGTCAGTCGGTTAATACAGTGCTGTGGTAGAGTTCAGTGTTTTCTACTTGACAGAAACACACTTCTTGAAAATCAAGATCCCTGTTTCAAATCAGGGGACGTAGGGAATTAGCAAATGCCAAGAGTAAAACTGTGATCCCCAAATATAAAAAGGAGTTTTCTCTAATCCACCAAAAATTACAAGAGGTTGATTCTTCTTTGGTAGCAGACTATTGAGGCAGAGGTAAAATGATAAGGATTTTAGAATTAGAATAATTATTTTGTTGTATTCATCTCCTACTCCTATCTGAATGATAACGAATCACTGCAGGTTTCCTTAAGAAGACATAAAAAGCACTGAAATCTAGTAAGGAAATACTAATGCCTTATTTAGATGGTAGTTCCTGATTTAGAACTCCTGTAAAAAGCATTCTGATTGTTTCAAAGAAGGCAACAGAAAACTACTATCTGCAGTTACTGTGAAAATGGGTTCCTTCTGTGTATTGTTTCTTTCCAGTCAGCCAGAACACCCTTGACCTCAATATGCATAATGAAATTATTTGTTGCTTTTTGCTGATGATGCTTTTTTTAAAAAAAAAAACAAGACACATAAATGCCCAATAATATAATATAGAAGGAAACACTCAAATGTGCAAAAATCCTCAACTATTACTGAACTAACCATCCTTTCAAGATGTAGATCTTCCATCAATTTTCAGAACAAGTTGGCGATTCAGAGGATTATAATCAAGACATATGATGAATTGTGACTGTTGTTACTCTAGATCTGGAAAAGGAACAAGCAACCTCTCAGTGAAACATCAACTAGCTAAAGCAGAAAAAAAGCCGCAGCAGAACACTGCTCCCACTACTTCTTCCTGGCCATCATTATTCAAGGTTCAGCTTTTAATAATCTAGGTAAGAGACAAGCTTCAGAGACTTTTCCAGGAGAGACAATTCTGATCTGTTCTTTCTGTATGTTGTTATTTTCTTTACACATTAGTACTCCTTGTCTCTTGCGGAATTACAGTTCATCTATCATTAAGGAGTTGAAAGGACCTTAATGAGCAAAATTAAATGTTGATTTTTTTCATTCAGACTATGATTGTGTCTAATCTGTGAACCTATATATTACTTAAATAATTCTAGGATAGAAAACATCTGAGAAGGGGGGGTGCGAACTGCACTATTACTATAATTATTTCATTTATTGATGGTAAACTAAAGATTTACTTATGGTAAACTGTACTCTAGAAAAACTTGTAGAAGCCACCCAGAACTTTTTTCTGAGCTTTCTAGGCACAAACAAGAGGAAATTCAGCTTCCACTTAATCCATAAATCAAAGCATGCACAAATTAGAAATGCACAGTTCTAATAAGCATGATTACAGTTCCAATTTCAGAACAAATTAAATACAGTGATTAGAAGTTTCTGAGTACAGTCCATTGTAAATTTAACCAAAGAAGATAAAAGTAAAGGAAATCTAGATATTGTGAAGAACTTAACCAGAACTGTGCAATAGCAGAAATCTGGAGGAGTTAATTATGTAAGTCCAATGAATGTTCTGTTTCCTTGTTTTTACTTTTAGACAGCAAGACATATTTAGTATCATTTAACTACCCAGAATAAAATTGTGGTCACTGAAGAGAATTTACAGTAGAAAAAACAATAACAAAACCCTAAAGAATCAAATGACCACAGACCTAGGAATAAAAGATACCATTACAATTAATTCTAGTTAGACTCGAAAAGATTTGCTATATCCAAGAATACAAGCACAATGGTTTAGTTTCAAAGATAATGACAACCAGTCTGAGAAAAAAAATAATGAATAATTTCTGATCATTTTAACTCTTTCTTCATCGTAACAGACAGGTTTTCTCACTCTTTAACTTATTTCACAACAGTTCTTTTACAATATAGTTTTCCTTTGATCCAAGTATTTTTTCATCATTTAAAAGCAGCAGTTTTCAGAATTTTTTTAAACCTTACCAACCAGAAATGTAGAGGATTCATCTCATTTGCAGACCAGTGCTACAGAAGCCAATTGATAAGTTCACACTGAAATTCAACATTTGTATTCTTTTTATTTTACAGTAATTTACTTCCATTGATATCTTAAATACAAATTACCCCTTTAAAGGAAATAACTCCATCTGCAGATCACATAAACTATCTATTAGATATTTAATATATCAGCTTCCCCAAATATTACATCCTCCTGCTACAAGTTTATCCTAAATAAAGCATCTTGCATATGAAATGTGAAGGACAGAAGTAGCTAAATGCATAGGTTACTGACACTTACTTGCTCCTGAAGTTTTGATCTGTGAAGAAGAAAATATTTTAATCCTTTTTAAAGCATTTTTGTTATGTAAACAGCTATACACAGATAAAATCTTCACAGTTACAAGCACACAGTCTATTAAATTCTTATCATCAGAGCAAATATATTAAAGTTTTACTTTAATGAATCCCATTACTACTGCAGAAACAACGTCAGGTTACTTAGAAATCTTCCCTTCCTCATCTTTACTGATGGTTACCTAATGATTTCTAATTACATTTTTCCAACTTAAAATTCATATTAGAGTATGCTGACCACACAATGATGATGTGTACCTGAATCACCACAATTTCAAAAACTACAAAACCAAAATTCTAGGCATTTCTGTAAAGCAAAGTTTGTTTCATTCAAAAAATAACATTCAGGAAAAAGTGTATTTCAGTAATATTGGTCAGGAAACATGAGAACCCTTTGTTGAGCAGCAAAAAACAAAATCAGGAATAATTCTGTGTATTTATGATAAACATATTTCACTACCAAAGACAACAGCAATACCAGCTTAAACCTGCAGACCTATAGCTTTATAAAACTTTGTGATAGGCAAAGTAAACTTTTGTTTCTATACCTGGAAGCTCTCTCTCTTCAACACTGTATTCCAGAGATCCAAGGGAATAATTAGCTGGACTGATTGCAGGAGTAGAAATAAAACTTGTACAGCCAACGGATGAGGTGATTTCAAAATAATTGTGGCTGTGATTCATTCGATGAAATTCCAGAGAAGATACTATTGATGTGCGCTGCTTGGGCTACAAGAAAAATAGAAATTTGGAGTGAAAAATGCAGACTTTTTGCACAGTTTTCATTACTTGGCATTTAATAAATTTACCTAGGGCTTCTCTCTTTTTACCGTTCTTATTTTGCTCAAAGGTTATACTAGTAAAAATCATTTAATATGACAAAATATGGTGTGTAGAGAGAGTTTCCTTCCAAAATTTGGATTAATCTTTATTAGAAAAAATGCATGTCTTCATTCTAATCAACTTAATTCAAAATAAAATAGGCTTTTACAGCCTTGCATATAATAATTGTAATCATCTTTTGTTAAGAAAGGGAAGTCTTCACCAGCTGCATTGCTGGGTACATCTTGCAAAACAATTAGACTGCTGACGCCTGTATAATGAAATTTAGAAAATAATACCAAGCACTCATCACTCAAAAGCAACCCTCTGCTGTTTACAATTTATGAAGTGCTGCCTTAAGTATTCAAAGACTGAAGTGTCTAAGAGCTTAGGGAAAAAGTATCAGCTTAAAAATCATACATGAAAATCAAACTTTCTTCGTGAATTTTCGTGGAATAGTGAAAAACTGATACTGGTTTGTATCAAATATTTACTTTTAAAGTGAACCTCTGAACTGAACCCACTTAATGGCTGTGCTTCGGATTGCAGAGCAGCTTCAGAGCATTAGAAACACATTCCTTTTTAAGGTACATTCCAGGATTGCACAAAAAATGTTCCAACTCCTTACGGCCTTTTGACCACAGGACCACACTGCAGCTAGCCCAGATTAAAACCAATTACATCTATATAGTGTGATCATCAGGTCAGCAGCAACTTTTTCACCACACAGATCTGTTTCTATTGCACTGCACTACTTATTGATATAGACATAATCTTAGTGCTTGATGTCATGGACTATAAGCCACAGACCACTGATGATGGCTTGCAATGTCATGCTAAATAGTCTGTTGCAGCATTTATCTGGCTCCATAGTCAAAATATCCTAACTCCATGATGCTCCTTGCTGCTTCAAGACCAACAACTTGAATCGTTAATCATTTCTTCCAAATCAGAAGAGGCTCTGCATCCAGGTGTATAGCTATCTGTACTTTTATTTCACGACAGTCAAAAACCTCTCAGGAACTGCTGCCTTAGATAAATAAAGCTGGGAAAAGTAAACAGAAAAATAGAGTAAAGGATGCTTTTACTCTTCTTGTTGCATGTCAGGCTTAAAAGGTCAGAATATTTGTAAAGGTCAAGAATTTGCTATTTATTAGTGTCAAGACCAAATTGTTACTCTGGGAGCAATATGCTTGGACTATGAAGCTATTCACCAACCCTTACTTAAAACTACCTGTTAAAATGCAATCTATCCCATTGGAGTAATTATCAATTTTGTTTGTGGTCTATTTCATTTTAGGTTACAAGTCCTGCAAAGTTTGCGTTACAAATACAGAACCAGACTGTTTTCACTAAAAAATCACTTTTTCTACTGAAATGTCAGACAAAATATTAGACTTAGATCTGTGTAATGTTGATTGCTTTTAAAGTTGTGTTGGGCACCATGTGAATTAACTGTGTCCTGTTAAAACTGAGAAAAATTGCAAACGGTAAATTTGGGCACTCATCTGGAACTCATCTATGGTCAATTGAGGGGATTTAGTTTCTTTAATAATGAAAAACAGCTTCTGCTTTGAAAGACTGACTCCCAGGGCTAGTAATTTCATGGGAGAGTTCAATGAACAGGGACAGACTCCAGCATCAAACAGTCTGGTTACAAGTCATTGTTTGGGACTTGAGCCAAAATAATTCTCTGATGAGACCCAGAATATTCATTTGTGTTAATTAAAGCTAAACTGCACACTTTCACTAGACAACAAATTTATCAATGACCTAATTACTTCTAAAACTGAAAAAGATCTCCAGTCATTTAGAAACATATTTATGGCCCTTTCCCAAACAATGTCTTTGTGGTTTTGCAGGACTACAACCTCCAAGTTGAAAACATGTTTTCTCTTTGTTCATGACAACAGGCAACCATCTGCTAACCTGGGTGATACAAAATACCTCCTATATTACTTTAGGCTTTGACATCATTATTATTACATCAAAGAAATGTATCTCAGTTTTGTACATCTTTACAATCTATGGATTCTGTACAGAACCTCACAAAGCCACTACTGCTCTACAGCATAAGCCTTCTGCTATATTATATTGGCATCTGTCAACATATGCCAGTAATTTTTGTACATAGTTACACAGGAATATAGCCCTGAGCTTTTGTATTAACTAGAGCAGCCTTTTTCACCTTTGCTGGGTCACGTAAAATTTTACGTTGTTAAAGTATGCTAAATATTCATTAATACATGCTAAGAGATGCAGTAGTTTGTGTTGACTGTATCCCTCTGCCTGTGTCTCTCTAAAGTACAGCGTGCACAAAAATTAGGATAAAATTTAGTTTCAGAATTAGATAACTCAATTTGCAGCATAGCTATTAACATCTACGGTAGGTATTTAAGATCCCTTTAGAGTCAACTGAGACCTAGTCAGAGAACAAGTCACCTCGGTATTATATTAGCTCACTTGCCTTAACGCAGGTATCTACTATCACTGGAGATTCCCTGGGGCATCCCACTTGGCCTTCAGCTGCCATTCAGAAGAGTGCAGGTCTCCCCTATGTATGCCCCATATCACATCTGGCAGCCATGTGCATGTCAAAGACCCCTTTATGGCACCTCAAATGAGCATGATGGGAGATTAGATATCCAAATCAGACAGATATTCTTATATAGAGATGAAAGCATAGGTGTTTTAGTCCCAGATTTAATCGCACCTCTAGCTCATGCATAGACACACTCTAGAAACCTTACTTCATTTGTTAGAATCTGGAGTCAAATTCCAGCCCCACTGGCAGAACATGTAGGCAGCAATTATACAAGTCGCTGAAGTCTTGTACCCTGGTTTCCTGGGTTGCATCTGCCAAAGCAACTTCTAAATTACATTTACAAAGATTTCTTGAGGCTGGCCCTGAATAATTCTAAGATTATTTACTACATGGAATACCATAATGCCCAGGAAATGTAGTTGGTGGTCAAGGTTTTATAGCTGTGGAGATTGTACAAACACAAAACTCTGTCCAAAGAGATGATGTATCCTTCACTCTTTGTATCAAAGCCAGCTTTTTTGTCTTCCTCATACTACTCAAAAGGTGTGGACAAACTTAGATAAGCCTTACAATGGCTTAACTTCGCCCCAGTACGTATGCTACATAGCCACATGGTGATTTGTCCTTAAGTAGATTTTCTTTATTCATTACATTCATGTATTTAAAATACTTGGTACATGTAAATCTCTTTAATGACTGCTTTTGTTTACTTTAAAATGTTTATTTGTGACTATTATTTCAGTTGTCATAATATCAACCTAGAAAATCCTAGACTATGCTAAAACAGCATACCAAATCAGGCTAATGAAGAAACCTTATCATCAATGTAAAAGCAAAAATAGATCAATAACAAATATTTTAAAATATTGCAATAAGAATATTTAAATAGCTTTCAAATCAGGTCTAAGAAGAAGAGTATTTTCCTGTGAAGTCAGTACTGAATGTGTATCAATGAAAGATACTACTCTGAACACTGCAAAACACAGGAAAGGCATCAAAATACTCATACTGAATTGCTTTTTATTAAGAAGACAAGGACTTAATGCTCCCATGAATGGAAGTTGCATGCAAATTCTGTAAAGCTACCATGACTAGCATGTAAGACTATGAGGATGCAAGGAAACATTCAAATATTTCTCAAAGCATTTAGGAGAGGGAGTAGGGCAAAATTCCTTTCTCAATTTCATGTCAAAATATTTCTTCAGCTTTGAAGTACTCTGCAATATAAACTCATGACTCCACCTTCTTTTATCTTTGGGATTTGTGTACATCACACCATCACAGTCTTTAAAGAAGTAATTCTCACAACACTCATCTGCGCTATGCCAGAGCTATTAGCCCCATTTTACAGATGCTGAACTAGGGTATAGAGCTCTCCCAAAGGACAGATGTGTGGCTCATTAAATCAACAAGAACCAATGACTCTGAGGAAATCCTTTATTTGGCAAATCCTGCCAAATTCCACTTGCCCTACATAATGTAAAAAAAGGTTTCAGTTGCGCTATACCATGCAGAAAATGTATGACAGAATAGAGAACTGAACCTATGTTCTTAAATTCTAGCTAGCGCACAAAACACAGACTTATCAAAGAAAGTAAGAAGCTGCAGCCCCTTTGCGCAGGCTCATCTCACGCACACAACACAGTATGAGTGTAGCCATGTGGCCGCACAAACCCCTCATTTTGGTACCTGCCCAGATAATTTCCGTTCTTCTCATTCTTTGATCAACTCATTCCTTCCTCAGAAATTTTCCTTTCAGCTTCTTTCTTTCTTAAGATCTCATTCTCTTTCTACACACTCATTTTCCCTTTCACTCCTTTCTTTTTCTCAGTTTTCTCCTATCTACTATTATATTCACTCCAAAACTACTTATTTGACTCTACAACACCATTCACAGTATCCTAGCTGCTCCAGTTCTACTTGGTCTTCCAAAATTTGCTTCTCTGCTTTCTTTGTGGTTTTGTCATCAAGATTTCTCAAATGAACTCCCTAATGGTCCCATCCCCCACTGATTTATATCTGTCACTCAATACAATCCTCTCATTGTCCTTCAATGCATCCAATTTTAACCTCTGTCCTCCCTTTCAAACACAACTCTCACATCACTTTTACAGCTTCTTAGTCTCTGTCCTCTGCCTCAACATCCCAACATCTCATCTCCATTTCTACGTTTGTCTCTTTTGCTCATGCAGACTTATATAAAACCCCCTAACATTCATAATTTAGCATTCAGGACTGCTGTACCTCACGACCCAGATTTGCAGAAATCAGCAGGCCTGATACATTCTTATCAGTCAGTGCTGCTGCCAAGAGTTACATGATTTATAGAATCTGAAATATGATGATCAAGTAACCTTGAAACTGCAAAAACTGGAGATTACATTGGATTTGGTTTGATTCATCTATGTTACCTAATACAGTGCAGAAAGACTGCGCTGAACTACTACTAGATTCCTGAATCAATTATTCTGTCAAGCCTCAAAATACCACGTTAAACAAGCTTAAGACATAGTCTTTTTAATAAGGTAATATAATTTTCCCTCTTTTCATTTCATAGAACCTTATCTTAAATTATGACTACAATTAAAAATAAAACATAGGCAGTTTCAGCACCCATCTCGACATTCTTGTTTTTACTTCCCAGCATCTTAATTGAGTTCAAGAGCAGAGGGCAGAAATTACAGTGGCTGGCAATAAATATGTCCCAAGCAGCCACAACAGGGAGCTTACAAGATCATGGGAATTTAAAAATGAAAGAAAGAAAAAAAAAAAAAAAAGAAAAAGAAAAAAACCCCAGAGATAAATGGTTTCACTGATTTTTAACCGTAGATCCTTTGCATTACTAAAAGCATAATGTGTTTTAAAATGCAATTCATTTTTAATGGAATCATAGTGCCAAAGTCCTAGAAATTTCTGTTTGACTGATTTTTAATTTAGAGAAAGACACCTCTTGCGTCCTGGTGAGCAGCAAGTGCGTACTTCCTTACAGTAATCTCATGGCCCATCAGCATACTTTGATCACTTCACTGTTAGTGACATACTCAAGGACGGCACAAACACATAGCTCTTTCCAGTACCCTGTGATTAGGAAGTCATGCAGTGTGACTCTAGGTAGCATATATCCATACTGCTTTATGTTCTCTTCCGTGCATGTTACACTAACTCCTCCTTTAGGAGTCCTCCACTGCAGTCAGTGGTCAGATGGTTGCTGCCCCCTTCCATCTTCCCCCTCTGGTCTTATCTCAGATGATAAATCAGACTGGGAATAAATAAGGGGGAAAACAGATTTTCTCCCAGTTTCCATTTTCCTTGGTTTCTACTTCATGTTAATTGCAACTATATTGCAGCTGTGGGTCGTGAGGTACAGCAGTCCTGAATGCTAAAAACCTTCGTAGCTGTTCCCCTCCTTGTCGGATGTGCCCAGATTTTGAAGATACACCAGTATTCCTATCCTGGGAAAACAATGCTTGAAATGTGCTCCAGATTTTGAGAGATAAATTTGATAAATATGAGGAATGCATTTTTCCTCAGCTATAAAAATGGGTTTTTGGATATTAAAAAACTGTTATTTTCAGTAAAACAGTCGGAAAATGGAATGTTTTCCTTTTTTGTAAGGGCTATTTAGGAGCTTTATTTATCTGTCTCTTTCTTTGTTCATTCATTACAACATCATTGGAATGAGAAGATATCACAACTGTGTGTGGTAGATTTGCATAGACTTTTAAAGGTTTACAAACAAAAATATATAGAGAATTTTCTGAAATATATCTCAATACCAAGAATTAAGGCCACTGACTGCTGTCCACTATTTTAAGTGCTTGCAGCCATGACAGATGTATGCGACCTTGGAAGCACTACACAACATAGGATAAATCTCCAGACCAGACACACTAATGATGAGGGCTAAATCTGCCCATCTGTGGGCCACAGAATACATCTTTATTTCAGTGGATTTTGGGAATGCTCAGCACCTTTCAAATGCTTAGCATCTGCCAGAACTTAAAATCATGTACACAGGGGTGGCTTTTACCCTGGAGGTAAGACTCAGTAAAGTCTTTTTAAAGTTTTATTTGTCTCTTGTGCTAAGCATGGACACTGCAGATGGTTGAACAAACTCCAGCACCAAAACACACCAGAAAAAGAAGTGTGTACCTGAACAGGAAGCATAGTATGACTGAACAGTATTTCTCCATGGTGGTTTTCCTGGTTATTCCCTGCCTAGCTGAGCATGTTGTAACTTGGGCTGAGCACAGAAAGCAGTTCATAGGAGAAAGAACATCCTTACACCCCAGCTGTCTTGTCATTCAGAAAGTGAGTGGTGAAATTTATTGCGTAACTGTGTTCTCCAGCCGTCCTTTTTTATGATAAAATGTAACAAAGCAGATTTTTAGTGTTGCAAAACAAGTTCAGTAGATGCATCACAGAGTTCTCACACATTTGTGCACTGGTGCAACAGACTTCAGTGGGGATTTCACCAAGTTTGCAGACACAGGCATGTGCCAAATCAAGCTAAGTGTGACAAGGGGTGCATTTCATTTGGGAAGAACCAAGGGTACTGCAGTAGGGTGTTTGCATAAAGGAAGAACCAGGGTTATTTCACCATGGGGAAAAAGTGACACGCATCCACTTGAATGTCCTGTTTATGGAACAAATACTTCTGAAAATGTATTTTCTGGAACTGTGATTTTCCCGAGCTGCCTTTAAGCTGTCATTTACTGTTCTTGTTTAAATTCCTACAACTAGCTGCAAAAAAAGAGATATAATTTCCTTGAATGTACATTACTATCGCTCTTTAGGTCAACCAGAGAGGCTCTTGGAGCACCTGTCTCCTGTAGTTGGTCTGTCCATTCACGTCCAGGCTCCTGTAGGGGGTGGAATGTCATGGTCTCTGTCCTTCCCTAGGCCTAGACAAACTACATCTACATAGGTACACCAGCTCACTGTGCCTGCACAAAATAGTTGTACATTAGGCAAGGCACACCTGGTAGCCCAAACAAATGTGGTAAGTCTATCAGAAATTACAGACGTCCTGCAGGATTCTATTACCACTTGCAGAAAAACGAGGCTATTTCTTTTGTCCTCTAACATTTAAACTAAAATCTTCTATTATATCACTAGATGTCTTAGCCAGAGGAACCATGAACTACAGATGGAATTGTAACTTTGTTTAAATGGGTTAATAAAGATAAATAGAAAAAAATGATGACTAATGTACAGACAGCACATCCAAACCCACAAGAAAAAAAAATTATGAATAGATTATCCAGATCTTAGCAATAAAACCAGCAAGAACAAGATGATGAAATTTTATTATGCTCATACCACTGAAATTCTCTGTTCCTTTGTCTTTCTACTAGAAGCTCTCTTTATATCACTGAAACAACACTCTTAGGGAGTTGGGCGATTCACATAAAGTGGGGAAAACACTAATTCATGATAGATAAAACCCAAGTCCCGAGTCACTTAAATAATCCACGTGTAGACATCAAAAGCTGTACCTACAGTAAGCCATTTGAAATATATCTTAGAAAGACAAGAAGAGAATACAGAAATGCTGGATTACATTTAATAAAGAATTTTAATGGTGAGAAGTCAGAATTCAATTTTATGAGAATTGGCCAATAAAGCACAAGTGAATAGCACTGGTAAAAGAAACAGTCTCTCAGGAAAAAAAGTGCTCTTCCTCCCTCTATGTATATAGTTTGTTTGTTCAGAAGGAGCTGAACAAATAAATAAGGAGAGTCTTATTAAATTGAGTGGCTAATACAAAAAATACATGAAGTGTCACACGCAAGCCCAATTTTGTTCAGCCTCCATCCAGACCAAGAGCTATAGGATTTGTGGTAGAACAACCTCAGTTTTACTACCACTTTCTAAAATTCCAGTCTGATTAGGTAAGTTATATTTTACTATATGTACTAAAAAAACTAAGTTAAAACTGGAAAGACAGACTAAAATTTCAGAAGATTTTACTTAAATCATTAAACTACTTGGCTCTCCTACCACATCTCATTTTTTCTCTCATGTGCTGTTAGTATACTTCACAGAGGCATATCTCTTTACCTTGAAACTGTATTACCTTCTCAAAGCCTTCAGTAATTAGCAATTCATGAGTTAAGAACTTACTAAGGCTTGTCTGGACAATCCAGAAAAAAATGATCAAGTGATTCAAACCCTGAACTAAATTCTGTTTGTTTCTTATCTGCATATACGTAACTTTTCAACAAAACTTCTATTTCAGAAACTGACCCTGTGAAAATTTGAAAACAAGACATGTATTTGCAAAATGCTAGATCACAGGTACAAGCCATAGCTAAGGTGCACAGAAAACAGAGCGTACAGTACCCTGAATTACTGTTGAGTTTGCTAGCTTCTTCAGGACTGGAAGCAGTAGAGGTGGGTGGCACTGTGGCACTGAACTTAATACTGCTTCTGAGGTCTGAGTTAGTATCTCTCTAGAGTGCTGCACTGTGCCAGGGAGATACACATTTCAATTAAAATAGCCTTCAGCTTTAGTAATAGTACACTGAACTGAATAGTTGAGATGTATCCAAAAAGAGTTTTAGGTAGATTTTAGAGAGCAATGAGATCTCATAAGGGTCAAGTGGCAGGGTCACAACAAACTGTATGTTTCTTACCTCAAAATTCATCATACTAAATTGAAGGATAAATTTACAGAAAAGGTTTGGAAGAAAATAGAAATTCCCAGCCAGATTTTGTGATAGCATGTTTGTAATACAAGAAGGAGAATAATTAGAGACAGGTTAAGAAAGAATTAGAAGGAGAAAGACAAAATAATTTTTGGTTGAACTCTGAGGAATCCCTTAACTGTCCATGACCCAGGCCCCTCAGAATTCATATTTTATGTATGAGATTGCTCCTGTCTCTCACATCCCAGTTGTGGTACTTTCAGACCCATGGCCTGGCAGTGCAGCATCACAACCTCCCTCCTCTTTAGGGACCCCACATAGCAGGTGTAGCTGACTGCATCCCCTGCCACCAGCTGCATTTGGTACACGAGCATCTGGAACAGGAGAGGAGAGGCTACTGTGCTGTGCTAAACCTCACATTCATACAAACATCTTCAAAATCTGTCATGTGCTGAAGCATGTATGTACACTGCCATCATGTGAGCTTGTATGCAGTCTTAGAAAGAAAAGGCCAAGCAAAACAGGAGGCAGAATGACCCCCCCCTCTGCCTTCAAACTCAGCTCACCAGGTTTCTCTTTTTCCACTCTGCAACCGCCTGCCCTCACCAGACTGGTGGGAGGAAGGAATCTTTGGTCCCCTCTGCTGCTGCTTACACAGAACCATAGTGTTTCTCCTCACTGTGGGTAAACTGTTATATGTACAACCCTCCAGGAAAAATAAGCTAAGCTATAAATGAAAATAACAGTATGAGTTGGAAGGCCAGACTTCCCTGGCAGTTTCATCCAAGCTATCAAAGCTTGCCTAGTGCAAAACTAACTGCTGAAGAGTTCCCATTCTGCTTTTCGCTGGTGCCTTCCTGTGCTAGCTGCAGAAGACATGAAAAGGGGAAAGGTATAACAGCTGTTTTGGAAATGTACATGATCTCTGGTTTAGATCTGTTTAAAATCTGTTTATTTTTTCTAGAAGAGTGCAAAGGGGCTCTGGCAGACAACAGAAAATTAATTATTTTGCACGCATTGTTTAACGCTATTCATTAGTTTTACATGAGTGGTGACAGGTCAGTCAAGAACAGAATCCCATTGTGTTAACCTTCAAAGAGCTTGCCATGTAATTGAATGCAGCAGGCATGGAATAAAGGAATTAAATATGCAGGCAGAATTAACACTCATGGTTAGTAAACATCACATTGCAAACACCTACAATTTCTTTGTCTAAATTCTTGGGTCGAGATCTTGGGGAGAGGTGATTAGTTAAGCAACAAAACCAAAAGAATACTGAAGGAATGTGCATAAAAAACACATGGAGGAAGGAGAAGCATGATGGGATCCGAATGCTATACTGTATCCAACTTCTCATGTATTAGTGCGTGGATTTACAACACACATTAAGAACAAGTGCCTTTCTGCTGTTGTTTTCTGCATAGGAAGTATGCCACATGTAGGGCCATATGACAGACATTTTAGTAAATGTGATAAAGTTCTGATAATATATATTGCACATCTAGCTTTTGTTCTGCAGAACGATGAGAATACTGGGAGTCAGTAAATGGTATGATGTAAATTTGAAAATAGCTCCCCAGAATCTGCTGAATCCATTCAGAGTTAACTAGCAGGAGAACATCACCATTCAGTGTTCTGGGTCCATCTGTTGGCAATATCATGACGGAAACAGCTTTTTAAATGCTATTTTCAATAAGCTATCACACAACAGCTTGTTCCAACAATTCCAATACCTTTCTGTTTGCTTGCCACCTACTATAAAAAACATCTTAGAGGAAAGGAGGCATTTCAGTGCTATACTGATGTAGGGTGGGAGGGACGGGGAGACTACAGGAACAAGTAAAACAAGAAAGAACTATAAAAAGAGAAAAGGAGAAGAAGCTGTTATTTTAGAGTCCCTTCAATCCAGATTTAAACCAGGATGTGGAATCCAAACTACTGTAGTGTCGGAAGGATGGTCTGCACCAGCCAGTCATTAGAATTACTGTGCATTGACAGTGTAAGCCACAGGAAACCAATGGCTCCTAGATACAAAAGGGAGGTGGGAGGTGTACCTAGTAATTACCTTTAATTCTGAAAGACCCTCTGTACTGTGTGCTCCAATAAGTACTGAAAGGGAGAACTATCTCCATCACTGTAATATGCTCACTTGTGTGACACCAAAACAATCTGTCCTATGTAATTCTTACCAAAATACCCTGTATCCATCAGCTTACTTCTCAAGTAAAACAAATACCATCAACATACTGATGATACAAAGCGTGCATCCACTAACAGTAAAGCGACTTAGTTGCAGAGATCAGCTCAGGAATGAAGAAAAGATGGCTGCATTTGAACCTAATGATTGGTAGGAGAGGAAGAGAAGTTCTTTTGATTCACACCAAAAATGTCTCACAGTTAGTCAGTTCAGTGTGTTGTTGTCACAGCTAGCTTTGACACACCTAATGTCACACCTTTTTAAGGGGAACTAGATAATCTCCTGACCTGTTATCCTATGATCCTGTGATTCTAAAATGAACTCCTCTATGCTGATTACTTCTATACTACTGAATCAAGTACTAAGATTTAATTATTTAAAAAATTTTTAAAAAGGCTGTACTCCTTAAAGAATTACAAGGGGCACTCAAGTTTTCCATGCATTAAGCATCTTATTTACCTATTAGAAATATATATAGTTAAGAAATATGAAAGTCAAGAAGCAATCCTATACAAGAAGGTAAACTAAAGAAGTAACATAATGGGACCATGTAAGTGGACATAAAGAAAGAGGAAATAAACCCTGAAAAAGTAACAGGGAATTAATATTGATAAAAACAGAACATAAACTTCAAAGAAAACCAATAGTACTTGAAAATACATTACATAAAGACTTGATTCATCATTAGTGCTGTAAGAAAAATATATTGATATCTCTCTGTACATTGCTGGAGTCATTCAGAAAATATTCTATCTTCTACTGCTATCAAGATTGCTTCCTAAGTACAAAAAATATTTTGTGTTCTGTTTATCTGTCTTTGACCTATTCATATTTGTACAGTGATAACATCCTTTTAGAATACATGCATCATAGCCTGCTTTTAAAATGAAAAATACAACTAATAAGAGGATGCTTATGGTGATCACCTACCTGAGGACGTATAACTTTCACTATGTTTTTAAGTGCAGTATCTGGTGATGGAGGAGAGCAGTCAGGTGTTGGGCCTGTAGAGCTGTTTCTATGGTTACCAGATCCTGGTGCGGTAATTGCTACCTGAGGTGCATTATCTGTGAATAAAAATAGCATTTATGTGAACTTACAAATACTTCACATATTTTAAAATTAAAAATTATTTTGAAAACAGAATGCTACTCAGAACACTATTTCAACTTACAAAACCTATTATAATTTACATGTATTTGGTAAGGAATATATTACGTACCTGCAGTTATTTTGTCAGCTCATATGTTTCTTCTATGTTAAGGCAGGATAGTGCACTCTCTTAATACTCAAGTAAAATAAGGCACAAGCCAAACACATAGTTACTTTCATTACCCGGAATTAACTGATTGTGAATCCAAGTATTGTCACTGTAACAGGGGTGACTTGCAAGGGAGCTTTGTAATGCAACTCATATCTCACCCTGGAAAAGCTTAACACATATGAACCAGTCCAACAAGTTATATAAAAACACACTTGACTCAGAGCACACTAATAGCCATCACTGACAACTTTCCTGCACATAGTGAGCAATGTAACTGATCAGCAAAGATTAATTACATTAGAATATACTCAGCTCCTCAGATGACATTTGCATCCTCCATAGAGCTCTCTACTGCAGTAGCTACCTTTCTAGCAGTATCTCAGCCAGATAACCTACAGCTGGCTTAAAAAATGTCTACATGCTTGCAGGTCCATGGGGGAACTGCTGTTCAGACATCATTTGTGATGCTATTGCCATTTTATGGCACTGTGAAGGACCATTACAAGGACTTAAAATATCACTCTTACCTTCTCTAAATGTTCTTAACACTGTTTGAACAATTTAAAGCTAGTGAAAGTCAGGTCAGAGGATAAAGAGGACTATGAAATAAGGCATAGCTTCCCAGCTGTGATGGTAACCAAGCACCAGAATGACTTAGCAGGAGGCCAAAAGCTCCACATTACTTCATGCCTTTAGAATTGTATTGTTAAAGAAATGCTTTACCTCAGATTCTAGGGGAAATATCATTGCCTTTGCATGGTTTTGGTGGTCTTTACAGTGTCTTTGAATTTACAGAGTACTTTTTTTTGTGGGTCACAAAGACATGTGCTCCATGCTCCTACATGTGCGGTAACACCTGCAGCACTGCATTAAGACAATGATTATATTCAAATCCTGTGTCTGTGGGCCTCATCTGACAGCCTGCAGAGTTCACAGAAGAAAGCCTATTTATTTGTAATTGAGGTAGATCTCCAATACATGCTTTCACTCAGTGGTTGAATCCACTCCAGAAAAAAAAACGCACTCAAATGAAAGCAGCCTCAGTGCTACAAGCTGGGGAGGTTTTGCCTAACCAAATTCTGCAGGAACATACATAAACTCCTCCACCTGTGCAAGGCACAAATGCCTTCGTGAAAGCAATGACAGAAGCTTCTCCCTCACAGCCCTACTGACCTGAAAGAATTCTTGGAAGCGTAACAGAGATATCAAAAGGAAGGAAATACCCAGTTACATTAACATAGCTAACATAGGATAAAGAGGAATAGTTGCAAGAATGTAAACTTCATGGCCTTTCCAACTTACTTTCATTGCATGGATGATGCTAGGTAATACTCCCTGTAGAAACACTACACAGCTGTAGCGTGAGATCTTAAAGTTTCTAGTCAGATACTGATGAACAAACTGTTGTTCTAAAGCAATTATCAGGCTGGAATATTTCAGCAATACTGTTACACTTAAAGAAAGTGTAAATGAAAGTTCAGGTGGCAGTCTGGCAGATATCCAAAAAGGAGAAACCCTGTAGATAACCTCAGCTGTTAACCTGACATCTGACAGAGTGAACCCTCCCTGTGACAGAAACAGACCTAATTCCAACTTTTTTGAAAAACATCTCATCAAGACTTCCAGTCCTTTAGGTATGCAATCTTAACACATGGAAGGGCTCTTCCTGAATGATCACAAGTGTGCACAGAAATCTTGGGTTTGAATTAATTTAATTCAGAAAGTAATACATATGTGTTAATACAATGAATCAAACTTTTACACAGCCTTAGAAAGGAACTTAAGGTGACTCCTCATGATAAATCCCTGACAGAAGAACTTGGATGGCATTCCAGAAAGCCTTAACTCTTACGCTTTCCTGTCTGACTTGGTATTTAACTGTTCACGTACAGCATGTGAATGAGTATCCTGTGATTTGAAAGCCTAGCTCATCAAAGGAGGGACAGTGATTTGACAAGAAGACACCCCACCAAGGCCTTGCCCTGCTCTTTGGAAATCTCATAGTGAGGATGAAGGCTAAATAGGAGGGTTAGGAGCATCTTAAGTGAGCTGAAAGTCTCATTCTCTTCTGCTCCAAAATATTAAATATCATCTTCCTTCACTCTATGGACAGACTCATCAACAGATAATTATCAATTAACTTACCTGGCTGAGGAATCAGAGACATGCTTTGACAGCCTTGCACTGTTTGTGGAGATACCAAACCAGAGGCTCTCCTGCTGCCCAGGCATGCAGCAATCCAGGCACCACCTAGGAAGCTAATAACCCCCAGTGTGAAATGTTCATGTCAGCCTAGCTAAGTGCACTTAGTGCACTTGTTTTCTTACTGATGGGAGAAACAAACAGAACGCTTGTCTCTGACAAACAGTGAAGCCTATGAAGAGCACAAAGTCCCTGGAAGTTCAGCAGCCCTGCCTTTGTGTCGCTGTCCTCTCTATGAAGCCGGTGTGGCTGCACTTAAGCTCAAGCACAGCTGTGCTTCAGCTATTTAGCACATGAAAGCCTTGCAAGTGAAACCAGGAAGCTTCGCAGATGTAGAAGTATCTCAGATATGCATCACTCAAAGGACAGACAGTTAGAAACACAAACTGGGCTGATGGTAAGGAATACAGTTTCTGCTCACCAATTCATTCTGTTTCAGGGCCTTCCTGACAGTCACCTCAGCTTAGTTTATGCACACTTTGAATATGCAGAAGAGGGTAACAAAAGGGTCAAGTTATATGAGCAAGATTTTGGTCTTTCCATAGGAAAGACTTCTTGTTGACCCTGTTCAATGACAGGTCACCGAAGTCTAGGGTTTGCCCCTACATACAATCACATCTAAGAAGCATCAAAATAACGGAGTGACATTCTTGGAATGAAAATTTATTGGAAGATATTCATAAGGGGAGGCAGGGCTGTTATATGCCCCACTAGATAGGGCTGAGAAAAACTTCTTCAGCTATAGCGTGTGCATACTATAACCAGTTCAGGAACATACATAATATGCAGCAATCTCAAAACAGAGTAGCAACAGCCTTTCCCTCCAAGCAAAATAAAGTGGTAATAAAAAAAAAAAGAATCATGCTTTTAGAATCTAAAAATACAGCTTTGCAAACAAAATCCAAATATTTCTCTTTGAAATAAACATCCCAGAAAAAAAACCCCAACTGCTCAGTATTTCATGCCTTCATGCCTTTCTCAAGGGAATAAAGTGTCTGACATGTAATGGTTTCTTGTAAACAACTTCTTTATTGTGGACAGCTGTTTATTTTCACAGTAGGATCTTCTCATCAGGCAGCCAATAATGATTTACTACCTGGGTCTGCTCTGTTAGAGAGAGAATATCACCATCAAATTAATTCCTGCAACCAATTTGGGCAACCTCTCTGTTTATGTATACAAAACTCATCATTACATTAAGAATTTATTTGAATATATTTTCTTTTGTAATTAAATTACATAATAATTATGTTTTAATTTTCTTTTCTCTCTGGTAACAAAACTAAAGCAAACATTTTTTTTCCCTTTAGGTAATCATAATACTAATACTGTAAGTTTCAATGGAACAGTTCTTGGCAAAAAGAACTTGGAAACTTGCGAACCTACCAAATTTACTTAGGAAAGATCAGCTCTCGTGCTGAGTTTCTGGTCGGTGCTATAGATGGGGCCGACAGGGAAGTTATTTATGGCTGTCATTCTCTTCTAGTTCCTGGCTCAAGTTGCAATAAGCTGAGATGTTTCTGTACAAGTCAGATAACACTAGGCTCCAGGGATGATATGGCAGCTAAAAATTACTGAACTGCAGCATGCTCTAACAATATTTCCTCCTGTCTCCGTCGTATATGAGAAACTGTCACAAGGATTATGTAATTGGAGCTTATTCTGACTTTTAAAAATGGTTACTAGGACTTCCCACCCTCCACTCGCTTTGTTTCAGGGCAAAGGAAATAGAATAGGGTAGGATAAAGAAAATATACTATGTTATGTTTTCCATGTCAGGAATAACCAAAATATTTTTAAAACTGTTAGATAAACTCAGGTTTTGGATTAACTGGGCTCTGTTAGTGGGGACTATAAAAATAGCTATGCTTATTTATATCCTGGCAAATCTTACCTATTTGCTTTGTTGGTTGGTTGATTGATTGGCTCAGCATACAAGGTTTTAAAGGACAGAAAGTGTTACAATGCCATCTTGATCATGTTTACCACTCACCATCTCATGGACATATGAAAAAAGATGGTGATTTTTAAATTTCTCACAGGATTAGACAGGTTTCCACATCCTAATTTCCAAATCTCAATGACTTCTACAATTCTATTTGCTACTTTTCCCAGTTTTTGAAATATTTACAGTAGAAACAAGACTCAGAATTTACAAGAATGGTCACACTAGTGCTTCATACAACTTGCCTGTGCGCACTAGACATTTCCTTATGCATCAAAAGACTGTAATCACAAATGATGACATCATTGCCTGGAAGTTGAAAGTCAGGTTGTTCCTAACACCATTGACAAAATTTTTACTCTTGTGCCATACTGGCATTATTTATATTAAAGCTACACCCGTTGATTATAGACAAGTGGCTTGATTTTGGTTACACTAAAACCTATTAATACTGAATCAACTCCACCAAATCTAGAAATCCAGATTAGTTTTTTACTGATCTATTCCAGTTATTCCGTATTTCACCAACAGTTATTTTATATATTCTTACAGGAAAATGATAAAAAGAAATTGAATAGCACTGAATAAGAACTAATTCACATAATTTTTCTTTTTTTACTTTAAGAATTTAGGAGTTTTTAAGTCATTTCATATGGCAATGTTTATTTTTACAGCACCTTTTAATGAGAACATTAAGAGAAGGAACGAGCAAGACAAACACCTCACAAAATCTATTTTTACCACACTGTCATATATAATACAACTGCAAAACAGAGAGATGTTTTTTTGTGCAGTGTTCAGTTTTATCTCTTATACAGTTCAATATTACTGAAGCCTAATTAATATAAGCATAGTTATCTTGTTCATAAAAATGTTTAACTATGAATATACACTAACCTCATGTCTCGCACAAAAAATATAAGAATTAACATTATAACCATTCCTTTCATAGGAAGGAAAGTTGGGTCTGCTATCACTGACATTATAAGTACTCAGCGATTCATTTGCAATGCAGTCTTTCAGTACGAAAAGGATTTCTGTGTAAAATGAAGACGATATTATGTAATGCATTATATATGTCTATCTAGTAAGATTGATTTTTGGAATCAAATTGCAGGGCTTAAAGGTAAACTTCTGTATTCATACGCTAGCAACTAAATTGCTATCCAAAGAAATGGCATTAATTTGTTCTTAGTCTTGAGTGATTCAGAAACTGATCTTCAGACTTGCAAGTGGGATTTCTCTAAATAGAGCCACATTTTAGTGGGCATGCTAAACTCCTCTTTAAGTCAATGAAACCCCATTAAAACAGTGTTAATTAGAATTTAGAATGTGTTCTATATTTAGATATATTATCCTGAAAAAATACTAGGTCAGAAGAACAAGCCCTAAGCTTCACTGATTATACTAAGATATGCATTAGCTTTAAATAAAGTCTAGATAGCTAGCTCAGGCACTTCTACTGCAGACATAAAGGGCAAGATTCTACCACGTAAGCATTGTTAACTAATGCCATCTCAGTGGTCCAAGGAAATTCAAAGCATCTGCAAGAGGCTCTCAGGAACTATGGAATTTCACTGCCCTTCTAAAGCATCACCTTGGGACACCCAAAAGCATTTCAAATGTTAGTGGACAGCTATATATTGGCAACTGAATCAGGGTCCCAAAATTTTAAGGGATGAATTGCAACTCACACTCTTTAAAACTGTAACCATTGCTTCCAAAAATCTTTGTGAAAATGGTAATTTATTTCTACCATCACAGTAAAAAACGATAGTAATTTTTTTCTGAAGTGTAAAGGATAACAGGAGGTCAACAAAAGAGAGAAGTGCAAGGAGCTCCAGTTCATGGATATAGTGACTGCCTTACACTTTCAAGGATCACTCAGATTTCAGTCTGGAGAGAGTAAGATGAAAGTGAGTATTTTCTTCTTTTCATATACTGTCAAAGAAACTATGGTGTTCTTTTACTGTTATCTTCTACTAAGATGTCAGACAAAACCATAAAAATGTTAACTGTTTAACTGAAATGATAAAAAAATCATGCACTGGGACCTTTGTCTTTTACTGTGCTGTGTGACATCAGTACTCAGCAGATGATTGTCTTTTTTCATATGGTACGCTGCATAGATAAAAATGCCCTTATGGATAGTAACAGACTGTATCACCACAGTTCAACAAGTGTTTCATCAAAATTTTCATCCAGCTATCCATGTACTGTGAGGACAAACTGCTCACTGGAACTTTTCTAGCAGATAATTTTTCTCATAAATGTACTCAAAAATAAGGCGCTATATTTATATCTATCTAATGCCACAATATTGACTGGTGGGCAGATACCAAGTAGGCCAGCCAGGACACTTCCTAGCACATCTCAGCAAGCAAAATATCAAAAGCCCAAAGTCGGTCCATATTCCAGAAATATAGTTATAATTAGATTTCACCTCAGAAATAAATCTTCACAATGGAACACACAGTCAATCTGTATTTTATCACTTTCATTATAGAAACATGCTAGCATCCTTTTCAAAATCTACAGTTACACCTGTATTACCTATTATATCCGTTATTTCTACAACATAGTGTAATGGCAATGGATCAGCAGATCAAAGCAGTTGATCCTCATAACACTCCATTTACGACACATGTGGGTTTGAATTTTTAGCACTACATAGCATCTTATTCTGCCAAACACCCCCTCCACACATGTACCTCACTGTTTCCAGAAGGACCCTATACTTTTGGTATCCACCTGAAATGGAGCTTCAGATCAAAAAGGAGTCTGGTTTGTACTCCAAAACCAGCCTGTGACTGAAGCAATGAACAGTAACTGGGAACAATGATTTACTTCAAATTGACATCCAGTGCTCTGAACCAAAATGCAAATGTATACTCAGTCTATTTCCACATTCCAATTATTTCTGGAGTCACATAAATACTATATATGCTCAGATTTACAACTTGCTATAAGAATGGAAGAAACATATATTTAACATATATTAGAGGTATGGGCCAGTAATAATCTAGAACTAGATTATATGGTACACATCTAACGGTGTGTATAAATACACACACTAAATTCTAAACCCTCTGAAAATATAACAGTACACATGAACAAAATACTTAAAGCACAAAGTCTAATTATTATGACCTTGTAGAGCTTTATACTATCACCTCAGGGCCTGGATAGATTGGTACACTGCAACCCTGGGAGAAGAAAAAGAAGGGTGGAAAATGAATGTGCACATATATACATATAGACACACCTGCATATATATAGAAAACATCTTCAAAGACACCCTATTACTGGTAAATAACTTCATTTTATTCTTCAAGCTCTGCTCAGTGTGGAAGATTGCATGCAAATCTTCAAACTACTTGAAGGCAGGCCAAAACCCTGCATCTGTTTTGGACACCCCACCATCAGGATAATGCAACAATGTGAATAAAGCTACAGATGGCTTGGTGTTGTCTGAGATGAAAACGCTTTTTAGTGTGGTATTAAGACAGACCTAAGTTTGATCAGCTATAGCAGACTTAATTTGCTAGACTATTTGAAAACTACTACAGAAACACTTAACCAGTCTGGCAATTTCTATGGGTTTCAATCTGTCTTTAGAAAAAAATGTTGGAATGCCTTTGTCTGTACAATTTACATGTCCTCTTAACATCCAATGTGTTATGGGGAGGCACAAAGCTCTGGAAAGAACATGGCAATGCTAATCACCTGTCTCGGACAGAAAGCAATCATAACCACAATCAAAATCTTAGTAGAGAATAGAAGGAGATAATATGGAAATAGTACTGGTTCTGGAGGATCAGTCACCTGTGACTGAATTTACATACATCTCCTTGCAGAGGTCACAGCCCCCAGAGGGCTAGTTTCATTGACAGACTAAGAAATGAACAGGTTAATGTAGGTCCCATCACAGATGGGACCATAAGGAGTACATTTTAGTGCTCTTCAAAAATGGGGGAATGATTATATAGTCCTTTAAAAAACTTCATAACTGGAATGGAAGAAGGCTTCCACTTATAACTGCACTAGAGTGATATATAAACCAGTATTTTCTGATTCATGGGATAATCAAAGTTACGGAAGTTTTATCAGGGATATGCTGGTATCCTTATGCTGAGCAGAAGACCAAGAAACTTGCTCAGATTATGCCTCAGGGAATCTTTAATACTTTTGCTGATCTTAATCTAAAGTGAGAGAGAACCCCAGGCCCACACGAAGAATCATCTGAATCCTATTCCTTATGGTAAAGAGAATTTGGGCACCATGATCTTCCTGAAGCTTACAGATTGCTCATTAAAACACTATTAACCCTTTCTAAGGCAGATTCACCCCATTACACTAAAACATACCCATAGACAGATTTCAGTGCAAGTTTTAAAACCATACATCTGAACATTTTGTGTGGAGACAGCACTACCTAGGGGAAGTTCATTCATCATGGGTCAATCTAGGCTGCTGGGTTCCACCAGCAGTGCATTTACAAGGCAGGAGCCCAAGCCAACAAGTAGGAAGAAACTAACAAAGATCCAAAACTGACCAGAGTATGTCACAAAACAGTACAAATTGCCCTGATTTGGTACAGAGCTGCCATGTGTAGGATTTCTTGGAGAGCACGTGTGAATAAAATTTAATGTCTCCTGTCAGTGGTGGACCCATTGCAAAGATTCACAGCAATTGCATACAGTAAATTAAGCCAGGCTGCAGTTCATACAGAAATCCAGGAAAAATATATAAAATCTCCTTTTTGCCAGGCAGATAGTAAAAATGTTCACATTATAGTGGCCCCAACTGAGGGACTAGGCAATTTTCCATAGTATAGGATTCAGCTTTAAAATTGTTTTAACTTGACTAAATCCCCAAAGCAAATCTTCTCTCCTACATGACTACCCAACATGGCATAAATCTAGGAACTACAGATAAAGACAACCATGTACTTCAGGATTTCAAGGAATGAACATTACAAGAGGCATTCCAAAAGAGCAGATGGAATACTGAATAACAGAATCAGTAGGTAGCTACACTGGATGCACAGAGAGAACAGTTGGAATAAACCGTTTGAATTCGCTCTTTTGAATTTGTTTTGTTTCCCACACACTTAAACCTGAATAACCATTGTTCTGAGTAGGATTATAAATATATATTTGCAACTGTCTTGTTGAAAGCACTTGAAGCTATAACTGGCCTAATCTTGGATATGGCAGGTATTTTGGGATTGTGTTTAGAATTAATTACCAGTAAAGTGCCTTCCAGTGGCAGCAGGGGGTCTGCTCAGTTGTTTCTGCATCATCCATGAGTGTTGGGTATAACTATTATCAAGTTTTTGTTTCCTCTAATCACCCACCTGCACAAATAGACTTTGGAACTGCTTCAAGCTTGCATAACCCTTGTAATACTAGGCAACTGTCTGGAAAAACATCTCTCATTAAGTACTAATGAGAGATGATGGGTGATTTCCACCATTTCCTGAGTAACCTTTTGAGACTGCCTCTGCAAGCTGTTGATGTCTAATTGAGCGTTCAAAAACAAAGCTACACAGTTGCCATATACTTTTTTTTAATGTTCTTTTGTGTGTGTGTGTGTGTGTGTGTGTGTGTGTGTGTGTGTGTGTGTTGGCTTTTCCATGTTTAAAAGCTTTGTAGTGAAATGACTGCATTTGCTTATGACAGATATTTCATAGATTTCTACATTTGCCTTGTCTCAGCATGTAGTCATCATGTTTCTGGAAGTTCAGTGAAAAGCATAGGGTGTACTTACAGGTGCCAAAATATTTTTGTTTATTTCAGTCATTCAGTAAAAACTGGAATGCCTTGTTGTCTTGTAAAAAAAATCCTTCAAATGTTACATATTAGGGATGTCTGTGCTTATTTTTAAATTAAACTCATCAGTGAGAGGCCACTGAATGCTATCATATGCATGCCTTAGTATCTCACAAGGCTTCTCCTATAATCCAAAGGGAATAACCAAACTGTGCTGTGCAAAGTATTCTACTATTGCAAACGCAATAGATGATTAGTGAATTAGACTACATTTTCAAATAATCTTAGAATATAAACCACAAAAGGTGATGAGAGTAAGTGCTCTCATAATACTGAGGACAGCCATACTCCTCCGGGATCAAGCTCAGTTAATAAATAATTTAAGCAGTCTTAAAGATAAACTTTCCAAGATGCATCTATCCTTTGTTGCAATGATTTTGAAATTTATGGAAATTTATTTATGGGGAAAAAAAGATATTTTCATGGGCTTCAGTTCTTCTGAACTATCAATTAGTTAATAAAGCTCTTTATGACAATACTGAAGTTAGAAAGCTAACCAAAATATTTTAAAACCAGAGAGCTACAAATGTTGTTATAAAATGTTTCAATATGTAGTTATTCTTATTTAAACTATCCAGACTTTTGAGTGACTCCAGAGAGCTCAACACTAAAAATTTACATTTTTGTATTTAATATACACTTACATGGAAAAGAGTATTTTGTTCCAAACTCAAAATGTATATTGTATCCAGTGTAACAGTACACTTATTAAGCATAAATAGTTTGTCCAGCAGATAGTGCACACTACTAATACACAGTCAGAATTCAGGGAATATTAAAAGCCTTTGCTGTTTATTTTGAAAGCAATATGGAAACATTTGTACCAGAATGGACCAGCTATCTAGTCCAATTTGTTGTCCTGTTAATATCCAAATGATTTGAGAAAGATAAAGGAAATACTGTGAATCATTTTTGAATAACACAATCCAGTTTCCAACCATTAATAGCTAATTTCTGGCACTACAGCATTAGAGTTTTTAGTAACTAAAAAAAGCCCAAACACTTGATTGTAATTTTTTAATTTACAACTTATCTTTTTTTATAATTAACATGCCCAAACAATTATAGCATATATTATTTGTACATATTTTTATTTATATTTAACATTTTCTTTTTAAAAACTCAAAATCTATCCTTTTTACTAATATTCCTGCATTATTTTCTATATGCTGCAATTTAGGTGACATAATATGTTACAACAGTTACATATTTACACATTATTATGTTTACCTTCTGACTGACAAAGCAGGATTTACTTCTGCTCTGACTGTTTAGAATCTTCTATACGCTTCAGCATATTTAACTTAGCGCCACAATGTGCAGCTTGCCTCAGTGGTTTTCTCTTGTTTTAGTTTTGGGTTCTCTAAGATCCACAAACTAGCTTTGCAGATTTCTTTAAATCCTTCGTATTAAGTGTTCCCACTAACACAACCTACTACATTTCTTACAGAGACCACAAATACAGAGTTTGGATAAACCCTTGGAATTTCTAAGAGCTGTAGTTAACTATACAGAGGAACGATAAAGATAGCAGAGAACTTCACATATATTGAAGAGGTGTGCTATTGATACCAAACAAATAAATCACAATTTCTAGACCATGCTGCTTTGACCTATTTGTTTGACAGAGCCAGATCCGTATATTCAGACAAGAAGGAATATTCCAACACAGTGGGCCAGAAACAAAGTAGCTGATCCCATCCAGCCACTAATACCAAAAAGAGGGATCAGAATTGAGTGAAAGTATGCTTTTCTTGCCAAGTTTTATGGAGAAAAACATGGCTTTAAGACTTGAAGTTAAGAAATGTTGAATAGTTTTAACTACAACAAAGAATTACAATTAAATTACAGTGGAATACAGGTATTTAGCCAAAAACAAAGGCAAGATTCACAGAATTCCTGTCATTCTTACTGCCAGAACTCCTAACCACTAACAACTTCCTATTGCAAATGTTATTATTCTATTAGAATAGAAGTCACAAACTCATTCCACACTGTGTTTATCAGGCCAATATCTACTATTGGGCAAAGAATTTATAAAATGTCATCTTTGTTTGCAATTGTTTCACAAGGCATTCAACACTTTGGTTAAATTTAACAATGGCAAATCCTTGCTGAAGTTATTACAGGCTGGATGAGAAAAACTCTGAAAGACAAAACTGATCAGAAAAAAAAGGATTTTTTGCAAATTTTACTTACACAATATTAATAGAAAGTTTTGATATTTTTTCATCATAACGCGAGAGAGAAATAGATGTAAAAATAATGGATATGCTCTTAGAGAAGAATTTCATTTCAATCCCAGAACTACTGGTAAGAAACTGGTTTTAATTGTGCCATATTATTTATGTACCTTCCAGCAGGAAGGGAATGATATCTAAAAGAAAAATGACATGAAGTGAACAGCTGGAGCTAGAGCAGAAAGAATATTTTTACTAACAGCTGTTTTTAATGTCCTCTTCCAGAACAGATACTACTGCATATAATGACATTGTATTATAGAAAGAAAAATACACCCTGCTCTTGAGTAAAAAATATGAAATGGTTCTTCTGAAGACTTTTCTTGCTTTCTGAAAACAATAAAGCAACTGTGAAAATATTCTTTCATATGAGTTCTTCCCAATCTGCAATATTTGAAGGTGTATCAGAAAACAAAGAAAAGAGAAGGTGCAGTAGAAAATTATTCTATTATTAGCGCTGCTAGTAAAGATATGATGCATCTCTATGTTTGTGGATTGGCAACACAAACCCATTCCCATCCTATTGTGATATATAGCAAAATCCTACATCTCTTGCTAAGTTCAAATTTTCTTTTGAGGTGGCACAAAAATGAAAAAGGTATAAAAAGGACAAAAATGAAATGTCTGTAAAGAAATAGAAGGAAAAATTTTGGCAGCAAGCTACATACTGCCATCAGGACTAGCAGATGCAGAAAAGGAGACAGAAGCTGAGAAAATGGAAGCAAATTACTGGGTTTTGTTTAACTTAAAATAGAACGAGAGAAAATCTTTGGGTTTTTTTACAGAATGCAACACTGATTACCTTCTCTAGAATTCAATGTTTTTCTATTTTTTAATCATCTCTGACACTGAACAAAACAAATAAATCTGTTCATTATGTACAAAAATGGTTTATTTTAGTAATTGCTTAAATATTTTCACAAATATTTTGATTTAAAAAAAATTTAGGAAGCTACGCCAAGATTTCTGCTTTCCAAATGTACTAAAGTTAGTAGAAAAGTTTATTAAAAAAACCCTCATAAAACATCTAGTTTCACAAAAAGTGAGCTCCCAGTAGAACACACTTAAAGGTACCGTAATATTAAATACAGTAGCATTTTTTTCACAAAACTAACACATTTACTTTGTTACTTACTGGACAGTAAAGGCAGTAGAAATAGGGTATGATTTTTTTTTATCCTAAAAGATAGAATCTTTTCAGATCTGATTCAGGTCAATGCTGAAGTAAAATTATTAGCATGCATATTCAGTTAATTGTATTTAATAAACTAAAATCGTAGTCCAATTTTGATGCAGTCAGACACAAAAATAAGTTATCCTAAAATCTGTCAGAAGGACCAGCAAAACTTTTTCAGTTTGCTTGGTGGTGAGTAGATGGGGAGGAATTATTGCTATGCTAGGTCTACTAGAACTATATAAAAGAGAGCAAGGTTATTAATTGCATTCATATCAAACCAAGTGCCTCTTCACTACAGTATTTGAAAAAGCACAATAACTGTGTGGCAATAGATGATCCCTACAGAGAAGAAATGACGGACAGCAGGGTGGGGAAGCAGGCAGAGCTATGATCCAGAGACCTCAGTATCTGTCTGTTAGCAGAACCATCAAACCAATGTATGAATGCAGTGTATAGCTGGTAGTGAATCTTTCGACAAATTATTTTCACCATATAAAAAGTGATTAATTCAAACTGATTTTCTTGGCAAAATGTTCAATTTTCCAGATATTTTAATCAGAAATAATTCTCAAAGCAGGATGGAAGCCCTGGTATGTGTTTGCAAGGAAGAAAGACTAATAGCAAAAAAGAGACAAAGACTGCAGGGCAGATATCCCACAAAGTTGGTATTTTGATCATTCAGTTCCTGGGTTCTGCTGGAGCTCAACTCTATTCTGACAGAGCGCGACAGGGACTGAGTTCTTATTTCTTGGTCTGACATGGAGCTGGGACGCAGACAGGATGTGAAACATGGGCCCAGCACTGAACAGAATTCTTACGTCCTGTGATACAGGTTAGCCACACATATTACAGCCTGGTACTTAAGGGTTCTCAGCTTGATCCTCTACATCCCAGATAAGTGCCTTGATATGGGACATAGAAATAGAGAGGATTGCTCAATTCATCAAATCAAATACCTAAATTGAAGGCAATCACATAATCATTAACTGTGCTACAAGGCACCTGTAGACAACATATCTATTCACCATCTACAGCAAGTCACAAAACACTCCCTAATAAATTGTATTAAACTTGCAACCTTTAATACAAAGTATCAAAAAAGCCTGAAACATTACACAAGGAACAGGAGAGATCAGGGGCATTGTTAATGTCATAATTTCTGTGACAGCTGAGAATGTCTTGATGATCCTAAGATATGTATCTCACAGTGTCTAATGATTAATCATTCCGAGTTGAGCAGCTTTATCATCTCAAATTGAGAGACCAAACAGTGGAGAAATTAATCTTTCACATAAGACAGATGAGTTCTTTGTGTGATTCAAGACATAGCTATATCGCATTTCCAGTGTATCTGTAAACTAGTTTGGCTTTTTTTATAGTACTTCAACTTTATTGCATTATAGACATTAAGTCAAGTGAAGCACTAACTCCTGAGCGCTGGATCTCTAGAGTTTTAGGACTCCGTTTCATCTTAATGCAAAATAGGACAATATGTAAAGTCTTGAGTACAACAGAATAAAAAGTATGAAGTCAACTGGTCCTTCTAACTTCTAATTTGGAGTAAGATTCAGCTTGAAAAGCTTTGTAGAAAATTAAATGTAAGGTTTGTAGAAAATTTACAAGTGCACCGGGAGACATATAATGTTAGCTAAATGCCTATTGAACATCTCCATGCAGTGCTATACCCATTACACAAGGTTATATTAGAATATACCAGATGCATGCAAAATGTAAACAAATTAATGGTAAGATTAAGCTATACTATTAGCACTAATATTAGCAATCTTTTGGGTTTTATAGCAATATTATTCCTCATATATCTATTAAATTACTGCCACTTATAAAAGGTACTATCACTTCCATCTGCTCAATTATAAAACAATCTCAGCAGCATTTTGAAGAGTAGCATTACTTACTAGAATGGAGTATGTTGTATATGGTCTATTTCACCCCTGACTCAAAAGTACTTCCAAAGGATGCTGCAACTAATAGTCATTTAAAAAAGAAAACCTTAAATCCTGCTAAATAAAGTTTTCAAACAGGTTTTAAAATGCAAAATAACTCAAAATAATTACATCCCTTTGAATTATTGTCTTGATTTGAAAAGTGGGTTTTGTTTGACAGCATGTAGTCACGTATATAATGAGATCATTCTAGATGATAATCACACCGGGATGGATGAAACCCAGTGTAGGTCAGAATACATACAATTTGATGAGCACTGATTTGCAAAACTTGCCCAAAACTCCCCTGAAAGCTGATTTTTTTCAACTGTACTTTATGAGCAATAATAAGAAGTAATGAATCATCAGAACTGTTTAACATATGTCAAGCAGCAGCCTGTTTTTTCTCACTTTGCAAAAAAAATGTAAGCTAATCCTTTGGAAAATGGAAATACTTTAACAACAAAAACATATTTACTGGAATATACTGGATGGGTGGAGACCTGCATGTATTTTGGTAACAAACTGGTCACATGGTATCAGTCATTCCCATGTGCTTTAACTTCAGAAATGACAGAGTGTTTTTAAGAATAGCATTTCATTGTTAAGGATGTTATCAGAGATGTTATCCAGACGAGCATATGATGGGGAGCAATTATCTTTAATTATATACTAAAAACCTCTTAGAGGGATGATAAGGTTGTAAAGGAAAGTACATTAGAGCTGTGATATGTAAGTATTGACATGGCTTGTGCAACCTCAATTAAGCTTCCTGTGCTTATGCATTCTGAAGAAGTATTTAATTATGATTATAATGCTGTTTCTCCACAAGACCTCTGCTGCATCAAGGACATAAAGAAGTGGGAGAAATGGACAACGGAACAAACGAAATTATGGTACATTATAAATGTGGCAGGAGATATAATATTATAAAAGAACAGAGATGTAAAATATTTTCTTTAAATATCAAACAAACTCATAAGAAAATATGCAAAGGGAATGTTAAATGAGAGTTACTAAAGCTGTAAATTTTTAATCAACAGATCTATTTAATTTTTATCCAAGAGTTTAAAAAGATCTGACAAGAAGTCATCCCAACAAATGGTGCTGTTTCTTGGAATATTAATAAGATTTAAGAAGGCTAAAAGGAAGCTAATGGAGTAACCTTAGTTACAGGCTTTCAGCCTGACAACAGGAATAATGGAACAGCTGATATGGATCACCATTAAGAATAAACAAAAGGGGCATGCATATTAGCACTGCTTCAGAGAAACTGGATCTTACTAGTGAACCTGGTTTTTTAAGTGAAATTATAAGTTTAATACAAGTAAATAGAGTTAGTTTGATATTCACTTTTATAATACATTTGGGTTACTATTACATTTGTGTTAATAAATTTTATCAAAGTGGTCCATGTTTGCAACTGAGGCAATTTTAAAAAGTTAATAATGAATGATTCTGTATGTATGTGCATGAGAAGTATCCACTGCATACATCACTCATTTCCTCTTTCCAAACTACATAAACAAAACCAAAAGGTAACAGTTTTACCCATCTCCCATCTGTCCCACAAATACCATTGGGGTGGGAGGAGGGTCAAAAAGCCTGAATTAACCTCGTTACTTTTAATACTCTCTTCTTTGGATTCTGAAAGCTGCCAGTTAAATGAGCAACAATCAGTGAAGTATACTAGAAACAATGATCACCAAATGTTTTCACTGACTGCTTCCCAGTTTGTGATACTGAAGTTATATTTTTGCTTTGCTGCATAAATTCTGCTTTTTCCAAAAGGCAAGTGAAATGAAACAAAAAAGCAGGACTTTTTTTTTTTTATTCCCAAAACAGCAAAGAATCAATTTTTAACGTAGTGTTTACCAGTTAGTCTGCCACTCAAGTAATGGCAAAATTGGAGGGTTCCAATTTTCTAGTTATTGTTTAATATAAGAATTTTATAACAACAGAGGTTTGTCTAAACACAAAATTGTTCTGTTTAAAATACAGAATAACTCTGGGACCAGCTGTGTAAGGGGAATCTGTGGCTTTATCTCACTGCCCAGGACTGCTTAGAGTGAAAGCAGACAGTGGATGAACTATTATTGAAATCTTTTATCATTCATCTTCTCTCATTTTTTTATTTATTACTTTTATAATTCAAGTCATAGCCAAATGAAAATAGCACTTATTTTGCACCACAGGAGTTAAATTTTATTTTTCATCCCCCTTTGTAACTTCTATCAAGACATCCAATTCCTACATTGTACAAGAAATTGAAACAATAAAGCATGGATGTGTTTTCTTCTTTAAATGTTAAATAGCGGATATATGCACTGTTGGTGTACCTCTACCAACAGCAGCCTACAGCCATATCAGGAAAGAATATGGAACAGGACCTGTATACATAAAGTATATATAGATCACCTGTATCTGTTTCTCTGGTGATATCGGAAACCCGACTCACCTGAACTATCTAGGAACAAACTTCACTGTAGAAAGAATTTTCAGGCTGTCTGTCTCACCTCCTGAAACCTACCCAAAGATAATTAAAATGGGTCATAGTTTTCACATGCTGTCATAAGGGGATTTTAGGGGGAGGTAGCGAACTGGGCAGAAATCAGAGATGCACACCACCCCGACCCATCTACAGCCACTTCCAACTACAACAGTGTAATAATACCTTAAGAGGTATCCTCTCCTGATTTCAGACGAAATCAGAAGAAAAGGCAAATATTCTCATGGTAGTATCTCATTTTTCATCTTATACTACAAGACATACAATTTTCCTGATGTCATATCAATAATTAATTGACTAATTCCTAATTTTAACAATGACCCTTCTTTTGGAAGAAGATATGCACGGTAAAAACTAATACAACTGAAGTCAATGATAAAACATGCCCTAACATCAGTGAGGTTAGGAATACATGCCAGCCTGAGACTCAGATCACTTGAAGGCCTGCTGATCAAAATCAGCAGGTTGATAACACCTGCCAACAAAACATTAATCAACAAGGACCAGAAACACAGGTAAACTGTACTCCTCTAAGAGATATAGTACTAAAAAAGCTAATATAAAGCATCCTAATTGTACTCCAAGAACTACAGAAATACAGAACATGAGTGTGAAAGCATTATTATGATGAAACAGAACTCCCAAGCTGCCCATATTTTGGGGATTTGTACATAGAGAAAATAAAATGTACTGTAAAAAGCCAGAAAATACTTAAAAATAGAAAATAAACTATAAATTTTAAATTTCTAGTATAGGAACAACTGTATCAGCAAAAAATCTCCAGGCATAATTTTCAGAGTTTTTTCTTTTACATTTTTGAAGGGTGCTTAAAACTATTACTAGTTGTACTAGAAAAAAAACCAATAAAATGCATGAAGAGCTATTATACATTTTTTTTTCCAACTAGCACTCCCTTAATCTTTATTAAAATGCCACGTGAAATTAAAAAATCCGAACTGCGAACATATGCTAGTGCATTAGACAAAATTGCTCCTGATAAGCCGTGTGCACTCTATACTGTGGCAGTAGGAATGACAAATAAGAAATGTGTCATCAGTGAAACAGGAGAAGGTTAGGTTGGTTTCCAATACACTGTATTCTGGCAAAGATTTGTGTCTTGAAGCTCTGAATGTGATCCTTACATCTTTATAAATTAACCTGTTAAAAGAAGTAAATTGAGAAATTCTGTACCATAGCCAATTTTTCTCCATATAGCCCAAACACAGGTTAAAGGAAGACAAGAAGAGCAGAGAAAAAGTATGTATAGGTCTTATAACTAAGGCTGGGCGTCTTATTTCACTGTAAGTTACTGACTGAAAAATACAGCTAAAATTGTTTGATATTTTTCAATTTTCACTTTAAAGTTCATTTTACTAAAACCCAGGTAAATAAACAGGAAAACAAACCAAAAAAATATTTCCAGATAGACTAAACATAACATTTAATCGAAAAAATATATCTGTTTTTCAGTTCAACCACTTCAGGTCGTCTTACAATCCTTGTAACTTCACTCTCCTCTTCTTACACAGAAAAAGCTAAGTATATTAGGGCACAGTATGTAGATAATATCATCCAGATTTCTATAAAGTCCAACACCTAAACGGATGCATACCTATACAAATAAGACAAAATAACTTGAACATACTGTGATAAAGAGTACACACCCTTGGAAGACCTCTATGCAACACTTTACCACCCTTTGAAGTCCTCTAGCCAGCACGACAAGGCTATGTACTATGTACTATGTAGATATGCATAAGGGCACTAAGAGATTTTCAGAATCATTCCAAGGCTGCCCAGAATTGCTTCTTGAAGAGTTGCTGGAGAGCCCTGACTTAGCCAAAGGCAGTACGTTAGAGTTTCTCTGTCTTGACTTCAGTTGGCCATGAATACACTGAGGTTGGAAATTAAGAGGCTTGTTAATCACCAGCACAGAAATCAGTGGAGAAATGGACTTCTGAGTAACAGGCACAAAACCTCAGCCATTTTTAAGATGTATCTTGAGAAGTTTATTAAAGGAACTAGAAAGGCTAGAACCTAACTTTTCTACCTTTAACGAGAGTACCCTCATCATGTCAGGGCACTGTGAGACTCTTACTCATTCTCACGGCCTATGAATCTTTTCCTGTGCTAAAGGGGTATTAGACTGTACAAAACACCCTGACAACTGGGAAACTTTACTTAATAGAGAGCACTTCTCCAAGGCCAAAAACCACTTAGAAGAGAAACCACTTGTTGCCTAAGAAAGACTTCAGCTATTAGGTTGTTATGGAAACACAAGCCACTTTTGTTAGTTATCTACTTCACCAAAGTGATGCATAGCTTACATTACAATACACACCCTTGCTTTGTGTTCCTTACTGACAAGCTCCGAGTGGCTCTTCATTTGTCACTCAACGTGTAGATTAATTATACTCTTTGGAGGTACTGTCTCCTTGAGTAACAGATAGAAGAATAAGAGACACAGATTTTCATACATCATGCCTTGACCTGAGGCACTAACAAGCTTATAATGACCCTGACCAGCCTTCTGAGGTTTCCAATCACATCCCTCTTCCTGAAGACACCATTTCAGCTCAGCCTAGGGCCTGTGGCTCCTGCCTGAGACATACTGACGGAGTGCCTGTCCTGGGCTTATGCCTGTGCATCCAGACCCCAACTCATGGGCTGACTTCTCAGCTTGACCCTGGACCTGGTCTTGCCATCATGAGACTTCCTGGCCATCACCAGACCTGATCCTGACCTGCATACTGACTTTCTAGCTTGACTTCAGATCTGTCTCATGAGTGCAAAATTGCTTGAACATCAAGGCTCCTAGCTGAACCTTGCCATGATCTCTAGCTCTGCCCTGCTCATTGGGTGGTGAGATAGGGCCCTGACTAGTGAGGCCCCTGCCCTGTCAGCCATGGTAGCCCCCTTTGCTCCTGCCTCCCAATCCCTGATACATCAGGCCTGAGACTCAGTACTTAGGAAATTCAGCACTCATGGCAGGTAGGTAGTAAAGATTTTAAATATGAAACACAATACCAAAAGCTTTCATGGACAATCAACTGCTTCAGAAACACTGGTGTCAAATTAGGCTAAACTTCATAGACTCTAGCTATTTTCAGACAGGTCTAGACCAGCTGTTACATATTGCAGTTACTCTGATAAGAGATTCCCTACTTGATAATGTTTTTCTCTCTGCACAGCTATGACCTTTCTTGATCACTGAAAGTATTTAAACCTGAGGAGTTAGACCGTAGGTCATGTGTTTAAGTGCACTGTATCCTGCTATCTCCAGCTTAAAAAGTGCGCTTAAATGAATAGCAGTCCTTCTGCTTGAAGCAATTTGGGTGAGTGGACTTCAGAAACATTAGTGCATGATCCTTCAGATCAACTATAGTTTCAAAATGATGAAGTATGGGTGACTAAGACTAGCCTCTTGAATTTCCATTCATCCAGGCAATTTTGTTTATCTAGCAGTGTGATGGTTCCTTCTTGTGGTCACTTTGCAATGGTTTGCTTATAGCTAGAAAATAACTGCACAAAAGCAAAGGCAGAAATTCATTAAAGAAAAGATGCATTTGCTATCTTTGTTTCAATCAGGATAACCGAAATGTCGAAATATTCAGAATACGTACTGTGAAGATTTATTACTGAAGCTGATCAGAAACTGATGACCTGATAAATAGCATTTTATTTACCAACCCAAGTATTTAATGATTTTGGAAACTACGTAAAGAGTCGTATTTTAATTTTGATTAAAATGTTACCATAGCTAGGCTATTTTTCAATTCAGGTTTCCAAAGGACTCTCTCCTAGATATCTGTATGAGACTGCTAACACAGTGTCATACAGTAGACACAAGAATGCAAGAAGTGAGCTGACACACTGGCTGCAAATTTTCAGGCTCATTTTCACTGTAATGCCAGGCTGAGAAAGCAAAAAATCCCTAATGCTACAGTAGATAGGCCAGCTTGGGGACAGTTTTATATGTTGTAATAATTCAGTGACCAGCATTTTTTGTTACTTTCCCTGCTGTGATTATGAGGCTGTAAAAAAAAAAAAAAGGTATAATTAATTACAGATTTTTTATCTTGCATGATCCTCCTTACAAGTTACTGGCATTTAAGTACAAATTAAGTAATGTTTCTAAATAAAAAAAACCATCATGACTGAAAACAGCAAGTTTTCTCCAGTGTACATTTAGCTGGGTAGATGACCAGTATAGCTGCTGAGGTATCTCTTCCTTTATGTTTCAACTCCTCGCCTTGCGCTTGCCTGCTACAGGCCAGTGGCAACACATTATATATCTAAGGCCATCTTTATCCCCTTGACATAAGCCATATCTTAGATGTAACTGGGTAGAGTAGTTGTACCAAAGCTATCTTTAAAACTGCTGACTCGGGAACTGCTGACTGTGGTGGCTGAGAGCTCACCATAAGTGAGGTCACTAAGTATCTACCTCACTTCTCAGCTGGATTTTACAGCCCACACTGCACATAACTGGAAAAAAAATAGGTCCCTGAACTAGCACTCCCTTAATCAAGGATGACTTTTGTACAGTTTACAGACAGCAATGTCTCTTCCTGTTATTGAGATACTGTGTTAAAACCTTCATTCTTCAGCATGGACAGATCAACTTTCCCAAAGGAGGATTTTTTTTCCCACCAAGTTATTCACAAAGAAAAAAAAGTTTGAAAAGTCCTCTCTAATTCATAATGATACTCAATAAGACCTAAAGTTACTTTAAGTAGTACTGGCCATCATTCATTATTATTAAAGATTTACCATGTAGACTGCCACCTGGTCTCACTCCTAGGGAGTTTCTGTAGTAGAAACTATAGAGGCAGACCAAAAGAGATTTGATGTCTCTGTTGGGTATGGACACACACGTAACTCCAATGAAGAAAATGCCTTCTGTAATTTAGGTCAGATTTCATTCAATATTTCTACTAAATAAAGTGTATGACATTGTCATGGTTTAACCTGGCAGGTAGCTAAACACCATGTAGCCACTCGCTCACACCCGTGTCTCACCCCAGCAGGACAGGGGAGAGAATTAGGAAAAAAGAAAAAAAAGTAAAATTCATGGATTGAGATAAACACATTTTAATATGACAGAAAATAAAAGGAAAATAATTATACTAGTATTAATAATGATGACAAAAGAATTAGAATATATATAAAACAACTGATAGACAATGCAATTGCTCACCACCCACCGACCGATGCCCAGCCAGTCCCTGAGTTGCCATTGGCCCCTCCCAGTCAACTACCCCCAGTTTATGTACTGAGTATGACATTCTATGGTATGGAATATCCTTTTGGCCAGTTTAGGTCAGCTGTCCTGGCTGTGTCTCCTCCTAGCTTCTTGTGCCCCCAGACTACTCCATGGTGGTGTTGTATGAGGAGCTGAAAAGTCCTTGGCTTAGTGTAAACACTGCTTAGCAACAACTAAAACATCAGTGCATTATCAACATTATTCTCATCCTAAGTCCAAAATACAGTATTATGCCAACTACTAGGAAGAAAGTTAACTCTATCCCAGCTGAAACCAGGACAAGGGTTTGTACCATGGAGTATGGTACAAAATGTCCAAGCTACCAAAGATGCAAGTTAAGTCTGTAAGGGTCTTCAACAGCACAGGCCCAAATACAGCATGGTGCTGCACCTAAACTTCTGCTACTAGTATTGCAGACACCAGATAGTTGATCAAAACCACACTAATTTAATGGAGATACTTGACAACACCTACTTTACCATTAGAATTATCCAGTGCCTTGAGCTTTAGCCTTTTATTAGAAATTTACACCTTTTTTGACATGATTTGTTGCTATAGTTCACAAAATATTACAACCTTAAGATCAAAAGGACAATACTAATGTATGCTTTATGAACTAGTAACATTTTATGGTTATTTTCCAAGGTTAAATATGTCATGCGATTTCTTTTTTTAATTGAAGGGCAGTCTAAATGTTAACATAACTAGGAAAAAAATCTAGTTTCAGGAAGGAGGATACTGTTCTGGAATAGCCCAACAGAAAGGATAGTAAGATTGATTCATGAATCAGTTCATTTATGAAATTAATTTTATGGGATTGATTTATGAGATTTTAAATCCAAATTTGTATTTTACTTAACAGAAAATTATGTCTCAGAGTGCAGTACTTCAGAATATTCTTACTATGTCTTAACTGTTAGTTTAAAAGCAGAGATACTGAGACAGAGATAAGATAGTCTGCCAAACTGTCCTACTAATCTATCACAGAAACGAAGAGCAGCTTAACTTGAACTCAGACATACATGCAGTCTTCTTTACTCTTAGATCAGTACTAATTAGAAGCAATTGTTTCAACTACCAGCATAAACCTATAATGTAACATTTTTTCCTATATCAACCTAATTTTTTGCAAGCACACATAAAAACTTACACAAGAGAGGATTTCAGAAGTGGAAGTAACAAACTTAATGACTTTTTTTCCCCCTTCTGTTCATTTTTTCTCCCTTACATGTAACAATCTTTTACCATTCGGTGCATGGAGTTCTCACGCTCTGCTATTCCTTACTAGTTAAGGATAAGATTCAGGAAATTAAAAATAGTATGGAGAAGTAGAGAGCAGTCTGGTTTTTTTCCCAGTAGATCAGAGAACAATGACTGGCAAGGTGACTATTCCCAACCTGTTAGGAGTTTACTGGCAGAGCAGATAATAGTTACAACATGCAGTCCTACAGCTTGAAAGGCTAGCCAGAATGACCTTTCCTCTCAATACAGGAAAGGAGAATTTTCAATCACTGAGTGCAGTCAGTCACACTTCTACTGCCAAGAGGTAGTAATGCCCCAGACAGTGGGGAGAGTTGATCAGAATATCCTACCACCTAGGGAAAGGAGAGCGACAGATGCAATTTTACGTTCAAAGTGCTGCCTCATGCTCTGAAATGAACTCTACACATGACATAGTATAGTAATTCAGAAAAGTATTTCCAAAGTCAGCATGTCTTAGTGATACAAAAACAGGGAAATTCAGGAAAAAAAGGTATGCAAATTAGATACTTGTTTAAACGAATGATCTCTGTAATCAAACATAACTTATTCAGGCAATAAATCTGTATGAAGTGAAGTGGCAGGCTGACATTCACATACAATTATGCATAGTGTTATGTACCTTATAACTGTGAGTGACATTGCTGTTTCATTTGGGGCCTCTGTAGTATAAAATAACAGCCAACATGGTTACAAATATGGCTTACAAACCAGGCCAGTTAGGTAATTACTACATTTATAGCTCAAAATAAAATCACATTTTGGAATCTGCTTATCTATACAGCCAAATGTTCTTCCCAATAAAATACCAAGGAAAAGATCATAGTGGTATATGGAAAACCAAGACAGAAGGAATTACAGTACATTTGTACTGTCAACTCATTGACCTTGTTAGATATTACAAAGATTATGGGTGCCCCCATGAATGTTCTACAGCTTCCTTGGTTATTCTCTGTGCCTCTGATACACACCATATTTAACCATACACAAAACATCTTTTTAGATTAAGACCTAAAAATATCCTCTAGGATCTGTTTTTCATACTGGTCTTACTACATCTAAGAAAAAAGCCTATGTTCAGCAGGCAGCACACTTCCAAAGCCTGGTATTTTAACTAGTGAAAAGTCTATCTCTTTTTTTTTTTTTTTTTTTTTTTTTTAAATAGTAATTACAATGGAAAGTTTTGTAGTTGAGCCACATTACCATTGAGGCAGATAATGAACTCCCTTGGCCAATTTATGGGGTAGGGGTATGGCAGTCTTCCCATTGCACTAAGTAAGTTTATGGTGATTAATCAAGTAGAAGTCTGAAAAACAAGGATAATTTTGCATTTTCTTCCTTTACTGAACAACCTGTAATATTGTCCTGCACAGTCTGCTAATTTTTTTAGATTACCAGAACCAAAAAAATCAACAAAGTAAATTTTCAGTTACAAGAGTAGAAGCATTAAAGTTTGAGTCAGAGTCTGGTTAACTCTGTGCAACTATGCTATAAAGATGCTATTGTATTTTGTTCCACCTCTTAGATCACTGTTCATAATGCAGGTTCCCTCTTCAGCCCAAATTTCATGGGGAGGTAGGAATTATGACCCACTCTACCTCACCTTGCAGACTCCAAATCTGTATCATAACATCTGGCCCTTATATACAATGCTTGATATAGTTCTGGCACTCTTCCAATACTAGTTCAGTTGTGTAATCAAGAAGGTGCTTACCCTTACACAGACTAGATAGGTAACATGATGTTAGTCAACAATCATCTATCATTCTTGTATATTTCCTAAATCATGATTCATAACCAAGATAGCACAGGTCAAAAAGTCAATTGCCCGTTTCAGATAGGTCTTGCTGCTGCGACTGTCATTTGTCAAAGCAGACTCTCAGTCCAATTACTTATAGTGGAATGATTATATTCTGAAATTCCTGTACCAGGTGGTAACTAATGAAGAATTCAAACAAAGATAATGGACGAGAACATATAGTTTTGGAGGATATAAACAGAATGCTTACAAATATCATTCATCTAACTCAGCATAATTCTTTTGTTTTTTTAACTATTGTAACTCATTGCTCTTCAAACCTGTATAATACAAAAAGCTGTCTACCAAACTGTCATTTAATATTTCTATCAGTTCTCATTTACTGTTTCATTGTCAAAAACAGAGCAGATCTTCCTTTACACAGAAATAAAATACAGAGTACTTTAAATTTTGAATTAGTTGCATAATGTTGCTAAGCACTTCATTAAGGAACAGAAACAGGTTGATAAATAGATTACTGTGAAAGGCTGGGTTTAAAGAAGTTCTATTTCTAGTTTAGCTTTTTGCAATCTTACATTTATCTGGAAAAATATTTAAACCTCTGCTTTGTTTTCCCTTTTACAGCATTTTGCTATTAATCTTTAATCTGATATTAAGCTCTTAGGGTAGCTAACAGAAGACTACAATCATGCTGTGATAACAGAGTACTGTATTCTTAAAAAATATAAACCTATACCTTCTATATATAATTCTGTATCTTCTATGACACTACACTTACACCAAAGACTGTGTAAAGGATTATTTAGTCATTTACCTGGTCTGGAGGAAGGAACTCTTGCTATCTCTAGGGAACAAGGTTTTTTGGTCACTGCTATGTCTATTGAATCACAAAAACTGCTGTCATTTTCTGAAGGAACTGCATCCAGAGGTACAGAAGGTATTGCTTCCAATGCATGACCTCTCTTCTTTGTATAAGATTCCTGAAATGCAAACGTTTAAATTGGTAAGAGAGATATTTCTCAGATGACACAGGAAAAGAACTAAGTTCAACAACTCTGGCTAGCAAGGTTTAAAATTCAGCAAATTAAAACCCACATTCCACTGAAACCAAATTGTAACAGACTGGTAGAATTACTTGCATGCTAGAAGATTACATTTCTTGTTTCTTTAAATTTTTGTGTAATATAGTTCTTGTTTAGTTACAGAAATGTCTTTATCCATCAAACTTGGTATTTAGCAAAAGCTCCAACATAGCTGCTCTTGCCATATCTGCTTTGCTAGGTTCTAATTCAGGGGATGTCTCTTCAAATTCGTTAATTATACCTCACGAAAATGACAATTACATTAACTTCATATATATTATATATAAGAAAGCTAAAGATATGTGATCTCAGTTTTGATGGCAGAATCCCAGGTTGTGAATGAAGATGAATTACTGCTCTGTATTTGACAGAAGAGCAATAATGGTGCAAGGTCTCTTAACAGTGACACATGTAGAGAATTCCCATCATTAGTGAATGTTGAGGGAGGAAGGGAGGGGAAAAAAGGACATTAAACTGTCTAATCAAGCAGATTGTCTCTGATTTAGAACACGAATGAGAAGATAACATACAGTTTCACCAGAGTTTCTTGATTTGTGATTTTTTTTTTTAATCCCAGAAGAAACCAATTGCACAGGCAAAGACATTATTCTCGCATCTTTCTTACAATGGACATATGGATGCCTGGGAAAGTCAAGCACTGCAAGTAAATAAAATATAAAAAATGCAAAGGGCCAGAAAGAACCCTGACAGATATTATCATAGCGCTACTCAGAAGATGATTGAAAATTATGATGACTAAAACAGGATGTGGAATAACAATTTCTTGAAAAAGAACAACTCACATTATCTAAGGTAAACTATGGCTGTAGATAACTGTCCCTTTTTTAGGTAAATTATACTGTTTGCGGATCATTACACTACTAAAATCCTTGCCGTTTTTTCTGCTCATTGTGTTGTGACCTGTTTTTTATTAGAGTTCATAAACTGGTAATAATTCAAGGCCTCTCGAAGGACAGGGTTGAGATAGCAACAACAGGAGCTCCACTTCAAAATTCTATTTGATTACTTCAGTAGAATCAAATTTTAAATCCTAGGTTAAACCACTGCTGAACACAGAACTTGCAAATGAATACTGGAAACAGTGAATAGGGAAAAGAAATCATACAAAAAAGAAAAAATAAACAGAATACTAACAAGCAGTTATAATAAAAAATGAGTATGTACTAGCAAACAATACAAGATTAGTTGTATTCCTGTCAGTGTTCAAAGAATATGCCTAAAAGAGGAATGTAATTATGTTTCTACCTCTTCAGCCCTTTCCTGTTTATGTCTAGTCCAAGTATGAGGTCTCTGCATTAGCAATCTTACTGATATATACTAATAGTAACTAGTTACAGCTGGTGGACTCTAAAGACGTAACAAGCAATTGGAAAAGTTTGTTAAGTGGGCTTAATGCAGCTTCCAATACAATTTTTTTTAACATTAGCCATCTCATTCCTTAAATGAAGTTAACAGAAAATTATCCTATATTAAAAAAAAAAGTTATTTCTTTTAAATCCTGCAAATAACACTTGCATAAAATGAAACATGGATCTTAGGAACAGTACAACTGAAATCAAGAAATATACCAATACATGGTTTTATTACTAGAATAAATATGCATAAGGTGAAAACTTAGGTTTAAATTAAAGATGACTTAAAAAACTTTGTAACTTAAAAATAACAGTTCTATTAACTCTGTATTATATTCCTGTCTTTTTATCACAATAAACATAGCAAATATTTCTCTCTAGACCACTATGTAATGTGGAGTCATTGAAGCTGCAGAAGTGCAACTGCTAGACAAGAGGAGGATTCCTTCCTGCCTTGAAAAAAGAGGAATTTCTACCTTGTCTATTTTAGCCTGCGGTAAAAAGACAGAGGCAAAAATTTATTTACCAAAGCAATGACTAAAACAGCAGACTTCAATTTAATCCTTGTACATGGAAGTTTCTATAAAAGTCAGAACGCCAAAACCCTAGTAAATCTGCTAGAGAAGCTGACAAATACTGCAGCTTTAAAACTGTCACCAAACACTGAAGTGAAACACTGCTCAGCTCCTGAATTCAGCTACATTCAAAAACCATAAAAAATTGATATATGAAACGTAAGAATAGACATTGGATCATACTTGGTATCTATGCCACCCAATTTCTGTCTATAAAGACAGCCAACAGTGCTGGCCCAGAGAACAGTGAGATCAGCACAAGACCATGTAGTTATACTCCTACAACCCTTTGTGGCCTCCACACTTCATAATCAAAAGGTGCTGACTTTGTTTTGCATGTCCACCAGTCACACTTCCTAAAATTACCTCCTTAGGTTGCCTTCAGAGCACGTGTCATTTTTTACAGCTAAAACCAAAATGGGATGCATGCAAACTATCTCACCAGGTTTGGCATCCCTAATACTTGTACTTCAGAAGGCGACAAATTCTTGTTCTTTACTTACCCTCTCCTTGTGATTTCACAGAACTCTTTCACACTTCCATTGTCTGCTCCTTTATGGAATGAGAACTTCTAATCTACTCACCCAGCTGTTCCAGGATTTTGACCATCCCTGTCATCCCTCACCCTCAGTCTTCAGTGATGTTACAGGGATCAGATTTTAACATGGCATTCAAGATAAGGGCTTACCAGGTATTCATACTGACATAATGATTTTCCCTCTTTTGTATTCTACTCCTTTCCTAATTGCTCTTAACATTCAACCTGATTTTCTGAATGTTATTCAACATTGTGCAATTAACACTGCAAGAATATAAATGTCAGAGAAGAATAAATAAAATTATGGGGTTACTGAGAAAATGGTTGGAATGTAAATTACTGACAAGTAAATTCTTCCTAAATCTCCCCCTAACAAAGCAAACATAATAGTTTGCCAAACAGATAAACTGGAGTAAAAAAATAATTGTTAAAACTTTTAAAAGTCTGGAATTCTATCAACTGATTAAATGAAGATGATAAGCCTCAATTAAAAAGTGCATATGTAGCAAAAAACCCCAAACTGCTCATTGATGGAAAAAAGCAATGTAAAGTCTTCTGTTTTTTCCATTTTGCAGTTGCCGAGCAAATTTTTAAACTCTAAACTAATGCATGTTATATGTTAGTAGATGACATAAAATTTTCTTCAAGTATCAGGCATCAAGCAATGTGATTCTGTTTTTTTTTTCAAAGATTAAAAGCTCTTCAGCATTCTCAATAATACCAGTTCTGTTGTCTCACCTCACCCACTGCCATGAGCAGTAACTCTACAATAATCCTACATGTCCTCAGTATTTTCATCTGCATAATAAAACTGTCTAAAGAAACATATTTTAACTATAGTTGAAAAATCTTTAGTCCTAAAATAAAAAAATAATCTGAGTTTATTTTTAAAAATTTGAGATTATTAATCTTCAATTTCTGTAAACTATTCCAAAAAGATGAAGATGACACATGTAACTGACCACAATTATCAAGTCAGAATCAGTTCTTATTTGAAATTACAGCTTCATAAAATTAATGTGCTGGCTGCCAGTATATTAAAATAAGTATTTTTGTGGAAAGGATAAAAGCACATACACAATAGAAGTGACAGAAAAAGAGGAGTGAGATTGGGTGAGTCACTGGGAAAGCATTAGAGAACAGTTGCCCATACTAATAAAATATAAATTAGATTTTTGCCTTGTAGAAAGAAACAGCAAAGTGAGATTAAAGTTGCTGAGCACATGCCAGGGACACACATAGCCCTTACTCAGAAACCTCCAGCCGGGTCTCTCCTGAGCATCTGCTTGATGGTTAAATAACTATCATGTGTAATCTGGAACCTAAACAGGACTAGAAAATAGAAAGGGGCAGGGTGGAGGGGGGTGGGGGAGGGGGGTGGGGGAAGGATGTGATTGTTGATCAGTGGGAATGAATTTGCTTCTAAAATATCTATATGGGAATTGCAAATGCTTATATACAAGTGTGAAACAATGTTCCATATCTTCAAAAACTACATGATGTTAAGTTAGACCTTTTCCCCATGTTTCTGCCAAGCTTCTAGCTACTCTTGCTTCTGCTTTCTAGATAAGCCTGCATTCCTTATAAGACTCAAGCTGAATGTTGTATGCTCAAGGACTGAGATATAAGCAGTATATATGACTTCATGTTTATATGACCTCAGAATAAAATGACAGAGGCTCAGTAGGCATCTAATCTGAACTGACATTCTGACAAGATAGAATTTGTATTTAACTGAATTTTTTCATACTATCCATCTCCTTTCTGTAGAAATCATGTCAGTTGAAGTTTTATTGCTTTCTTGGAACATGGGACAACAGATCAGAGTCAGACATGACTGCCCGATGACCAACAAATCAAAGAAAAACTTATTCAAAGACGTGCTGTTACATCTCATTCATCACAGCGATAAAGTATGTAGGTATGTTGTGTCTCACCAGACAATTATTAACTTATTTATAAATTTTAAATTTATTAACAGTTGTTTTGATCTCTTGGAGCCTAGGCTACTCACAGTTGAAGGCCACACCATATCCTGTTATTTGAAAACTTACTAGGTCTGGATTTGCTTAAGTCTCTCTTTTGATCTATGACTACCTTGTCATTAAACAGTAACCATCCTCACAATTTATGCAAGACACCTAATAAGAATCATAAACATATAAAAGAAATAGTTATTTTAGCCCTAAATCACTTATTTAGAAAGTATGGGGAGCAAGAATGATCTTAGGCATTTTTACACTTGAAAATATAAGTTAAGGACACAGGTTTAGAAATGGAATGATTAGGGGGCAGTTTCAATGGTCTTAAATTACATTTTCAGATAAACTTTTAAAGAAAACTTTGTGGCTATAATTATTGATTTTATGGCTCTTCCTCCACCACAGTGGGAGGTGTGCCTAGTTGTTCTTCAGGAGAGTGCTATGATACTTCTATTAATAAAACTTAGGAGAATTATTGATCCTAAATGCTTCATCACCCAAAGCTGATGATTACCATGAGAGTGAGCAATGACTGTTGTATTTATCCCATTTATGTCATAAAATCATAGAACAGTTTGGGTTGAAAGGCACCTTTAAAGGCCACCTAGTCCAACCTCCCTTTCAACCAGCACGGACATCTTCAACTAGATCAGGTTGCTCAGAGCCCCATCCAGCCTGACCTTGAATGTTTCCAGGGATGAGGCATCTACCACCTCTCTGGGCAGCCTGTGCCAGTGTTACACTGCCCACATCATAAAAAATTTCTTCCTTATATCTAGTCCGAGTGTCTTTGCATCAAACATACTTGTCTATGTTTTTAAGCAGACTGATGTATAACATTGTTGGATTGGGACACTTCACACTGAAATATTCATGATAAGTAACCGAAGTTGCTGAGAGGAATCAAGAACTCAAACAAGAAAAAAGTCCTAACCGGTGACTGAAGATAATTAGGATAGTTTTTTGACATGCAGCAAAGCGGTGGGGAGAATGCCTGAACCTGAAGGGTATTGTGTGAGTTTGTCACAATAACGTACTTGGCAAAAACAATTAGAAGTATTTCCTGTGTCATCATAACCTAAAAACACAATTAGATGGTGAAATATTTATTTTGACTGCCTCTCCACTGAAAGAAATTAGGAATATTACTATAATTTTATGGCGAATAAAACCACTTATCTATTACTAATAATTTAACCAAAGTAATTTTTATAGTATTGTGTAATTAGAATAATTTTTCATGAGTCAAAATATGATAAATGTTCATTGTTATGTCAGCTAGAAACACTTGAATATGTAATTTGTCACAGAACAGATAATAAGGTTCATGATACATTACGGAATCTGGAAAATCCCCAATAATCTCATTTAAGTGTAATGACACTGGAGGATCTCCACTGGTCTGCACAGAGTATTTATAATATCGATTTTAAAAGGGTATTCTCTTTTACCCTCTCCCCAGGCATCAGAAATAGTGGGCTTGCTGTTGTAGGAATAATACATGTACAGAATTATCTGAAATAATTTTTTCCTCCAGCACCTGAAACAACCTTTGTGAGTAAATTTCAGTAAGCCTTCCACAGAGCTAAGAAAAAATGTTTATTTTTGAAAAAAAATGCTAAACCTGTTGTTCTGTATATTTATATTGTTAGAAATATAAAGATGATGCATAATTCTTCAGAAATCATTAAAAAAAGTTAGATCTGCTTTTTCAAACTTTGTCTTTGAGGAAAAATGAGCATTATTTACATAGCACCCCAAATGTAGTTTTATCTTCTCCTTTTCAAATGCATATTTTCACATATCTTGTTTAGAATCTAAAATTTCATATGAAAATTCTAGAGATGTCAACCCCTGAAAGCTAAAGGTTCGTACAAAGTTTTACAATACAAAACTCACTAATGTAGCCTTAACTATAAATGTACGAAAACATGGGTAAATAATGAATGCAGCGTTAACCTCTGCAGCAGAAACATATCACTATATTTTATGTGGCGTTTTCATAATTCCATCTGGCAGATACTCAGAATATCAAATGAAGTTAGATTGTTGTAGTCATGTTACATGCTTTCCCATGCATACAACATTCAGGCCATGAAAAAGAGCAGATGCTTCCTCTAGTAAATAACTCACTGTGACAAAGAATATACTACAAGTCTACATAATCTGGTTTATGCAAATGTTAATGGTTGTGTGTAGCAATATAGCCTAATACAATAACTGGATTAACAAACGATTCTTAGGTTAGCTGAATAAAACACAATTATAAACTAGAAAGTAATTTCCAGGTTAAATATCCTCCCATTTTTCCCCACTGTTTTCATGAACAAGATTAAACAAAAGAACATCTTGTTTGAACACCAAGCTATAGGAAAACGCCTATTTAAAATAAATGCTATTGTATTAAAAAGATAAAATGAGCTGGAACTTCAGCTCCATGGGAACAATACTTCATTGCCAGTTGCTTATGCTCTAACGCCTAGGTTTTAAACAGACATGCACACAACACACACACAGCAGTTGGCTTAATACATGCAGAAAATTTTGGTAAATAAAAAAAATCAGGATAAAAAAACTTAATAAAGTATGTTATGCATTACTAAGTATGATAATAAAACCACTAATTAATCTCTGTCAAAATATTCTGGTATCATTTCATAGCCAGAACTTCAGATATGAAGGAGAGTCCATACAAACATTTATTTTCACACAACACTTTCTCTAGTAAGAGAGAAAATAATGCATTAAAAAGTGAGAAGTTTGGGCCAGAAGGTGTCTCAGAAAGTGAATGAATAGGCTCAGGAGAGTGTCACAGTTTCAAGGGTCAACTTCAAAAAGCACAGAAGAGCAGGAGGAAGGGTGTTCTGGTATTGACTGTGGCCAGAGAAAAGAAACTGCTTTCCACTTTCCCAGAGACTGGCAAATACATGTGTGCTTTGACAGGCATATCAGTTTGTTACCTAATCAGAGTTCTTCACGGGGCAGGGTGGGGAGAAAGAAAAAAAGAGAAGGTTTTCTTATTTGTAAGAAAAGGATCACAACAATTTTATAGAAAGAGTGGCAGATCTCCTGACTTACAAGGATCCCAATGATCCCAACAGTATGTGACTAACAACTGGCAGATTCATTTTGAGCATCACAAGATTTTTTTTAAAGTCACCATTAAATCATTTTCCCCTAAGCCAATAAAAGATTTTTTCCACTTTGTGTTAAAATTTTTGAATGTGCCTGAGAGTAGGTGTGAAATACGCACAGGAAGAGTTTAATGAGAATTTATAATTCTGCCTTTGGACCACAAGGCAGTGAATCATTCATGCTGCTTCTCTCCAGCTGAGACACCTATAGGTGTGGTCCAGCTCTGAAACAAGTTTTGTCTCCTACTCTACAAAAACCTACCAGTCTTGGGTTTCCAATAGAAGCAGTGAACATGAAGTAAAATATTCCCTCATATTATAAGGGCCAAAACCATAGGAAATGTTAGATACTGAAAAAACCTGAAGTGGTACCAGTATTTACTAAACAGCAACTGCAGAAAAAAATTAACACACTATGTTAAGCAGACAGCCTGAAATTTGCTCACATTTTATAGCTTCATTTCTACCAATTACTGTACCAGTAAATGAAAAATGCATGGGTTGCTGTGGAGAGAAGAAAGGAATTGAATACCTGCAAGCAAAAGATGTCATCTGTTTGAATAGTAATTTTCACTATTAACATATAGCAGAAAAGGACCCTAGAACTGTAAACTGACTTGATTGGAGGGCAGCTAACATCACTAAAATGAGACATTATGGGAGACATTTTCATTTAAAAGAAATCTTTGCCACTAAAGTGTGTTAATCTATCATCTGTCATGAATAATCTGTGCATTTTTAGAAAATATTCTCTATATGCCTATGCATCTTGTTCTGAAGTCATGTAAATACTTTCACAAATTTGCACAATAAAAACCAGTTACTTTATGTCATACACAATGGATTCAATAGAAGCTACAAATAAACATTTGCTATTGCAGGAAAGGGATTCTCCCATGTTTAAAAGTTTTCCGGTTTGATACTGAAGAAATAAAAATTTAATTATGTTTGATATAAAAGTTTTTATTGTAATAGTGTAAGCCAATACTCTCTTAAAAGAAATCCCTCCTAACACATGCTCCCACAGTAAAGCAGAACAAAAAATAAAATGTTCTTCCAAATATTAAAGCCATTGAGAGTCACATTATCAGACATTATCAACTTTGTTGTGAATCACACCTTTATCTGGTACACAACTGAAGAGAAAAATGAGATACAAAAATCAACAGGAGAACATTTTGAAATCGTTCTCTACAGGTCCCAGGATGCATGCGAAGTTTGTAAAAGTTAGTACTTTCTAATCAAATAGGACCAAATAACTTTCGCCTACAGTAAGCACGGTATTTCAGCAGTGTGAAAACTGAACCTAACAGTAAGACATAATCAGAGGGAAAGTAAATTCATACTGTAAGTTAGAACCAGTATTTTAAACCTGTAAAATAAATTATTCCATTACAACAGGAGAAATACACACAATAGTAGTAAATAAATGTTAATAAAATGTTGTCCTTATCTCCTATGTTTTTAAAGAACCTGGTAATTTCCTATTTCAAACCACAGCTCAGAACCAGAGTTCTGAATCGGACCCTATGAACTCTGCTGTTTCCTGGTCAAAAATGTACCAAAATCCACTAACATTTGTAAGACAGATATTTAACTTTATGGATACAAGAAGTTCCATCACCCAGTGCTATCTTATCATACTGCCTACATACTTGGCAATCTTATGAGGACCAACTTGGCCATGTTGAACTGTTAGCTAAGGCTGAAATACAAGGAGAATACATCAGCACAGTTACTTAACTCACTACTCATCACCAAAGGGGAAAGAAACAGTCAGCTTATAAACATGCTACTTCCTTATGGCTCTTTACATAAGGAATCCCACTGTTTTATGTCAAAGCTCTACTGCTTTAATTGTTACTGTAATGATTTCTATGGTATGATAATCTGCTTATTGCAAATACTCAGCCTTAGTTATTGCATAATGGAAACCAAGAATGTGGAGATTAAATAAAATGAAGTGAATAAGGATTATAAGGGAACCAATGTCACGTTTGCAGTGGAATTTGAACTTAGAAAACTTTCTATAGGTTCACTGCAAAATTCCAGTTTCAGAACACCTACCACAGAATCATATGTCTATTTGGCCACCATTAAGGACTCTCACCCCAGATTTGCAGTCATACCAGCTGTATGTAATACTTTTACTACAGATATTCTCTACTAATGCTGTGTGACCTTCCTTCATATGTGAACAAACTACTGTCAGTGTTTCACATAAACAAGATGGTAAAAATTACACAGAACTTTGCCTACTGATTCTATTGCTCTCCTTCAATTTCTTATTTTTCAACAAATCAAAATAGCAATGTAAATGCTTAAAGTTAACATACGCTCAGGCAATTTGCAAACTCAAGATTGTTTACAATTTCATGATGAGGAAACAGAACTGGTCACAGAAACAAATCTGCTACTCAGAAAGCCTGCATGTCATGTGGAACCACCTAAAGCCAGACAACAGGAAACACTTGGCAGTGGGTCTTTCTGGGTCAAAAATGAGATTCTAGCCACTTACAATCCAAACTGCAGAGTGTCTGCAGCTCTTCTTTGGTCATACAGTCCTGATGAGAAATAGATGTCCTTAGGAAAAAGATATTAATAAAGCTATTCTTAAGAAGTAGCTCAAAAATTCTTCACGTACTTTACAATATAATGTTATCACATTCAAAAGAAAAAGAAAGATACACTCAAATCTGTCCACTTCGGATGTGGGCAGAAAGGAGTGAAGGCAGGCTTTCTGCTTTGTCAGCTGTGTACCTTCTGTAAGTGCCCTGGTGTTTAGTTTGCACACAAATTCAACTCAAAAGCTAGGCATGTAGTAAGACACATCCCTCTACTTCATGTGTCACACTGGCTGGCTTCCAGTTCAACATAAAAGAGCAATCAATTGAACATCTTCAGAGATATCCGTACTTTCTCATTGATACAGGGAGCACAGCACCCAGATGGGTTTCTGAATGAACATTCTGCTATTGTTATTTATTAATCACAATGCAAAACCAGTAACTCTATAAAACCAATCTGAATAAGGCAGAATTTAGGCACCTGGCCACATACAAACAGATTACAACAGTTTACTCAAAAAGCTTTATGTATATATGGAACTTAAGTATCTGCCAAACATAAAGGCTGATCACAGACAAAGCTAAGTACTTAGACAATTAGGTAGGCTAAAACACTGTCTGAGAATTATGGACACAATTTTGCTAAGTTTAGAATTAGTTAGAATTAAATCGGACTTTACATTGCCTAAAGGTTTTATTTTCTCTCTTTTTCACAGTATAAAATGCTGTGAATCAAAGATCAGGTTGTTTTATACATATATATATGTATCAATATATATATATCACCTCCAAAAATAATATAGCCAACTTCATACTGTCAATTTATTAATTTACCTCAATGTCTTCACACTTAGATCCTTTATGTTGAAGTACTCTGCAAAATGCCTGGTAGACTGTTCTGGTTATACAGAGACACAAGGGTTTTTACAAGTTATCTCCCCCTTTTTCTAAAGTAACACAAATATTCTCTATATTATTAGTAGTATTACTGTTATTTCTATTTATTATAGAGACATTTTATGGATCAGGACTTCTTATTGCTTCTGCTAAGTGAATAGAGCATTTGTATTCTACAGCAATACAAATTATTAACATCATTCTATGTAGGAAAACACAGAACAACGTTTCTCATTTCCCAGCTGAATTGACTTCAAGAGACCTTCAAGTGAAAAGATGTATTTGACTAGAATTGGCAGATCATATTTTCTATCAATAAATCAATGCAAAATACCTTATCATGAAAACATGTGACAACGTATTACATATTAATTACGTATTTCGCTTTGGTATCTCAAATATGGATTCTCCTTAACTTCAGTTGCATTTTATTTGACCTCCAATTCATGATTTCATCTTAATTATGAATTATTAATAGTGAAAAAATCATAGCAATTAGTTTTGGATTTCAAGAAAATCTTAGCCTTAGACTGGGTTTGGATTTTTGTGAACACATTAAGTGTCTCCTGATAAAAATCTGTATGTATGGAAGCCCAAAAAGGACTAAGCACATTAATACTTATGCTTAAGTAGGCTGAAGTAATTTGTTGAATCAGGATTTATCTCATTTTCAGACTCATTATAACAGGTACTGGTAATAAAAGTATTCAGTGAAATACAACAGCCAAACATGACATTAAAGCCAAGACACGCTATTTATTTTGTACAGTGAGAGGATTCACAGTCACAGACTACAAAGTTGTTCTTTTTAAATGCCCCATTGTTAGTCAGGTCTTTGCTTCAGAAAGAAATCAGGTTTATCAGTTTTACAGACTTCTCCAAGGACTTACTCTATGAAGAAAAAAAAGAACAAAAAATCCCTCACAGTTTCCAGCATTAGCTTGTCAGTGGCTCTCAAATATATTTATACACCATCATAAGAAAAAAACCCAACAAACCCAAACCAGAAAAAAAAGTTGCTAGGCCCAAAAAAGTCCCAAAATGTCAAGTACCTTTAAACAGTCCTTCACAGAACTGCAACCTTACCACAGCATGACTTTAAAGCTAATCCATGTAGTAAATCCATGTAGTAATCACAGCGCCCAGATACCACCACCCAGCTGATCTCTTAACTCCACATACCTCAAATACCAGCCTTTTTGTCCATAAACTCTCCGTCCTGCCACTATCACAGAAAAAACAAATATAAAGTATCTATGATGGCTTTTCCTCCACAAAATGTAATACTGAACACTAAACCCAACTTGCTCAGACTAACCAGGAATTTCCACATAGGTTTTCAAGTTTCAACATACTGCTTTAATATTTCTGTTCTGAAGCAACTGAAGTTCAAACATGAAGGTTTTAATACAAAGTTGAACTTCTTTCATATACAAGACTATTTGCTATGCATTACTGCTATTCATTTGCTACGCAATTCAAATTGATTGTTTTTTTTCCCATTTTCCCATAATTTGTCAAGCAGTACTGAAAGCAAAAACAGTCCCTGAAAGTGTGTGTTATGGTTATCACTAAATGTCAAACCACAAAATAACAAAATATAACATACTTATACTATTTAAGATCTTCCCAGTTGATCACTACCATATTTCATTTAGGAATGTGACAGTGATCAATTCAACACTAATTTCTACATTAATTTGAACATCTTTAATAGTAAAGTCCATCTTGAAAACCAGTATGGTCATCAATACTTCAGATGATTACTGATGTATATCAACAATTTCAGTATCATTTGAAATGTCTCTTCTTTCTCTCATCCCATTTAATTTTGCTGTTGCACAATCACACCAAGAGATGACACAGACCAGTGATGCCCAGATTTACACAGTGCTGGACAGGGATAGCCATACTTTCACAAACAGTAATTTACAAACTGAGGAACGTGGAGTCAGTCCTAAATTTTTAAAGAAATCAGCTCATCTGAGGTCACATGTCTAGAATTTTAGAGACTTATAGAATGTAGATGTTTATAGTTATATGAAAGAGATCCCTGGAAGTCATCTCTTCCAAATGTTCAGTCAAAGCCGAGCTATCTTAACCAACAGGTAACTCTGGGCCTTGTCCAGTCAATTCTGAAAATACCCAAGGATAAACAGTTTACAACATCTTTGGTTACATCGCATACTGTGTAGTGGTGTCCACATTGTACAACTACTGCAGTAAAAATGCATTTGCCACAAGGCATCTGAAGTCATGGGCAACTGGAAATTAACATTGGAAATTAAGAAGCTACATACCTATATACAAGAACCAAATGCTCGGCTTCATTCCTTAAAACACAATCAGAAAATATAGCATAGCACTAAAATTAGCCATAATTTTTTTCGGTACAGTTATTTCCCATCACTGTTCAGCATGGTATAAGCATCAGCTGCTGATTCTTTCTAGACAGAATACATATTGCACTTTTCAGTAGCTGTTTCAGTGTGTGGGTGGGTGGTGTATTCCTGAAATTACCAATAAAACAGTTTACTGCTGAAGAGACAACATCACAAATCAAGAGTTTAACGGAAACATCTTTTAAGGGGTAACATAGCTTTCCATGTCAACCCCATGTAAGGAAACTAATCATTTAATACACTAGATCAAGAGGAAAAAAAAATAATCGTATATTTCACTGAAGGTTAGAAACAATAGGAAAATATTATCGATAATCTAACTATCTTACTCTGGCTATTCGTGTTCCAGGTATACCGTATACTAAAGTTATCCTGGCTAATGTTGGCCTGCCCTGGAAAATAATTCTCTCTCTACCATGTCCATATCATAACCTATGAATTTAGTACCTCACCAAACAGGATAACAGGTTTCCTCCCCTGCAACACATAAATTACATAATGCCACAAGGCTTTCTATTTCTAATTTTGGTGAACTTCGACACCAGGCAATATTAGCCAAATCTGTTTCTTTAGCAGTCTGATTTGAAATGTACTTCCACTTAATGCACTGAGAGGTATAGTTTTTAGTGAATTGAAGGATGACACCATTTCTTGGCTCCAAGTTGTTAAAATATTTTAGCCAATAGTGTATAGTTAAAAATACACTCTCTGTTTTTATTAAAGAGCAAAGAAGAAATACTCCCTCTTTTATACTCGTTCCTCTGAGTTAAAAAAACTACTGTAACACTCACACTGAGCTTAAAACCTAAAAACATACTTAGAGGCAACTGAAAATAGGAGTTCAAACTGGAAGAATATGTTAAAATGAAAAATAATGCCCAATAAATTTCCCAATATTTTAATTCTCCAGAAAGAGACAACATAGTCTTGCTGTCTCTCTCCAGAGAGTATCACTACAGAGATTTTTCAAGAATAGACGTGATCTCTATGTGAGAACTGAGTTAGCTCCTTAATTTCCTCATTCATCTCTCATTATCCAGAACATAATTGCACCATAATAGTTTTCAGTGTCAGGCTTTCTGTAAAATAACCTTAACCCGCTTCTACAATACAAACACAATACAAAATTCCTTCCCATTAAAAATTACTTTTTAATAGTATATAATAAGTACAGACAGACATGATGACTTCTGGAAGTTGGACATGAAATTCAAACCCCTATTAACTGATGTCCATCATCAAAGTCCAAACTCTAAATATGCCTATTACAGCCTAAATTGATAAAGAAACAGTATCACATACAGTTTATCTCCCAAAACTGTAGTCAGGAGTTCACTTTCATTTCCCTCCCTCTAAATAGAAGACATTGTATTGGGACATTTCCATAGGAGAACCTGTGACAAAGTTGCTAGAGTTCCTACCTCTAGGAATCCTGGAGTTGTATAAGCAGAATATAGATCAGTCTTAAAAGTAAATGTGAAGGTCTCTCAGAAGTTCATTGCTTCTAAAAAGATGAAAATCTGACATTAAGCCAGAAACATAGTGCTCCTTTAAATATTTAAGTAAACTTTCCATATCTGTTTTATTTTTGCAAATAGCTGTGCTTCCTGGCAACTGGCAACATGATTTATACTTATGGCTTTTAAATCGAAGTTCAGTTTTTCCATAGCAACTGCACCATTCTCTCTACAGATATTAATTTGTTTTGTAATAGTTAGACAAATACAGTGTTCCTGGTCAGCTGTCATGACAAACACATGCAATAACTGTCAGGATTTTCAATTTATTCATACAACACTTAATTCAAGAGACAGTGCAGCCAAGCTGATCCAGCGGAATCTTTTAATGGGACATAGCTAAACTTACACAATTAGGAAAATATGCTGGCATGGGCTGTCAAGATTAAGGTGTGCAGACTGCTTGCTTTAAACTGATAATATTGCTACGATCATACAGGACTGCACCACACATCTCTCTGACATTGCAGATGGCACTCTATTTATCTCTGTACATCAGGCCCCATTTGCCCCTTAGCAAAGAAATACTCGAAGCACATTATCCATGAAAAAGAAAATCGAATGAAAACTACAACGTTTCATATATTTGGATTATGCTGCTTCATTCCAGAGAAAATGTGAGTATGTATGTATATGGGTACTGATAAACTTTGTAAAATAAATATATTATTAGGACCTGATTAGTAAATTAACCTACACTGCAAAATAGGAGATTAAGACCAAGAAACAATTCTATCACTGGTACACAAGAGTGTTCTACCCTTATCACATTCCTTACCCCTTCCTTACCTTGTGCCCCTTAACCAATTGATAAAGCAAACAAATGCCCTCGCCAAACTGGTCTTTGTTCAAATTGCTTCCTACTACTTTACCAAAAATCATGTTCAGGCAAAGTGGGAGAGAGAAGAGCTCTCCCTTGTTCAATCTTCTAAGCTTATGCCATAAAGAAGCTTTATGGAAAAATGGCTGAAGTATTCCAGCACCTTAACCTCCAGATCCGAGTTTCTTAATGACTATTTCACATTTAAATCTAATGAGATTGCAGAAGTTCAGGTTCTGTCTTCTCTGTAAGGCAGAAGCGAGAGCCAGGAGTAGACTAACATGCATAGCACTCTTCATAGTTCAGGCCCTACTCCTAACAGTATTGTGTCCCTGGACTTTGGTACCACATAGACAGACCATTATAAGAACACAAACACAGGTTTTTACAAACCTTATCTGTTCTTGCAGTGTGCAGCACTGGGAATCTTCAAGAAAAAATCCCGTGGTAGAATACTCAGTCTATACAAATGCCAGCCAAGACATGCAGATATAAATGCAGATGAAATATGTTCACACACATACATGGAGAACCTGTCTATGAAGTGCATGCACAGCCACCTAGTATATCAGTTAAGTGTTCCTTCTCGGTCTTACTCTTCTTTTCTGCAATAACAGGTCAAGTAACAAGCACATTTCAAATCAGCTTCCTTTTTATATATTTTATCGCTTTTACCAGTATCTGTGGCAGTGCTGAGTACAGCAACAGGTCTTACTGTCCCTGCAGAGCCTCACCGGGGGCCCCTACCCACGCCTGTGCCCATAGGCCCAGCAGCCCCATTTCAGCTCAGCCCTGGGCCCTCAGTTCCCACTGGAGAAAAGCTGCAGGCATGACCATCTCTGTGCCACACCTGTGCCCGTGTCTGGCAGGCCATGACTCGCAGGCTGACTTCCCAGCTTCACTTCAGATCTGCCTTATCACTATGGACATGCTGGTGATCTGCTCTTGCTGCCTGATTAACGTCACCAGGCCTGATCCCAACTCCAACGTGTGGACTGACTTTCTGGCTTGACGTTGGACCTGCCTCAGCACCATGAACTTGCCTGATGTGCTGTACTCAGGGTGGCCCCCTCACAGGGGCAGTGGGACAAGCTCCAGCTGGTGAGGACCTGCCCTACCACCACAGGCAGCCCCTGTGGCTCCTGATGCTCTCACCCCATGGAGTCACCAGTCCTCAGTGCACCCTGATGATACCCACATACTAAAACCTTTTCCTCTGAATAAAGCAGAAACCAACACACCCTGTGGTTTTTGTTCCATCTTGTCTTTTTACCAGTGCACACTGGATGCTCCTCTATTGAAGGGCAGAACTTGGTGTAGCTCATCTACACACATAAAAGAAAACACAGTCTTTGCTCGTACTAGGGCAATCTGGGACCAGCTTTTTTATCTCAGCATGTCTCAAAGTTCTTTTAAGTGACTTTGCCTCAGTGTCAGTTTGCACTAAAACAAGGTAGACCAACATGCCCTTGAACCTTTGTGAACCATCTGGATAGAAATACACTACTTAGATAGACGCACGCTGCCTTCCCTGGGAATTGGTGGTCTTCCTGTCCATAGAAAACAGATCACATCCCTACTGGATGAGACTTCTTCCAGAGTATAGTGGAAACAGCTAGATATGTTCTGAAGGGTTGTTTTAGATTTATTTATTTTTTTAATCCAGGCTGGTAGAAGTGCCTGTCTTGCACAAAATAATACAGAAATTAGAGTACTCAGGAGATATGATCAAGTTTCAGTTTTTTTCTGTTTTAGAGATCCACACCCACAGACCCTATCTATTCCTAGATTATAGGCTTTTCTGATAGAGGGGTATCTTTAAACCTTTTACTACACTGAAAAAAGTTTGATAAAAGTTGAAATTTGACCAGATTAAAAAGCAGCAGCCAAAGATAACCATAACTCCGTAGTCTTCTGCTTATGGCACTCCACAAAATCATAAACACACACAAACATTAAGCAGGGACCAAAATTCAAACTCCTTTTACCGAAAAATATTAGGGGGTGAAGCCAACCATGTACATATTAAGCTGATTACGCTATTTCTACCTCTGAACTTTCCTATTCGATATTTATTTGAATTATCAGCCTCTTGACTAAAGCTTCCTCATTTAAGATTGTCAATAACAATGACACTACAATTCTTCCATCTTTTTTTATAATTAGCAGGCATTGCTCAAAAGTATTTTTTAAGGATCACATTTCAGTTTTCTTTCTAGTACTTACCTACAACATACTGAGATCTCTCCAGCTAAAAGTTATACTTTGTCACATAACTCCTATTCTTGTGGCTACCCTGAGAGAAAACTATATATAAAATGTCATATTCTTTTATTCCAGCTCTTGCACAAGAAGAAAGTTCATTAGTATCATATTTATATGATGGCCAGAAATGCAACCATTAAAGCATCAGAAATCTTGGCAGTTACTGTAGGCAGATTTTACATTCAGAATGGAGATCCATGGAAGAGAGTCTAGCAGTATCACACCATTTGTAAAAGCTTTCTATCAGTTTAACAGACATGTCATTGCAGAGTAAATGGTTTCCAATGAAGCCTGCAATGCTAGAATTTGAAAGTGCTGTAGAAGCACTTTTTGGGGTTTACATCTGTGAAAGTTTTCAAAACTTTTTTCACGCTGCTATTTAAGGCTATTGGAAGTTCTGGAATCTGTAGAAGATAGTTATTTAGTTATACTGGTGGAAAAAAGGTTTTTCTTTTGTACTGACTGACAGTAAATATAGAACGAGGAATTTCCTAAGAAAGGTTTTTTCAGATATAAAATAATCATTTGTGAAAGTCAACATTTTTCACAAAAATATGCAACAGTTTTACAAAGGGCGGGATTTCTGCCCCAAAAGATAGATTAATTTCAGGAAAAAAGCAATAGCTCCACATTAATTATAAATCATAACCTAAAAATGGAATTCATTCTGCTAAAACAAGAAAAAGCATTTAATTTTCAGTCTCCCAAAATCCAACTGGATATTCTTGCTGTTTGTTTGTTGGGGGGGGTATTTATTTTTGGGGTGGATGAAGCTGTTTGCTGGCTCCATTTTGATGTAGAATTGGTTACTTTCTAAAACCCTGAAATTTTTACAAGACACAAAGATTTTCCATCAAACTCTTCCAGGACTTCACCAATTGTTAGACTGTAAAAGAGAGTTGCTTATTCTGAGAATTGCTGTATTACTGCTAGGTTTTAAATGGTATCTGCAGAACAATTTACAAAGAACTTTCTATAACAGATCTTTTAAAATGACACTTCCCATCACAGTACAGACAGAAATTATATACTGCACATCAGAAGTACCTCCCAGTCAAGCCTTTTTGCTTAAGTGCAATAAAGAAATCAAGTTTGTTGAGGAGATAACTGCCTTTTTCTTTGGCACATTGAAAACTGTTAGCTCATTAGGTCACAGATGGACAGTGTCATAGTCTCACCTAAAATTCACTTTCATTTTACCATTGCACCTCCAACTGTGTACATAAACCAAGAATCAATCTTTGCTCTCCTTTGACGTGTAAACACAATACATTTACATAACTGTAAAATCTATTTTTTATTACAAGAGAAGTGAAAAAATGAACTGGCCCTTTGTGTTCAAGAGTATTTGATAGTCCCCTCTCCCTATTTTGGGATCTTTTAGTAGCATATGGATTTTAAGGCAAATGTCAAGTACCCTTATTGTTTTTTCATTATGAAGTCTGCATTTACTGAAACATTAGTAGTCTGGCATGAGTATCAGAAACACATTTTTTGTACTTCTACCTAAAACATGCTGTTGCAGATTATATCTATCTTAATTTGTTAGACCAATTCAAGATACTGATCTTACTCTAAAAACTGAAATAAATACTTTGTGTTCTTGATCCCTCAGAACAAGATGTTCTCTGCTGCATTCTGAAGTAAATGTGAAAGATCCAACAGATTAGCGAACAGCTTGAAAGACTGCATACACTGATGGTAACACTTTATAAGCTGAATTCACTAGTTTGCAATTTGTTTTTTTCTTAATTCTTTTTACTTACTTTCTCTTTCCTTTCTTCCATAAAGAGAAAATTATCCAAACCCCAAAACTACCTCTGTCTCCAATTTTTATGGAGAGAAACAATGTAGAAAGGCAATCTGTCATTTCATGAATGAACGTAGGATGAATATACTCTTTTGTACGCATAATTAAAAATTTTAATAGTTCTCAGAGAAAGAAATCTGAACTATTGTAAGGTTGAGTTTAAAATTTAAGTACAATGAATAAAAGTATTTCAGGAGTTACTATTTTAAAAATTCTAGTTTTCATGAAATGGATCTCTCTTTATGAAAAGGAAAAAGACACCAATCAACAAAGCTAACTTTCTTCTATTTATCAAATGCATGCCTCAATTTTGTAACATATTTTACATATACCTTACATTAAAAAGAAACAAAAAAAGTTTATTTTTTTTAATTAGGAAAAAAGTCTAAAATGGCATATATGTTCATCATAGGAAAGTTTAACTATAATTAAACCATAAGTGATAAATACTTAAATAAGAAAAGTTCCATTTAAGAATTATTTTTTGAAGAAAACTCTTAAACCCAAGGATTTCGTAACTAGGGCACTCTTACTGTAAATAAGGATAAATCCAACAGCTCTCCACCTTGCCAAATGTCTAAAATGATAGATAGTATGAAGTAGAAAACAGCTACTCAAAGGCAAAAGGAACACAAAAGCCCCTTATAAAATGATAGGGCAGTGCTCATTGTTATTCAAGTGCCTTAGTTGCCATATCCTGCTTCCATTGACTGCAGTGGAAGCTTTAGCATTAACTTCAAACAGGTGCAAGTCCCACGAGACTAAAGGGAATAAAACCTACAGTCACAGTATGAAAGCAACAGTGTATAAAGTGTGGTGAGACAGGATATGCAATTCTAATCTGATACACAGAATCTGACAAAGCTGTTTAAATGCAGTGCCAAGTAAGGATGCAACTGAAAAAAACAGACATTTATAAACAGAAGTTTGGCAGGCCTTCATTCAATGCTACAAGAAAAGCGCAGGAAAAATGTTACAGAAATGAGTGCGCTAAACTATAGTGGGGGGAGAGAAGGGAGACCCAGAAGCAGCAATAAGCATCATCCTGTTCTGTAGCAATACAATATCACTTGTACAGGACACAGCTGTTGGCATGCCTTGGTGGATACTTCAGGCTCCTTGGTGCATACTGCAGACTGGTCTGCTCAGAGAACTGTTGGGACTTAGACCCTAGTAAATTAGCCATTTTTCTTTATTCTCTGCTGTGTTATCATGAGCATTTAAAAATGTTTGGGCATTTTTGTTTTTTCAACTTAAATAATTTTCAAAGAGTAGTCTTTGGCTATATTCTTACATCAGTTGAGTTATGCATGCTCATGTCCCTAATTCTATAAAGAATGTAGCTAAGATGTCATTATATTAATCAGACAGTGGTCAAAAATAGAGTACTTATCCCAAAGGAAGTTATGTGACTTAATAATTTCTTCCCAGACAGAATCAGAAGAAAAGGCTATGCAACAAAAAAACTATTTGTCTAAAGTGATTGTAATAAACCTCAAACAGTCTCAGTATTAAACCCAATGTGGATAAATATCACAGCAGGATGACCAAACCTCAACATTTAATTTTAGAACCAGGTTTTGGCATTAAAATTAAGATAGAAGGTAACAATTCTGAAGGTGATAAGTCAAGATTAGAAAGAAATTACTGTAAAAGGTAAGGCAAAGAGAGTAAGCAGCTCTTCTACAGTTAGCAAGTTTTATGATGAAAAGGTAAACATATACCTGTGCAAGCATGGGAAATCCGAGGTTGCTGCATCCATTACAAGGTGTCAATGCCTCCCATAAACCTGAAGGACCACAAGTATTTTCACCTGCATCATCATCTTCTTCCTCTCTTGGCGATAAACGTGTTGAAGAGGGCCTCTGTGCATAAAGAAACAGTACATTCAAATTAAACACTGTGATACCCTGTAAAGAAACATTCTACTAAATTAACTTAACAGATTCCCATTTATAAATTCAAAAAGTTAAACTGCCATTTTAATAAAAAGTAACTATTTGACTCAATCTGCTGTATGAAAATCACACTTTGTAAAGAAGATGCATATTGATCTATCTGCAATTATACTTTAACTATGAGTGAACATAATAATATACAGAAACTAAATACGTATTTTTAATGTAATATCAAGTAATTGGCAATTTCTGCTTCATTTTACTTTACAATTTGCTTTAACTTCATTAAGTTTAGGATATCCCACAGAGAATAAAACTAAGATTAAAAAAAATATATTCAGATATCCCCAAGAAGAAAATACTATAAGCTAAGGGGAACTTGCTTCAGTGGTCATCTGTTATGGTCAGAAAAGAAAAATACAGCTGCATCACATTTGCCTGGATCGGTCCATGATTTTTTCAGAAAAAGATCAATTCAATCAAAATACGAGATTTCTATTTTTATTTTATATTTACCAACAATAAATGTGTTAGCTTATGTTGTAGACAAAAATTTTACTTAAAAATGCTGGTCTTATTTTGTTTCATCAGCTAGAAGGGATGAAAGGTACTAGGAGAAGTCATTCAGATACAAGCATTAAGGCTTCCATATTGATCTGTGAGAAAGGAATAATGCTGATTGTTGCTTAAACCAGTATCCTAATTTTCTATGACAGCCAGAAACAGGAAGAGCAGACAGTTCCCATTTATTTATGTTATTTTGCTACACAGGATTAGTCCACCCCAACTGAATGAATTGCAGTGGCAACTTTTATTGATTTCAGGAGAAGGAGGAAAGTTAAGCTAGTAATGAATGATTTTTATAATTTCATGTTTAAAAAATTACAACAAAAAACCAAATTAAATTTTACTCACATCTAAATTCTTTGTCCATATTTAAACTGGAATATGCAATAGCTGTTCTAGCCTGTTTGACATTTGTTTGTACAGCCTACTTGATATTCAGGTACTAAATCAGCTTGTTGGTATTAAACAATTTTTCAGAAGAAGCTGGATTTTTGCTTGACTAACATAATGCTGTCCAAGACGATGGCTCACCATATCTATTAATCTGGTGGCAATGTTAGCTCTAAAGCACTGCTATGAGGCCCATATAAAAATAAAGAACCCCCCCAACTTAGCTGCAGATTATTTTAGCCAATGGAATAAAGACATGTGTGGAGTCTGCTGCAAGAAAGGGAATGCAGAGGTGACGGAAAAGTAGCAGGGGGAAAGAAGCAGAGAAACAGCAGCAGTTCTAAAGATGAACACAAGCTGATGGAAACTGTAAAAGAAGCAAAGGCACGGCACAGATAGGCAGTAACTCAAATTCTGTAACATCTGAGGATCATTTAACCTTTGACTCTTGTGCTAACTTCTTCTACACAGATGTGGCTGGTATACCATTAAGTTAAACGGAAAAAATATTTCTAAATTCTTTTTCAGCTTACTCACCAAAGAGGAGAAACACAATACGCCTATCTCCACTACTCTGACTCCCCTCGCTTTGAAAATGGTTGTTCCCTTGTTACAGACTTCATGAATCTAGCCCTATCTTCTAAACTTAGGTGGATTTATTTACTTTTTATTTTAAAAGTCGATTTCTGAAACATTCTTAGCATGATATTTCATGAGGTTATTTTGACAGTCAAGTGGTAACACAGAATGTGTTGCCATAGCAACCAATATTCTTAGACAGATTATTAAAAGGATTGGGTTAACTCTGCAGAGTGTAGGTCGGGAACAACTATTACTTCTACGCGTTTGCATAGACAAAGGAAGCAGACCACAGGTCTTTCCGTTCTATATTTATGATGCCATCTTCCATGGTGGTTGCCCTACGTTTATATTTTACATCTCAGAATTGTTGCACCAGAGAATAAAGTGCTTCTTGCCCCCTGGAGCAAAAAGCAAAGAACTGCAGCAGTGCGAGGTACAGGAGAGCAGGGAACACACATTAGCTGTGACCTTACACACCAGTGTAAGTGAATGAAGACAAAAGCCACAGAAAAATGTCAATACACCTTCTAAAGGCAAAAAATACATATGCATAATACCAAAGAGAAACTTTCAACATAACTACAGGAAGATGAATAATGAAACTGAATACATTTGAATCATTCAAGGGAGAACATATGAGTATTTAGCCGTTACAGGAACGGAGTACAAAAAAAATCATACCAAGATATTATTGAACAACAGAAAATGTACACAAGCAGAACGAAAAGGAGTTGTATTATTTCTATTAGATGCATTTTATATAAATAGCCTAAAATAGAGTGAGGATCACAGTAATTTGAATTAATATCAATATGAGTAAGAAACAGGAAATATTAGACAGTCAGATCATCTAATCATTCAAAAAAGGAACAGTAAATTTTAGACTTCATTAGACACGCTACTGGAATAAATTGACTAGTATTCTTATGCAACCAGACAATCCAGGTATGAATAACATGATACCGGCTAGTTTACAAACTACTGCAGAGTAGGGTTGGCTCTTTTTATACTGAATGACAGATTTCTGTTTTGCCCAGATTTCTGCTATGATAAAGCACTAAAAAGGAAGTGTTAGGAGAAATGTATGTGAAGGGTCAAGAAAGAGTTATTGCTGTCACCCTTTTCACCCATCCGTGCCGTGCTGCCAGAAGCCCAGTTCTTCCCAGACAACAGGCACAAAGGAATAAGTGGGAGTTGCTGCAGGGAAAGCTGCATTTGCAAAGAGGAGGGAAGGAGTTAATAGCTGCATGAGAGAAAGGGGAGTCAGAAGTCCCCTAAATGGGGTACACTGGCTGTGCATACCCTGGGGAGAGGGATGCACCTGGAAGAGACAGGTGAGATATACAGAGAGATCTGCAATCGATTCAAGGACTTCAAACTGTCACACAAGCCCACAAAACTCCCAACCCAGACCACCCAGTTTCCTGTTATTCTCCCCCAGCCTTTGTTCAATTCCCAGAGCTCCCTCATTTTTCTGTTGTTGTATAATTTAATTTTGCCTCCTTAGAGATCCTCTGGACATGAAAATCTGATTTTGTGTATAATGCTGGAAAGCCTTGAAATAGCCCTGTAGGGAGGGGTTTAGTAAAACCACAGTTATTTATACCCACTTCTCAGCAAAAAAGAAATAAATAAATAGAGAGGAAGGGCTTTCTGTCACCTAAAGAAAAATAAGACACAACTGAGAACCTTTTATTCATGCCTGTTTTGATTAAAAAAAAAGAAAAAGTAAATGTAGTTAAAAATGCCACCTAGATCATAGTTGCTCAATTAATTGAATTTGACATTATGAAATGGTGAAGTCAATATAAACTGTAACACTAAGCTTCAAAAAGGCCAACTGCCAAAGCTAGAAGAAACATGAGCATAAGCATTATACATCCCCAAAAAAACCCAGACAGAAAATGTTAAAAGATATTAGACATGATACGTATAAAGGAAAATTTGGTAGGGAAGCCACAAGACATAGATACAGAACAAAAGTTTTATTAAAAGTTCTGTGTTTTCCTGGAACGCTGAATTAAGTATTAAAAATTTATTATAGCAGTAAGAGACTAACACTATATTATTTCTCCAAGTACATAAAAGAGAGAATAGTAGTATAGCAGTATGGGAGTAGTAAGATCCAGCATAAGGATACTGGACCATTACAATTAGTGCCAATTTTTATTCAGACTCTACTGAGCCTGACACAACACCTCTGATTGTCTAATGATCATTTAGATTATATCTTTGAAAATTTAGGTATAGAAGTCTTCCTCTTCATGTCTCCAACTACATAAAAGGCAAAGTTTGCCCAGTAGGATATTTTAGACTGAAGGATACTTTATTCTATACACAGGCTAGCTGTTCTCCCAAAATATGTATGTATGTACACAACAACTTGACATCTCTCTCCTGATCTAAGAGAACAAACCAGGCAAAATGATGAGTACAGACAAAAAAAGCAGAGAAAGACTGTTCTGCTCTTAAAGTCAACAGGAAAAGAAAAAGAGAGCACCTTTAATCTTAGCTATTACTTAAAGCTATAAAGTTCACAGCTCAAGAAGCTTTATGCTGTGTATAAAATGTATGTAAAGTTTTGGCCTTCCTTTTTACAGATGTTAACAATTTCCTGACTACAATATGCCCTCATTTTCTAGACAAGCTTTCTCTGCAAATACATAAATAATCCAAACTGTTTTATTTCCTTTTATTCCCTCTTTTTCTCAGTTTTTAATGAAAACTGGTCTGCTTTCTCCCTTGACATTTGTAAGCCACCACTGCTAGGCAAAATGTGATTTAATTCCCTCGTTTCAGGATACAGAGGAAACTTTTTTGTAGTAGTTCAGTGAAATCTAAAACAAAACATCAAAATCTTTCTTTACTTTTTGCCTCTCTGTTTCATCATAATTATCATCTGTTTACAGAAGTATCGCAAATACCCTTTTAGACATATATACTAGAGCAAGATAACGCCACCAAAAATGTTAAAGATATAAAACAACAGGACCTATACCATTTGCTATTGCATCATAGTTTTGGACACTAATGTTAACTTTTCATTTATCTTGCAGTATATCACAGATTAAGAAAATAAGCTTTTTGAAAATGGAGCAGCAAAGATGAAATCCAGAAGGCAATCTCCTTCTGCTTAGGGAATGTAGAAAGCAACCAGACATTTGATAAGCTAAATGCTACCACTCAGTCTGGAACAATGAAGTCAGTAGGACTTCAAAGTAGTTTCTTCTAAAGAAATAATTTTTCAGACATAAAACCATGCACATACTTCATATGATCCTAACCACTGGATTACAAAGCTGTGCCTCTATCCCTCCTTTGCCTTGCCCAAAGGATATGTAATTATGTTGTGAAATTCAAGCGAAAAAATACAGTTCTGTTGTCTAATATTCTAAATTTACTTATACTAAGAAATAATAGAGAGGGAAACTGTCCCTGAATATCCTCTATAAATCAGGATGAGCAGGTCGTTCTCTGCTGCTGTCATTCCCAACAGCTGTGGCAGCCAAGCCAGGGACAGCGGAGCTGGGACAGCGTTCCTGTGCTCTCAGTGCTCCCCCTGCTGCTGCCCAGGCTGCTCCCAGAGGAAAATGCCTGACAGATGCAGAAGAGAAAAAAAGCAGCATTTGGGCATGAAATGTAACACCATCAGTTGCTATTTTTCCACAGCAGCATCCCTACATTAACCAAATGTACCCTTCTGGGATTCAGTAATGATGTTGACAAGAAGGAGCCTCATTTACAAGACACACGCTATGTCTTGCAGACTAACAACAGTAAAATGCGTTGGTGGCCTGGGCACACCTTTCCCACATCCCCCAGCAACCTTCTCCCCGCTTGGTGTTTTTCCGTTTCCCACCCTCATTATCTTGTCCTTCACCTTACACTGCACACCTGCAGCCATTCTTTCACATATATGTTCGTAGTTTACATTGCTTTCATAATTTCATTCACTATGACTCTCATTAGAGTTTGATTGCACCTCCTGTATTCAGCAAGGGAATACCAAGAGAACAAGGATGGTTTTGTACCTAAAGCAGCTGAATGTTGGAGAAGGTTACTCTCTACCTGCCTCTGCTATAATCCCTGTGGGATGCCGGGCATGGCATTCAAACTTCTTTGAGATGGTCACTAAGCTTATGCTGGTCATATTGAAATTGTGAAGGCAAGTTTGCAGAAGTGCCAGGCTACATCAGGAATCAGCGTATTCCGTGATCATTTTCAGTGGTATGTGAGACTTAAGTGTTGTGAAAATCCAAGCCCTAGCCCTCCCAGAAAGGGAGAATCTTGACCTCTACACCACTACACATCAGCCAAGCTGCATGTGATCGTATTTTCTGACTGGGGCTCTGTTAAAAACAAACAAAAAACCCAACTGGTCTCAAGCAGTCACATGCTTTGAACTCAAGAACAGTAACCTCTGAGCCTGGGAAGAAATTCCTGTAACTTGAAATCAGCAGAGTCATGGTAACTGACTATATGTAACAGCAGTAAAATGTAGTAACTTTAGGGAAACATGGTTAATTCACATACATGATGAAAAGTACATGAATGCATAGTCGATGCCCCTCAGATGGCATGTGCTGCTGACACCTATCATGATGAGCAGCCCAGAAATTAATCAAGCTGTCTTCAAAGCAAGATCTGACAGTATGCAGTAAACACACCCTTGAAGTAGATGGCAAGTACAATGCACACTGAATAAGGTCAAAACTTTAAGTAAAAATGAGATTATAAAATGAATATCTGAATATGTATTCAAAGCAGGCCCATATATTTGAATTTTTAAATTCTTGCATGTAACAAATAATAACAATACAATACCGAATCTTTGCACTACTCTCATAAAAGGATGCATACATAGGATTTAAAAACCTATCAAGCTATTAATTAATCAGAAAAGCCCAGGCATAAACTAAAAATGATACATTTTCTTCCATTGATGAAGGAATTAGTATTTTTCAAGGCTTAAGATAGCTTTTCATTTCCTAAAAATAACCATTAAAAAAAAAAGTCCCATCAATGGAGTGTCATTTATTCATAAAAAAGTTGATGTTGGCTAATTGATTTTTCACTAAACATAAGAGTTTTGAACTGAGTGTGGTAATCTTAATACAAAGAGCATTTCATCTTATATATAAAGCCACTACTAGGACAGTCATATTTAGTGATCTGATATTCTGTGTGTATATCATAAGTGCAAAGCAAAAGACACCTCAAAGCATTTCAGTAAGAATTCTCATTCTTTGCTAAATCCTGTTTAATTTTGTCATGTAGGTGAAGATTTTCAAATGACAGAAAATTCAAGAATTCAATAACTTGAAAAATTGCAGAAAATGGAACACTAAATTATTCTATTAATTATAACTTAACGATAATAAAAAGGTATTTGTAAAGAATTATGTAGTAGATGGAGCCTATAGGGGTTTCATTTTTAAGTATCTTGGGAAGCATATACTGCATTTGTTTTTCGGTGTGAAATTAATGGGATGAAGCATTAGCTGCCTGAAGCTGCAATATGCACTGTCTGGATTCAAACAAGCACTTAGAACATCATTCTTTTAAACTAGTTGGAACTGTTTGAAAGGTAAGCTCGTGGGCCGGATATGGTCCCCCAGGGTCCTCAATCCAGCCCCCGGTATTTACAGAACACCCCCCCTCCCCCCTGCCGGGGGTTGGGGGGGGAAACCAAGCAGCTGCAGGTGACTGCCTGCCACTGCATCTGCGCGCCAGCCCCCTGGTTAAAAAGTTTGAGGAGCCCTGATCTATGGACTAAACTAATTTCTGGATTGTTTAATCTTGGGATTAAACTAGTTCTAACGCACTTCAACAACAAATTTACTCCATCCTACTATCTGTGTTTGGGACAGGACTGAATTGCCTTCCAAATGAATTTGTCCCTCTTAACATTAGGTAAAATAAAGTGAACCTTTGTTTTAAGCATTTGTTTAACTTTAAGCACATACCTAATATTCACAGATCAGACTACCTGCACACTTAGCATCAATTTTAAACACTTAGTATCAAAGCATGTCAAGTGTTTTGCTTGACCAAGGAAAAAAGGACTTAGCACATTGAAGCATAAAGCCCCAAGACAGAATTCAACCCAGCAAGCCGTACTGACTGCAAGGACACTCTGTGCCACAAGAATATATTTCTAGGGATGCCTTTCCATCCCACAGGCATAGTATATTTGACCTAAGTTGGTACGTATGAAGGCTATACACACACGTAGACCATGCAAAAATGCAGGAATTTGGTAACTTTTTTTTGACTCTTGAAGTTTAAGCACATTAATAGTTCCAATTATGTTAATGGAATTTCTCATATTAATGACAGGCTTATGTGTCTCCCCGAATCACTATGCAATGACTCATTCCAAAATGTGACTCATTGTGAAAAACTCATGTACCAGCTGAAAAAGGAGTCTGATAATGAAGAGTATAGGAGCCTACAGAAAAGCAAAATCAAGTATTAATATTTGTAGGAATATTAAATAGAATTAAAAGTTTAAGCATATTTACTTTTGCATAAAGGTACAAATATAACTCAAAGTAAAGACAAGCATTTTTGGCTTTAAATGTCACAGAAAGAAAATGCTGCTTGGAGTAATAACTACAGAGGCATCTCTGTATTTACCATCCCTATACTATCTGAATGTTACCATGTAACATTTGAAAGACTCAGTGCAATGTAATTGCAAAGCAGATCAGCTGTAAACCATGTATTTTTCTTTTTTTAAATCTGTGAAAGAGAGGGTGGGTAAGTGGGTGGCAGAATGACGAAACTTATAGAAAATACATTATTTGTCATGAAATAGAGCAGAAGGACCAGAAATTAAAGTAGGGGGGAAATCAGGTGGTAAGTGAGTAGGCAGAAGTCACCACTTTATTACTCCTCCAGTGCAGTTTTTTATTTAGCATACATATTCTCAGTAAAAGGTTGTTACTGAAAATGCAGTTATTCCATTAAGTTGCTGTTGGCTTAATGAAGAACATAAGAGAAAAATTGTATCTGAATAAAAGCCAATCTAAAGAGGAACTATATACAGAATCTGAAGATGAATGCTGGTTAAGAGTGGATAATCAAAAAGGCCTTGAAGAATGTCTGTACTAGACAGATCCATCAGTAAGAAATGACTAGTAGTTTGCCATACTGTCACCTAAGTGCTAAATAGAATACAAAAACAATGCAGTGGAATAGCTGACAAGCAGTTGAAACATCTTGACAGGGCATAGAAGTTGAAAGCCTAACTGGAAAAGATCAGTCAAATAATAACCTACCTTTTGACCTCAGTAAAACATGCAAGAGCCCAGACACTTCTAGAGGTATTAGAAAAAAGGATCACACACACACACACCCCCCCGTAAGAGATGCAGAATGCTATCAAGTGGACAACAGCTCCCAATGCAGCCTGATTTACATGGTAGGTGGAAGCCTGATTTACGTGGCAGATGGAAGTAGAATTCAAAATCATCTTCACTAGGAAAGCAAAAGCATTGCTATGGCTGGTAGGAATGTGAAGTTCACATATTGCAAGCTGCTGCTTTTTCCTGTCTTATATAGTTAAGACACTGCAGTCATCTCAGTAACCAGTACTACCAGAAGATTTAGGACAGTGTTTGCTCTTCCTGTACTAGATCATCTGTATTGTTCTTTTTACCTGTGGTAGATTCAACATAGTATGTACACATCTACCGAATACAACCACACCTTTCTGTTGTTTTTCAGACATACTCCTAGACAACTGAATAGCTAATAATTAAATTCTTTCTTCAGCCAGTCATCATACAGTGTCCTAAGGGTCTTGTAAAACACAGATGAACAACTCTGTCAGTAACACGCCTTCATCTACAACTTCTGTGTAACACACTATTTCTTATGAAGTATTTATGGCTAAATAAGTGATCTGTAAAAATTATTGAGATTCCTTAAAGGAAATACTATTTTGGACAGAGACAAGGTAGTAAATACTCCAATAACCATAAGGAATCAACTATTAATAATCGAGAGAAAGACCAGCATAGGAATAAAATATTTTTACATTTTAATATTACTTTTGTCAAGACTGACAGGCAGTGCTGAGGCTGCTTCTTTGCAGACTGTAAACAGTTCATATTCAATAGATACCGGGCAGAGCACCAATATCAACAGAAATAATAGCAGTAGTATTAATAGAAACTGCTCAATCTCAAATAACTACTGAAGCAAATAAAACTGAAGAGACTCTTCTGAGATTTTCCCTCATGGCACTAAACTGAAACTTAAAATAAGTCTGGGAATGACAGATGCCAAGACCAAAGAAATTAGATTATCAAAAACGGTGTAAATCAGTTCTTGCATCCCTCCAGAAAAGTAAAGAAACTGGTGTAAAAACAGATGCATGCATGGTCTAGTAATCCTACTTTCTGCTTCTAATCTCAAAGTAAAAATTTATACCACTGAACCCAGCCAAGGGTTTCAGTATAGTGAAGTTACAGAAAAGACAAGAGGTGCATTTATAGCACACTGTTGACCTGTATTAATTCCATGGGCAAACATTTCTAATGCATAGTAAATATCAGTCAGTTGCCCCTTAACTCTGAATTACTCCTGTTCTTATATTTTACAGAGGTATAAGAATCTGGTCTAATATATTTTTCTGCTATCCATTTTATACTTGATGAGCTTATTCACAGGGACTGAAAAAATCTGCCAACAGAATGTCATTAAGATTTATGTCATGAGAGGTCAACTACTTCAAGACTTAAGAACAAAAATACTCTATTTTTTATATGTCAATCATAAAATAAATGTATCTGTTGTCATTAGGACAGAATGAAATTAAACAAGTGGTCCAAGTAAGTTGCCCAATATTCTAATTTCAGCTACTAGACAATCTTTAAAGAAAGCGTTCTTTTGTATTAGCTTATCATGGGTGATCATTTTGCCCTGTGAAATATGGCAGAATACTTACCATTAGCATTATTTGTATACCTCTTACTAAGAAGAAGCAAAGAAAGGAAACTGGGGCTGCTGCTGCTAAGAGACTACCTACTTATTCAACTTTAAAAGAATCATAGAATACAATATAGTGAAACCATACATTTACACTTATCCTTTAATAGGTCCTGTAGGGGTTCACATAGCTCTGATGGATTAGTAGGCTCCATTTTCTGTTTACACCACAGGGATAAAACTATGCTGTTCCCCTCACTACAGAAAACAACTGAGACACATACCCACATGGTTCTCTTCTCATGCATTTCCTATCAGATGGTGATCATCAGGCTTTACTGTCAATTCCAGGCTTAATGACTTTATCCTTATACTAATAGAGTAGACATGAAATCAGTGTTGACTTCAGGTATATTCAAAAGATATTAAAGATTTTTTTCCCCCTTTACTTTTTGTATCCTGCTGTGTAGGTCGAACACTTATTTTTTCCAAGGTCACTATGTATTAAAAAAATACAATCAAATCTGCATGGGTACCTGCTGACAACATTGATAGAGTTCTAGAAATATTACAGAAATACCTACCTCTGTATGATGCAGAAAAATAAAAAGCTAAAAAGTTCTGGAATTATGTATTCCTTGTTTAAAATTGAAGGATAGAAAAGAGTATATTTTAACAAGGAAAGAAAGAAAAAGAATGCTTTAACTCAGGTATCTTTTCCCTAGAGTAAATATCTACATATGACTGTGGAAAATAAATCTCCCACATATCCAAGCTCAAGCTTTTACAAACTATCAAACGTAATTTTTCAAGAGAGCAAAAATATGTTTTCAGAAATTAAAATCTAATCATACTTAAACGTTGGAGAAGTCCTTCATATTCCATATACACCACAGACCAAATTGTTACATGGTCCATTGCTCAGATGCGATAAACCAAGTAATTACTAAAGTTTCACAAATATTTCTCAATTCTTAATGTTAACACTGCCAAGCTACTGGAGGGACATTTAGATCTTGACTGAGCTACCTCTACACTGAGGTTCAGCGTCTATCTTTGGGCACTCTGCTTAGCCTCTAACTGCCACCCCAGAAAACTGACTTTCCAAATCCTCTGTCACATCTGTCAGGCCCACGTAGATGTCTCAGCTACTGACCAGAATAACACTAGATGCCTACGTGTATGCAATTGTCTTGAGTGCTTCAAGCTGGGATTCAGCTGCCAAGCATAGGCATCCAGCACCATAGATACTACAGGTAGCTGCTGACACTTAACTGCTGCTCCTTAAGGCATGACCATGTTAGCCCCATGCAAAAGGCACCCTGCACATCAACAGTGACATGAGATACTCAATATTAAGGCAGGTGGATCCCACCTTTGGAATTTCAGCACCCCTACTGGTGATATTCTGATTAGCCAGGGAGAAAAGTAATTTTAAGAGAACCAAGTAAGATCACGATGAGAAGAACTTTTTGCACTCTTCTGAGGGAGAAGTTGAAAACCTGATTCTGGCTGGAACATTGGAGAAAAGTCTGAGAAGAGGAGAAACCCGAGGTGAATACACAGCAGGAGTCCATGACAGACTTTTGGCAGATGTCTAGGGAAGGTCAGGGCTTGAGGGAAACAGCTCTGGTGACTGATATTCTAGAAACAGCAAAAGTCATCCACCCCCGTGATGATTTGGGTTTGTAATAATATGACAGAGAGTTGAGCTTAATATTATAAAATCACCTGCCTGGGTGGAAATCTCATGGTATTATCTTCTCTTTCTCTTTTTCAGAAGTGACTGAAATTCACTCAGAAGAATGAAGTTGGAGACCGTAGCTTAAAAACAGATGTCATGTTGTACATACTACATATTCACAGGATGATGGGCACTGAGCGTATAGAAGAAATGGAAGAGACAAGTGTTCTGCTATGCAAGCCTGGCGATAGTGTCCACGATGGCACAGGCAGCTCAGGGATGTTAAAAAAGAAAAGGCACAAACAGGGATGAAAAAGAAGGTTCTCTGAAGCACTGAATAACACACACACACACAAAAAAAAGATATTTCATTAAAACAAATATACTTCATATTGGGAAGATCATCTCAAGATCAGTTCTGATAGAGTCCTCAGATCCTGGCTAATCCTGTTGAGATTAGTAGATTTCTTTGGTCTTAATCTAAGCATAATGAAACAGAGGTTAGTCTTCAAATTATGTATGTGCTCAGTACTACAATATATGACAGTCTCTGCAGTTAATTGTAAAAAAACGTAAAAATCTACTATGGTTAATTTAATAAAACATAGCTGTCCAACAGGATTCTTGAGTAGATAAAATACTATTAATCATTTCCAGATCACCCCGAATTTACATACAGCTTTATAGCCATAAAGACAAACAAGCTCTTTGATCTGAAAAGCTTAGAATGTAATTACTTTATATGGAAAAAATGCTACACCCATATCTGAGATCCTTATGTAAAAGAGATTTAGCTAAGTCGAAAGAGTCCGCAGCAGGGCAAGTGAAGTGGTTGGTAGCATGGCAAGATTTACATACAAAATAAACTTGAAAGTGCTAGGATTACTTAGTCAGGCAAAAGAAAGCTTTAATAAAGGACAAGCCTGAAGTATTGCAAGTTATGGTGGGTGTGCGCAAACTATTTGTTCTTTCCTACTCCGTCCAATTTTACTGTATAAGAATAAATGGAAGCATATACTCAGCATATAAAAGAAAATGTCTATACATAGAGCATGTGTCCTGCAAAACACAGTCATACAGGGTCATTGCAGTAAACAATGTGACAGATTGGAGTAAAAGGATTAGATACATTTAGGATTCACCAGTGCAAGCTAAACGCATAACAGCATTCAGAGAGATTTATTTGTCTGTAAGCTATTTTCCTGCAAGTATCTGATAGTCAAGGAATTTGCCACACACATACATAATTGCACAGACTGGTTAAATATTCCAGAAAAGCATTCCAGTGGAAAAGGAGTAGGTACTGTTTAATGCAGATTAGATGAACTGGTGGCTAGGCCAGCACCTTCCCCTAGTTATACTCTACTCCATGTAGTTTGAATCATACCAAGTGTTGTCATGTTTCAAGATTTTATATTCTTAAATAAGTGCTGACTATCTCACAGGGTAGGTCTATGCTGCACACTGGAGGATTGTTTAGAAATACTTCTACCAGAAATCGCAGCAGCAGGGAGCTGCAGGCTAATTTAGTTGGCTGTGAAACATGCCACTGGGAAAATTATTCTGTGTCAAGTTCCATGCAGCTGCTGTTAGGATCCCTCTAACAGAAATCTTTACAACACTGTACTGAAGCATAGCATAACGCATAGATATAAAATATAACCTATATTAATAGCTATAGGACATAAGCCAGGAAAGGATACATTAAAAATGTCTGAACTTCCCTTGGCTAGGTAAACTACCTAAGAGAAGGGAAAAAAATTTACATGAAGTCAGTATGTTGCCCTCTGTTTCTCTGCAATATCCAGCTCATGCTTAAATAGAATTTAGAAATTTAGTGGCTTGTAGTAAGTATATCATTCTGTTGACCAAGTGGATGTTTGGTACTGGATGTTGCTTTATAAATGTCTTATTGAAAAAAATAACAGCAACAACAGTTCTAATCAGCAGGAAATACCACTGCACATTAGAAACTGGACTAACCTGGAAGAAATTGCCTTCATATTTTTAATTCTCACAGAAATAAGAGTCAGTATATGCTTGCAAAATAAGATTCATAACTGAATTACATGTAAGAGTTAAAAAGCAACTTAATACAAAATTCTTGCAATATTGAAGTTTGGCAATACATAAACTATCTATCATTATTATAAAGGGGAAATTAAGTAAAGTGACAATAATCCAAACACTGACACTCAGTACAATTATCTTTTTTTATATATATACACATCATAAATACCTGCAAAATATAGCAAAGCTGAATTATCAAATTCAATAAATGTCACTATATTAAATAACATAAAATTTATCTGCTTCTCTCCATGGAGTCCCAAATAATCAGGCCTGATTGTCTTACTATTCCCTAATGAATAACTAAACAAAATTGTTCTTGAATGTGTTTTTAACGTATCCTCATTAATCAGCCATTGTATATATTTCTGGCTTGCTCACCATCATTTTCATGTAGAATTTTGTCTTGCTCTCTCAATAATGCCTATATGTAAATGTACGGCTGTTAAAGGCTACCCCATTTGATCCAAAATAGTAAATCACTTTACTCCAGCATATTTGACCACTCTTATGCATTACAATATTTTAGCCCAACCATTATTCATTTAAATGTTATGTCAAAAAAACCCAAACCAACAGTATTATTGAATAATTTTACTAAATAGTTTACCTCAATATTTTTCAACAAATCCCAGTGATACTTTGTAAAATTAAAAAGTGCACTTTTTATAAAAAATAATTTTTCTTTGCCTTAGAAAAAAAATGAATCTGAATAACTGACTTATAAAGGACCATGAATAAATTATATTCACCTCCAATATATTAATTCTTAGCCATCTTCTTTCAAAAACACACAATTTTATGCTTTCAGATCTCCCCTTACATATAAGCCAAACACAACCATAGTTTTATTGCCTTTATATACCCTCATCTTCTTGATATTCTGACATAAAGTATAAAGCAGATCTTCTCTTTGATTATGTAGCATCACTGTTTTCAGCAATGTTAATATAAGATGTTTTAAAGTGTGGGGTTTTTTCACTCTCTCTTAATGTACATATCAACTTCCCTTTCTGGATGAGAAAAGTAAGCGGAAATTGACATTTATATGCCTGTGATGAAATCCAATTCTTTTTCCTGAGACTACACAGAACTTTTCTTCATGTTTAAATTTAAATTACTGCTGCCAGCCTTTATTATCTATTATATAACCACATTAAATTTAACCAGATATACTGCTGCCACTTCCTTGAAATCCCTATTTAATGCAGCCACTATAATGCTACATGGTTTTACTATCTTTAGTTTTACTCTGTAAGCAAAAAAATCAGGGGCACCTTATGACTTAAGTTTCTTAGGATTTATTCCAGGTAATTAAGTAAAATCCTTTAACATATACTATGGTGGTAAATGCACAAAAGCACTTTCTGGAAAGATGTCTTTCATCTAAATTCATGTCACATATTCAAAAGACAGTAAGATACTGCATTTGCACTTGCAAATCATTAATGTAGTTTATGTATTTATGCTTCTGAACACAACAGCGCAAATGTTAAAATAAACATTGCAAGCAACCACCTACTACACAAGATTAAAGGAACTGATCTGAAGAAAATACTTCAATTTGAAGCTTCAGCTTCATTAAGTCTCTATGGCAGATTTTTATTTTAAAATTAGGTTTAGTTCAGAAATGTTGATGACTTCTAAAAAATATGGAGAATCATACTTGTTACCAAGTGAAAAGAAAACATGCTTTTCAAATTCTTTCTTAAGGACTGGAATAAACTTCTGAATACAGAATAAGATGAATGTCTTTTAAGAGTCAGTTATAAGAAAAAAAATCATTAAAACAAAATATCAAGGTTATGAAAGGAAAAGACTGAGATGCATTATATCCAATACAAACACCTTACAAATATGTATGTACTCATGCACACACATATGAAAGTGCAGAAGTTATCAATAACCTTTTTTTTTTTTGCAATCACAGGCTGTCCAAAGGAAATAAAAAGTAACATATCATTCTCTGATATCCACAGGAAAAAAAATTTTCTTATAAGGACAAAAAGCCCAAGTTATATTTTCCAAATTTTTTTAAATTACGATAAACAATCAGCAAATACATTGCAATAAATACAGCATATTTCTGGTTTTAATATTATATTTAGAATAATTTGTTCAAATTACATGAATATATACCCAGAAACCTCAAATCCGACAAGAAACCGTAACAATGTTAGTACTCCAAAGACAGAGGAATCTAAGTTAGAGCAATTTACTTGCAAGAGCTCAGGAAGATTCCTCACAATATACACTCTGACATTCTTCTGTTCATGTTCTGGACAACCACAAATTTTCTGGATCCCTGCTTTGAATGTTATACCTTTTTAAATTTTCTTACTTGCTCATGAATTCACACAGAGTTTTTGAATACACACTTTATGTGTAAACTCCATGTTATAACACACCTCTAATTTTAGCCTTGATATTTTAGTTTGTAGTTTAAATGTATGCCATGATGTTCAATAATTTTTCCCTTACAAGAATTACAGGTGTTTGTTTTTAAGCTGTTTGTATTATCAACTGTGTTAAAAATCCATGATTTTAACGTAGCAATGAAAAAAAAAGATGGAAAATTCTTACATAAGATGGCTGCTTTTGTTCTTGAAATTACTGAGCCAGACTGCCATCTATTGGAAAATAAATATCTTTTAAATTAGACTTTTTTTTTTTTAATTTAAACTACTGTAAGTTATTGTCAAAAGCTGATTTTGCTAGCAATCATACTTAAGACAGCTTAATTTTTTATAAGTTAACTAAACTATGATACATGCAAGGATTCTCCTACATCTTTTTCCACTCCTCATGTTTCTGGAACATGTTTTGAAGTACAGCTACTTTTCTGACTTTCTGAACAATCAGATCCTAGTTATTTGGAGGGGAAGTTTTGTATTTAGCAAACACAGAAAAACCATTCCATGTCAGCACCGAACAATACATAAATATAAAGTTTTCCCAGCTCACCTGTGCAGCAGCTATCAGGGTTTTCCATGTCTTTGCATATACAGGGGAACTAAAGAGTTTATTCAAGTCACATTGACCAAAACGGGGAAAAAAGGCAGACAGAAACTGGGAGTAAAAATCTACAAATCCACCATCAACCCCACCTAGTGTATAAGCCTTTGAGAAAAACAGGCAATTCCTAAACTAAAATGATGCCTAGGCATATAAATGCCTTTTTAGATCTCTCCCCAAAGCAGCATACTAGTCCACATTTCCAGTTGCAAAATTATGTTCAATCTGCCCTTTAATTCTGTGGAGGCAACAAACAGGGGCTTACTGCCTGATGTCTCATAATACATGTTTTAATGACCAGTGAAGGCAGACTAGGAAACATGGAATTATTTTGCATGACAGCGTATTGGAAGTACATTGAAACACAGCCAGAGTTGTGAAATCAAGCAATGAAATGCTAAAGTTTCCAGTGTCACTTAAAGTTGACTTTTGTTTATTCTTTATAATGTACTCTTCAAATAAAAGGTCACATTAACTTCTCATCTGACTTTGTGCTGTTCAGCAAACAAGCAGAGACAGTTTTTACCCTCTTCATTAATTGCTCTCCTCATTCAGGAAGCCAACGCAGTCTGCCTTTCCAGAACCTAAGAATTCCCCCTTTCCTTTTCAGCTTTTGGAATAGAAGCGTTCTGTGGGGGCATTTTTACTCTCCTCCAGATGTGTTCCTAGCCACATCTACACCACAGTGTTTATTCTTATTGTCCTGACTTTTATTTACTGCTCCATTGTACCTTCCCCCTCCCAGATGTTCATGCCTCCGTCTTCATGATCCTTACCTGCAATTTTCCTATTGATATTTTCCACGTCCTGAGGAAACTTAAAAGTCAACACAGAGATGACTAGCAATTTAGAATCAAGGTGACTAAACCCAAAATTTTCATCCATAATTTTTTTTCAGTTTCACCTAACCTCAGTTGTGCAAACTCTACTTCCTATTTGACTTTAAAATACTGTAAGCACAAAAACCTCTGTTTTTTTGGTTTTTTTTTAATGCCTTATGTCACACATCACACACCTGGTCAACAGACATATATTAAGTAATAAAGTGTATGGTGTTTCCAATGTAAAATTTGATGAAAAGAAGGAAGTCCCTTGGTCCAAGCATAGCAGAACAACTTGCTATGTGGCTGGATGAGCAATTGTCCAATAACCTAGCAAATGGAAGAATAGATAAAATTCTGTCCTTGACCTAGGACAGTTCCAACCCACAACTTCTTCAAAAGAAAATGTGGTTTTCTACAGGTGCTCTATCACTGGGCAACAAATAACGTGAGACATCTGAGGCCAGAAAAGGAATAGCATTTGCTAGTGAACAGAGACTCCCAAGTCCTACTCTCAGCATTGCACTGGTATTTTTCCAGTGGTTGTAAAATCCAGAAAGAATACTGGAGGGGATCAACAGGTCGATGCTCAGTTGATTTAATTTGAGAGACTATAAAAGTCACACTAAAACTCACCCTTATGCCACAGGGAGAACTGAACGCCGTTCTTTCACTTTCCAGATTAAGCCTGTCACTGTGAAGTTACCACATTAAATAGCAAATATCCCCACTACTCTTACACTAAACAGTGAGCCCTGCTCTTCCAAATAAAAGTCTGCCACTTAGATTCAGGAGAGAATTCCAGGCTGTGGATTCTAGATAGACAGACACTTCCTTCTGCAGTCTCAAATCAATCTAAACCTTATTTAGCCAGTGCAGTACCACAACCAGTTGTTAAAATAAACGCTTTGAAATACACTCCGCTTTCTGATGCTTTCTCTTTCACATGCTTATGCCATCTTCAGGAGGTGGCTCCTGATGCTCCTCGCTCCAATTTGAGAAGTTTTTGACCCACAAGCTACTATTCCAAACAGAAATTCCCCAGTCTTGGCTTCTTATTTCTCTGAGCAATAGCATAATACAAGAAATGCAGATGTCTCCGAGAAGCCAGTTCCTTTGCAGAATCTTCCTAAGAGTCATGAAGTGTCTTGACCTGGGTTTTGGAACCTGTTCAGATCACTGGACTACAGGAGAAGTTGAAAAGCCTGTACCAGTCGTCATCTCTGAAACCAACATTTGTCCAGGAAATAGATCATCTGACATTACCAACAGGGATCTGACTTCTACAGCTCTTCAGACCTGACACTGGCACAGTCAGCAATGAAAGCTGGGGGGGAAACTGCTGATCTGAACCTGAAGTAACTGCTCACTTGTAGAGGCACACCAGGTGCACTTCTCAGCCCTGTGCTGGAGGTGGTAACAACACTGTCCTGCAGGCCAAAAAAACTCTGTGCTCCACTGTTACCACACTCCTGTGATGCCCCTGCTTCCATGGTATTTTGGGATGTGCAGCAGCAACGAATGCAAGCTGAATGAATGCAGACAGCAGAGAAGATCTCACTTACCCTACTGAGATTTTTATGAAAGCTTCCCAGGGAGGAGGAAACTGAAGACAGAAGAAGCTGTAAGAATCTTTCTCTTCTTTAATACCTACCCAAGGAATCTATTTCTGACTCTCCATATCTATATATGTCTCAACTTCTCTCCTTCTTTCTGTTTCTCCATGTTCTTATACATAAATATTAATTTAAGTTTCTTCAACCATCACCCTACTGTCACACTCCTTCTACCACCATGCTTGCTGGTCCTGTCCCCAAAGTAGTTTGGCAGCATTCACCTTTGCACCCATTTTCAGAGCTAAACATATCTCTTCATTTTAGTGCTTTTTCCTCATTGTTCTTTGATGGCTCCTTACAGTGTGTGTGGGTTTTCACATCACCCATGCACTATACAGGCAGTCTGTACACCAAGGGAAGGCAGCACTTCTCCCAAACTAAAAGACGCTGTGTCAAAACTGGGAGCAACTTCCTTTTTTTGATGCAAAGCAGACAGGTAGCAACTGAACAGACTGAGTGACCTTAAAATACTTAATTAAATAGACGGTTTAGATCAAACAGGAAAATTCCACATTACACCGAAGAATCCTCTCCATATAAGCCTGCATAGCTGGGTTTACTCTAGGGAAAAACATGCTCTGTCTTCCATCCTGACTTCGCATTGGAATTGTGTACCCATCATCTTGAGTCTAGTTTTCTTCGAAAGAAAAGCTGGGTGCACTAGCAGGAGAGCACCACAACATGCTCTAAACAGTCCCCATTTCTGAAGATTTAATTTCACATCTAGTTCGATATACAAAGATATTAAATGTCAAAAAATGTATTACCTAATTTACCTTTGTATTTGCCTGCTGCCCATAAATTACAGATTTAGTGTTTGAGTACTTCCTATTCACAATGTATTTCATTTAGGTCTGTGAAAATTTCAATCTGAGTAGACAGAATTACATAGATTACATTTTCTGCAAAACAGCGGCTGAACAGATTTAAATAGCAGTTAGCACCTAAATACAGAGACACGCTAGAAAAAATGTACAAAAATGTTTAAATGGGATCAGTACCTTGTTCAGACTGCCTTCAGTATGGGTTATGTATTTAGTCATTCAAACATCTAGAAGGGCTTTACAAAAGTATCTACTGCATTTCAAGGCAGCTAACCATCTTCTTAAATATTGTTCTGTCTACATATATTGTAATAAAACCTCTAGAAATTAAAAATACTTAACTTGCCATGATTTTCCCCACATATGAAAGCATACTTTTTCTTAACTTACAAACAACATTAATGGAAATTTAGCACTTGGCATTTTCCCTCTGTTCTGTGTGTTATCCCTGGGCAATCCCATTTACTTTACTTCTTGAGGAAGGTAATTCAATTTTTTTTTTAAAAAAAGCGCCTTGCTACACTACAGAAAAAATGAATCCTAGAATGCTTTATTCACAGGATTAGAAATAATTAAGACATATTTTCAATTTCAGTTGGAAATCACTGATGTATCACAATCACAACAATTTTCAATATTAGAAACTCAGTCTTTAATACTATTAGTCTACTGGGAAAGCTATACAGTAATAAAATGTATAAGAATTGTAACTAGAGATATTTAGCTGCTTCTTTTTGGGTGCACTTCTGATCAGATTCTGCAAGCATTTAGTCTTCAGTATAGTACTGAGAATACTGGTTTCAACTGATTTCTCAAAAAAACCTTTCCTTGCACTCCCCACATTCAAAAATTAACCTGAACTTGTGCTCATAATCACCGGTGCCACAAAAAGCCATTCTGAGGTGTGGTAAGCAGTATCTTTGTAAAACAAACATAAAATTCTAAATCTGTAAGGAGCACATGCTGTAATCTTTTTCTATTATAATGTTGGACTCATACTATTCTCACTCTTGTACTATTTCTTTGTTGAATGTGCCATAAATAAAGCAGATATAACTGAATATATTATCTTTGTATCCCAGCTTACTTACTACATTAAGCTTGGTTTGGCTTCCACTGGTCATAAGTTCTTCCTCTGATACTTTACTAAAATTGTCCAGATAATGGTCTGATATTGTATGAGACAGATCTTCAAAAGAGTATTCCTTTTCTTGGCACAATTTGATTTCATCTAAGAGCTTTGATAATTCTCCAGTCACAGCTTCACCTTTAAAAACAGACACACCATTAGTCAATAATTAGAATACCAGGGCTAACTTATGCCTAAAAAGGAAATGTACATTCTTTAAATTTTATGAGTATCCATTATATTCCATGCCTTATCATCCAAACAGTTATCTTCATGCATGATTTTCCTCTCAAAAATAACGGCATCTCATTCCAGAATGGGAATCACCGGATGTAACCTACATGCCTCTGTATTCCCCTACACGTTGCATTTAATTAGGATGAATTATAATATATACTTACCCTCTCTCTGTTTTCTAATCCTGAAAATTAGCTAGAATGTATCCAAGAATGTAAAATTAATCCAGGAAAGGAAAGTTTCTACAAACATACAAAATCAGTGTCCCACACTCTGCACTGAGTTCACATTTGCTGCTGTGATCAATACATTACCTAGGTTCCATAAACTGCAAGTAGGTTGGAACCGAGGCTCTGAGAATGCTCATCTGTCCCATCAAAGTAGCTATGTTTCATAAACAATTCTTTCTCACCTTCACAGGATTAAATGGTATGGTGGAAGGATATACAGGGCAAAAGTTTAAAACATGCCTCTCTACACCAGTCTATCAAAATCCCATGTTTAGTTCATCTGCATTGTGTTTCATGTTGTGGTGTTAATTTATCAGATATCTTTAGTTAAGAAATCTGCCAGGTTAGTAAAACAATGGGCTTTTTATGTCTATACTTAATGAGGGCCCCTATTAGAAAAACCAGTAGTAATAAGTACTAGAATCACATTGAGTGCTAAGTTTTCTGTAAGTAGCCCACTGGCAGCAGCAAGACCTCCACAGAGTAAAAAGCTACTTGTTATGAACAACTGCATTAGGTTCTGATAATCTGCATGCGTTACACAGCTATCTTCAGTAATAGGAACGAAAATGTGAGCAAAAGACAAATTTTTCCAGGTGCAAATAAGAAAACCCTTCTCTTGACTAGGTTTACAGGACTCATGTCGTTGGAAACTACAGTTCTTAGACTTGGTAAAATACAGAGATAAACCCATTCTACTCCATCTTTGCAAATAAAATGCTGAAAACAAAAAAAAAAAAAAAAAAAAAAAGAATTGAACAAATTAAGCTCAGCACACATGCAACACACATACGTACGTTCCTATATAACTTAAGAACTTCCAGATAAGATTGTATCTGCTTGGTCTAGAGGTCTTTTTGGGTCATTTTTCTTCACAGTCACTGTTTGTCATGCTAGTTAAACATAAATATTCTGAAGTATTTTTAAGTTACAAGTATGGCCAGTTATGATTGAAATTTTCAGAGCCAAGCACAGAAGTTGTTAATTAAAAGTATCTAATTGCCTTTTCATATCTAAGTAAAAGAAATTTTGCATTCAACACTCTTGTTACTCTTAGTTAATGTTAACTTCACACAAAACCTGTAAATTAAAGATATAATAAACTGTATTTATATTATGCTTTTTAATTAAAAAAATTAAATTAGTCCAGATTAATACTAAAATAAATAAAAATTGTAAGCAAAATACCTAAATACTAAGAACTATTCTAAAATCATGATAAAGTGCTCTAAAAAGAAAGAGGACTACTATTTCCTACAGAATTATGTTCATGTCCCCAGTCCCATGTTCTCCCACGTATGGCCTGCAATATTTCTTACTGGGCAGGAAAGAATTCTGTGTGACAAAACTGGAACTGCGAGGGTGCTGGCTGACCTGTGAGTAAGTGTACACTAACTGGCTGGCTGATTCCTACCAGGAGTACATAAAAGACAAAATTTTGCCTATTTCTTTCAGTGCAGGTACTAATTAAGGTCTCTCTCTTCTATCTAGTTACCTATTTTCAGGAAAGGTAATTGATACTGCTCTCCCTCTTCCAAGTTTGGTTTAAATTATTTGAAATTCAATTGTCAGAGAATGGCAGACAGATGGATGGAAAACACAATCAAGTAAAATTTCTTTCCTTTACAATCAGATCACACAATAGACAAGCAAAAACCAGCTAACACGTTTTACAGTATTTACACCTTGAAAATGGAAAGAAGGAATATGAGACCATGACCTTATCATTAAGTAGTAAAAAATATTTGAAAAATATTTACTACTCAATTTCAGGACAGACATTTTTATTGCATACGGTAGTTGACTTCATGATTCTACTAATCTCAGAGGAGCTATTTATCTTCCTACATTGTATGTCTGTTAAATACCCCAACAGGGAACAGGAATGGAACTAACGCATTCATTTACTATCACTATTTGTTTACTATGATGAAGATCATAATATGGCCTGCAGCAGTAAGCTTAGTTCTCTCATGAATGAAAACTCTCTCTGTTAAAGTATTTAAAAAAAAAATTCCCAAAAACCAACAAAAAAATTCCAACACAACAAAGAAGAGAGGCTTACTTATTTGCCAGCAGCCAATTACATGTACATTGGATGATTACAGAAGTTAGGTTTGGTTCTACAGAAGGATGGTTTTCGTGAAAGAGCCGGATAACGCCCTATTTAAGTGGCTGTGGTGCATGAAGAGTGAATCAGAACGTTATATGAAAGCACGTGTACATAACAGTGATAGTAATGGTTTATGGAAGATACGTTAGAAACTGAATGGAAGAGCAGTACACACATGATCTTTGAAAGAGGCATCCAAATGTAACAAAATTGGAAGAGGTACTTGCTGGGAAAGAAAAAGTAGATTATATCTTTAACTTGAATGGGAACAATGCCTGCTGAGTATTTCAGCGTAACTAGTATCCTTCTGGTTTTGTTGATCATGAAATGTATAAGGTCAGACTATTTAAACTTAAATCTTTTTAATTTATATAATGCATTTTAACCCCTCAGTGACTTGCCCTTTCTGAGAATACAGTTGTTTGTTTTCCTATGACGGATTACCGTGTATGTAGTCAAGATAGGTAACTCATGGTGGAAAAAAACCTTCTCTAATATCAATAACTTTCTTAATCTCTTTTTCATTTTGTATGTTTGTATGAATGTCTTAGCAATATAATTCTAGTACTAAAGAGAAGTTCAGTACAGCTTCTGTATCCACAGAGTACATGTATTTACTTTTAGCCTTTGGAGACGGCGGAACTTCTGGGGACAAAACGCAAGACTGATGTTCTGTGCATTCCAGTGGCCGTTCCTCTGAAATACTTGCATTTCCTGTTTCCATATATTCTGCAATTTAAAGATACACATACGCTTAAACTGCTGAATCAAGGGTGTTTATTCCAACCAAAAGCATATTAGCTACTTCATTTCTCATTAAAGCCTTTCCAATTTTTCATAGTACAACCTTGTAGTTTTTCATAAACACTGCTGCAAGGCAATCATTCATTGAAAGTATTATAAAATACTATAATGGCCAGTTCTTTCATCTGCTGAAACTGTTGCAGAAGTCTCATTGTAGGAATAACGAGTTGCAACTATCCCTGTATTTTTCCTGTCTCCTTGAAATATGTATGTAACTATTCTATTATATTATCACTGATGAAAAAGTCTTTTGTTCAAAATCTGTGGAGTTTTTAGTCAAGATATTCAAGAAGTTAAAAAAGTAGATACGTTGATACTGTTAAGAAAAACAAGTATTCTGCTTGCAGCACAGAGACATTACATGAGAAAAAAAGAACGCAATCCAAAAAATTAGTTAAAACTAGCACTCTAAAAAGCAGTAGTCCAAAATTTGTGTGCTTTTCCTCCTTAAAACTTCCCTTATCAAACCTTCATGATGATACATATAAGAACAGAAAAGTGTGGAATGATGAATATGCTAAATTTCAATGCCATTACTATTATTTTTGTATAAATATATAAATTCTTTTCGTGTGATTTTGTACACAGCCTAGTACAATGGAACACCAAGACCTCAGGGAAGGTTATTGTAGGACAAATAGTAAGTAATACATTATAAATTAATTTATGCAATAGCGGCACTTTTTTTCCAGCAGAGTGACTGGTTCTTAGTTCAGTCAGTTATTCTGCATCTGCACTTTCTTGATTTTTCTGAAGCTGCTTAAACAAGTTCTTTTTGGTACCAGGTAGTTAACCACAACAGTACAATACATGTTGCAACACACACAAAAGCAAACTACAGTAACTGCTTTCGTTAATATCATACTAAAGGACTAAAGAGTTTCTGGGAAGTGAAATCTCCCCACTTTAATTTCTACAGTCCACGACACACTTGTTCAGCCTGCTATTATTCCTATTACATAACAAATCCCAAAACCCAAATACAATCTGCGATACAATAGACATCCAAGAACATGAACCTGGAAATAGCAAAATACAGTTTCAGAATGCTTTGCAGGTTGTTACAGGTTTTTTTAAAAGAACGTTTGATTTGAAAAAGACATATATTAAGTTCGATGGCTGGCAATGGTCCCCTGGATAATCTGTCATACTTTTCTTCATATGAAAATGGGTACTTTATTTTTTTGTGTAGTGCTGAAAGCAAAGAAGCAAAGATTATCTGTAAGAGACCATGAGAAAATCATCAGCATGACAAAAGGCCCTGCAATGTTTTCCAGCTCTGTCAGCTATATTATTTGTCAAGTTAACGTGCAAGATGGAGGAGAAATAAAAGAAGCTAGATCCGAAGAAAAATAAAAGAGAAAATTGAATTCATGCCTGAAAATATTTGCTTGATAATTGTGCAACTGTCCAAAAGCAAACCCAAAATAGAGTTCCACGTAGGAGTGTTAAAGTTATTGATTCAATACAGGTATTATTAGGAAAGGAACTGCAGGGGAGACTGTGAAGGACTTTAGCCTTGCTGTCCAATATTCATAGAAGGCTGTAGTTTTAGAGTGGTACTCTGCTTTTATTCTTTGCCAGGCCCCACTTTCAGACCAATGCACTTACCTACTGAAGGCTAGTTCTGAGGGAATCCCAAGTTCCATGTAAGTCTCATAAATACTTACTTTAAAAATTCTACAAAAGTTCCAGTACAGGGTAGTGTTTAGAGGTTTAGAACAGGCCAGCAGTGTGCCATCCCTGTAAGACCGCAACCCTTAAAATTTTGGACTTCTGTGGGACTTCTACTCCTAACCTGCTTTTATACTATTGAAAATTCTACCAGATATGTATGAGGTGAATAAAGACATGGACTCATTTGCGAGAGGCTTATAGTCCAGGCAGATGTATACTTACCCACAATATTACCAAAGAAATAAACACCAAACAGGTGATCTGTGTCAAGGGCCAAAGACAAAGTACACATAAGCAGTAGATGCTTTCACCAGCAACCAAATTCTATTCACCTGCAGCTGGCAAGAAATTGATCTTCAAAGCCTGCCTAGTTACTGAAAAAGATTATAATGTTACCATCATCTGCTCTGAGTACGGTGTACTTGAGAGACTGCTGTGGATTCTATCCCTTTCCTCAAAAAAATTAAGATTATTCAGAACAAAGCCAAGCTTGGTCAATTATACCACTTAATGACCACAACAGTTCCCCCAGCTGTGGTCTCACAGAGTTTTGAGAAAAGCCTGTCATGACAGGGGACGGTAAAGGCTGTTTCGGACACAATCTGTCAGTTTCATAACCCTTCTTTCACCACCTTACTGCCATCATGTTCCATGTTTCGAAGACAGCTGTTCCATGTTTCGAATGACTAGTATGTAAGGGGTGAAGGAACCAGATATTAATACACACTTCAGAGATGCTTCCTCACCATGTTGCTTTGGGAAGAATGCAGTATTTCACTTCTTTTGACTTGAACGGCAGATTACAGTTTAGTGAGGATTAATACTAAGAATCTCAAAAACTTTGCCTGCTTAGTAGCAGTCTTTCGTATGGTTATCTTATTTTAACAGCCCCACTCAATCTAAATAGGGCCATGTGCACAAGAAGTAATAGCATAAAAGCGGTCACACAGCAGTGGAAATAAGAGCAGCGGGGAATATAAACCTAAGAAAGGATCGCTGCCGAGTTCAAACACCTAGAACTCCAGCTTTCTCAGTTTCTGTAATACCATTTAGGCCAAAGCCAAGCCAAAGGGAAAGCATTAACACGCACATAGGAAAGCTCAGCTGCCTCTCCACAGAGCGGCCAGAACCAAGAAGGTCAGCCATGAAGAGAACACAGCCCAGCTCAGCTGGAGCTGCTGCTGAATTTCCAGGGGCCGTAAAGCTTCAGGCTTTGGAGCACAGCTTGCTTTATCTTCAGCTCCTCTAGGTTTTAATTCCTCAGTGAGATGACAGGGTCAAGATTTTTGCTTTATGTATAAGCTTTGGCTTTTAGAGTAATGGCTACATTAGCCTCAGAGAAATTTTTACGTTTCCTTTTAATGGAAAAGAAAAAAAAACACAGGTTTTTTTGTTACTTTTAAATGAAGTATGAACTCCTAGCCCTTTTGTCTTTAGGGCCTACTTCAGCCATGCCATGGGGTAGCTTCACATAGAGCTTCTCCCTAGAATAATTTCCCCTAAAGAGACAAAAAGGATTTTCAAACTCTAAAGAAGCTAAATCTGATTAGAATAAATATCAAAACACTCACCTTTTCAAACAGGAAACTCTCCACGTAACTAGATTGGAGGAATAAAACTGGTTTAGAAACCACTCCTCTCCACAGCCGATATTCCTTCAGGGGGATTCTGACTCCTCCCTCACTCTGTCTTCCTAAAGGGCAGCCATCTTCAGAGCACCCTCCCCAGGGCTCTCCCAGAACCTACCTGAGAATCCTGCAGCTTCACCGAGTCCTGCCCTGGCCCTTGAGCTCTCTAAAAGCTCCTCCCAAAACAGCTCACTTGCTCCCCTGAGTAGGACCCCACCTGAGGCTTCATGACCCAATTCCTCCTCTCTTTACAGGCAGCAGCTGTAACTGTTGTAACTGGTAACTGCTACCATCAGGTGTACTAAGGTGACAGACGAGCAGAGGTGGAGGCTGGGCTGACTTCAGGCTCCTAAATTTCAGAAGACAATTTTGAATGACTCAAGTTTAACTTAATTCCAGAGAAACCTAAAATCAGTAGATCTTTAAGTTATAGGCACATAAGGAGACTTTTGTGCATGTGTTCAGGGAAAATAAACAGCAGCAAGCTCTCAAGTACTGGTATGATCCTGGGATTGGTAAGGGCACAGCTAAATTTTCAGTCCCCGAAACAGCAGTTAAATTAATTCATAAACATAGCTTTTGCACAATAGCCTATAAAAGGAGTGGAGAAGTCTCTGGGGAAAAATCCAACAACAAAAGGGGAATGAGATCCCAGTCCTTTTCATCCCACACATCTGTAATTAAATCCTTGACTGGACACCTATTCTGTCCCTCCAGTGAGGCTAGCCTCCTGCACTCAAGGGAATGGAAGATCTACTCGTCCACGGAAAGCAAGGAAGAGAAAGAGAGAGTGAGAATACACAAAAGCCAGTGCTAATGACACCAAAGCTATTTAAGCAGAGGAGAGAAGAAAGGAGCCCTAGTTTTGCAGCTGCTTATGCATTTTCCATTTATGAATATTTTGGTAACTTGTACAATGTTAGGTTCTTAAGCAGCTTCAGCAGAAGAGAAAGGAAGCAGCTTTCCATTACATCTCCCTCCATACTGTCTATGCAGCAGAGCTTATTGTGCCTTCCCAGGGTTTGTGTCATTTTTCATCTGTTTATCTACTATATCTTTTTTTCATAGTAACAAAAATTCTGCTTCCAGAAATAGTAAAAGAGCAAGATTCTAATAGAGAGCATAGTGGGCTGTGGAGAAAGAGTCGGTATAAGCATGCACCTGCGTCATGTTCACATGTGCTAAAACTAAAACACAGCTGTTTGGTTTAATTTTAGGCCTACTAGCCTTGGCAACATCCCTTTTATCTTCAATGTCTAATTATAAAGCCCTAAGTGCCAATACTGTTAACTGCTTCAGCACTGAATGCTGTTGTTTCACTGCACCCATGAAATGCATTCAGTACGCTGGCCTTACTTGGCACAGCACTCTTAATTCTCCGCCTTTTGAGTACATAATACCTAAGCAGCTGCTTCCTCATTACTACATAAAAAATCTAAAAGGTAATAAGTATTTTTAGTTGAGTTCAGTGCAACTCAGACCTGAGCAAGACACAGAAAATGATGGGCCTTTTTTTTTTTTTTTTGGTGTAAAAGACAAAGAATTCAAACTTGAACTGTCATTTCTAATAACTCCATCTATTATCAACAGGCAGTAAAAAAAGTCAGGTGGTATATAGCTTAGCCTTTTTCACATTGCTCTTTAAAGTGACTTTGTTATTTATTTCCCTTCTATCAGATAACATTGCAGCATAAACAAACCAGCAGGCTGCAACAAGGCTTTTACCATCAGTCAGATTCTACTGCCTGTGTTGTATCTCCTTCCTCCACAATTCAGACCACACCACTCCTCCTCCATCCAACCCCCTCTCCCACCATCCTCAGGGCTATTTAACTACTTAGCAGGAACGAGCTACAGCTGCACATCATCCATGCCAATCAACCTGCTGCCTTCCAGGCAAGGCCACAGCTGCAGGTTATCAATGCTGATCAACCCACTGCCCTCATTCCTCTACAAGATAATACACCAAAATCTCCAAAAAGACAGCAGACTTTGCAAACACACACAAAAAAATTTTTTGCAGTCATTTCAATTACTGTTTTCTCAGGATAGTGAGAAAAGATGTAAAGATTACAAAAATCACTTCTGAAACCTGACTGGCAAAATGTTTTGTTTCTTTTTAACCTATAATCTGTAAAAAGTAGTTTTATAAATATTCTTAGAAAAAGGGAGAACAGCAATATAAACTTCTATTCACAATCCTTAAATTCTGGAGGCCTCAATTGCAGGAGGCTGCCAGTCCTGTAGGTCTTAGTATCAGCTGAATAGATTTAGTATTACTGCCTCCATGAACTGCTTCTAAAGACATAAATTACTCTCTTCTCCTGAAAAGAAGTTTCTCATGAATAACCTCAAACTCAACTGGTTTTCTTTCAAAACTTTTCTTACAACTCTGTTACCCCTCTGCAATTAAGGCAGAACACTACCTATCAGGCCCACCAGTAATACCAGTCACGTTGTTTCCTTCACCATTTCTTCCAGTCTATTTATATGCATTTTTTAGCCTTTGTTTTAAATTTTTAAAACTGATGTCTTGTGGTAGGGACAAATATTGTAGTATGTTAGTACTATAAACTGTACAGTAACACTCAAAACAATGCAAGGGGGAAATGGTAAAAATTAATGAGAATGCTAGGTGATAAATTCTTACTCTATCCTGGCAACAACATGAAAGGATCAATTCAATGCCATTGTGTCTGCATAAAGAAAAAAAATTAGGAAGAAACTTACAAAATCTGGTCGGCAATTGTCTGACATCATTAATTTAATTTCTTTTTCCTTAAAGCCTACATGAATGAGACATGTAAGCTTCTTGAGATAATCATCTGAAGACAGGAACTTAAACAGGAATGTATTCAGAAGCCACTAACACTCTCAGTAATTGCCCTTTCTTTGCATGGAATTCGTTACTCACTGAAGTCGAACTCAATTACAGTACATTCAGCTTTCCCAAAATCTCAGTGCTTCAGTGATTTTTCAGCTACAACAGGATAAATGCCTACACTTTAGCAAAGAGTACACTCAGCTGGCTTTTTAGAGGAGGCTAGGTCTACTGCATCACCAGCAGTGCTAGTACTGAATCTTGCCACTCCTGATTTTATTTTTCAACTTCAGCTCAGAGTTCAAACTTTATCTTTGATGGTTAAAGCTTCACCAAACCCTTTGTTGATGAAAGAGAATCTCAGTGGGTTACACAAGGGAGTTGTGAAGGGGTTCCTCAGGTTGTCTTAGGACTCAGAATGGCATCTTTGTAAATGTTTTTCATCCTTGCACATCACTTCTGACTATAAGGCAGACAGAGCACAAAGAAAGAGCTGCTTGTTACAAGCAAAGTTTCATCATACTAATATGAGCTGAAACTCCTAAGCAGTCATCTTTATATTTTCAAGGTACACTTGAAAAAGATTGTGTGTCAAAACACCAAAAAGCCTTGAAATGTATATGTTTCTTTTTTGTGGTAAAAACTAAGAGCAGGTACAGATACGTTAACATGACAAACCCTTGAGAGGGGTTTGGGTGCTCTATTTTTCATAGAGCAAGGGTACTTTGAAGAAACTTTGATCATCAATGGGGATAAGACTGCAAGGTTATCACACTAAGGAAAAAATGGAATACAGAGATACTAAAATGAAAATTAGTTTAGTTGGTGATGGGACATTATAATGAATCTGAGATTATTATCTGAAGGATGACTGATTTGGATACCTGAGAAAGTGGAAGCTCTGACTGACCCTTTTCCTGCCACTGAAAAAGTTTCAGTATGATTTGAACCCTCTTTTCCTCTACAAAGTGGTATGTTTACACTGCAGCTCAGTGAGGACACAAAGGCTGATGTTTCACCCTACAGTCTGAGTCAAATTAGGAACTCCCTTCTGCTGACAGGGGGAAGCTCTGCTTCCCTCACCCATATCTTCCTCCGCAATTTTTGATGCATGTACATTTCTGCCAGTTACCTGGGACAGAACTAACTCTGGGACCTGAAACACGAGGCAAGTTCATTAAAACAAATGTGTACTTATGTAATTATAAACCTATTTTTTATTACTGTTACATACTATTAAATAAAAGTACTATCATAAATTAGATAATTAATATATTACTGGTTCATTAACTGAATCAGATCACTTTGCAATCTCCTGTAAGCTCGGAATATGGAAGTGAACCATGTAGCTGGAAGTCGGGGAGGAGGAAGTGGGGGAATGGCGCAAAGGGAAAAAGGAAATAGGAAGGAGGGAGAGAGGAAGCTGTTAATTCAGTTCAGCAATAATATGAATCAGCTCCTTAAAAGAATACCTCTCCTCTAACCTGCAAAACTTTCATTATACTTATAGAAGCTTTGTATCTTTGCTCTATCATGTCACTGAAAAACCTTACTGAAGCTGGCTAACAAGTTTGGAAGCTACTCAAAAAATAAAACTGGAAGGACAAAGTGTGGCCACGTGACCTCATTTTCTCTAGGAAATGTTATTATGAAATACAATCATGTGAGAGACTGAAGCATCAGCTTGTTCATATGTAGAACCAACACTAAACTGATTAAAATGGCTTATTTAAAGATGGGAATAATCAATACAGGTGGAGATGTAGCAATGATACCTGCAGGGAATTCCTCTGTCAAACACAGTTAATGAAAGACTAATCTGCAAATGCAGGGAACAAATTCCAGAGAAGGAATGATGTTTAACACTGAGTTATGTACTAGCTCATGTTTCATCACTTTACCACCGTCTTCTAGAGTAAAAACTGGAGGTAAACAATGAACTTCCATCAGTCTTACACCATGAAAGTAAGATGAGGAATGAGAATAAATGTATGTACAACAAAATTATATTATTTCTGCTATAATGACAAGAGCTACAGCCTGGTTTGTTTTTTGTTTTTGTTTTGGTTTTTTTGGGTTTTTTTGTAATTTAAGGTAAATTAGAAAAATGTAATAAAATGTTTTGAAAATTTGTCACCATCTCAGTCATAGCTTTTATTTATGAACAAATCAAGCATTTCAAATGTAGTTTAACATCACAATTTAATGGAACTGCAGTGAAATATTACAATGTTACTTTGTAATGAAGAATGTACAAAGAACTGTAAGTGATATGCCATGCTAATGTCTAATGTCTGCAAAAAAGAAAGGGTTTACTGTGAAATTCAGATATTCAACCACTTATTTTTCTGTATCTAGCAAGCAAGAATTCTGTCATTTTAATTCAAAATCTGTATAATGAAATATTTAAAGAGTAGGAATTACTATATACCTTAACGTTCCTCCATGCTATTCTGATTTGCCTCTAACAAATGTATAACTGAATATGACTTACCTTGAAGTAGAGCTGCAATTTGGAGTGACTGCTGAGATGGATGTTCTTTAAGAATATCTAAAACTGTTCTACCCAAACTGTCCTTTATGTTGGTATCAATTCCTGAAAAAGAAAATGATCTGTGGTGGAATTTTAACCCCAAGTGCTTTGGATTATAAATGTGGCATATTAGATGCAATTAACTGGCAAATTGAATGCAAGCAGTTTTACAAATGTAGCAGATTAACAGCTGTGTTATAGTTGAAGTACAGCATCCATTTCTCTTCAAAGCCTGAGTAGCCTAAAATTCACATGCTGACATGGATTGGGTTTATGTTTCTGTAACCCACAGGGATATGAAGTAAGCTTCTTAAATGAAACTTGGGATTATTTTAACAGGCTGTTCCTAAGAAACATCCATCCTGAAAATAATATTTTATAAAATGAAGAAATTCTCTACATGTTTTTCCTACATTCCTGGATTCTAATCCTCCCTAAACTGCTCTGATTCATTGGGGACTTTCTAGTCTATAGTACCAGTATGTGTTTTGGAAGCAATACTGAAAAAGTTATTAACCTTAAAAGTTTTGTATTTCATCGCGACATGTTCAAAATTCATGATCTGAGTAGACTGGAATGCCCATATGTAGTACAAGGGCTCTGTGAACAGCCAGAGCATTTTCTCACAGACTGTTCATACTGTGAACGTAAGTATAAATAAGTTTGAGGATAATCCTTTACAGGTCTCAGAGAACCTGTTGGACATGATCCTGCATGACTCTCCACCTTTGCCTTGTAGGGGCTACTTTGGTATTTTGCCTTATGGTAGTAGACTAAAGTTGCTTTTTTAGTTTAGGAGTACTTTCCTAAAAAATAAAAGCATGAAAGCTCCTAACAAACAGAATGAGATTCTTCTTGGGACACTGGATAAAGGAACTCAAAGGAAGCAGGATTTATAAGGACATGGAAGGATTTCTCTACTCACCAGAAAAGGCTCCAGTTCTTGTTATTTCCTGACCTGATGGAGAGTTTCCTAATTTGTCTTGTGAAAGAGTTATCTGTTTTCTCACTAACAATAAAGCCAAAATATTGCTGGGCTAATTAGCAGTGGCAGATGATTTTCAGAGGCCAGACACACCAAAACTTACATCCCTTCCTTTGCAGTAGCTACTTATAACATCTTTTGAGTCTTTTTTGAAGCAGAACTAGATGAAAAGCGATTGTTAGATAAAAAAGGCAGAAAGCTGTGAGTGTTGCTGAAGTGCAGAGCATTTGGGGCTGGAGTTCACAGTGAAGATTCTCCTCCACTGTCTTGTACAACTGTACTCTGTCAGAGGCTATAACATGTACTAATCTAGAAGAGGTACTCTTTAGCTGGGTCTAAGGGCTTCCTATGTTTGTGTGATGTTCTCCAGACCTTCCTCTTTTAGGTGAACTAGCATAAGAAGGCCCTGCCTTTTTGAGGGCAGGTGAAGATCCATTTCTATGTCCTTGTTCATTCAAACAGGAGAGCATCTTGGAAGGACCTTTTCTTCTGAAAACAGATTTCAGATCAGGTATGCACTAGCTAAGACTCAAATGAGGAGCTGTGAGTAGGACATACCTTCTTTTGCAATATATAACCCCACAAGCACTGATAAAAAAGATCAATATGATCCCTTAGTGTAAATCCCCAGAAATCAGAGAGGTAATTTCTAGAGATTTTCATTTTCATTGGTCTTCTCATTTATCTGAGAATACCATTGTTTAGGCAAGTAATTCACCTGCAACAATTCTGAAGCTCAAGTACTAGATGGGTTTGTTGGGACTGTATATACCTGTTCTCCTGTCCTTTCAGGGAAAATACAATTCCTGCAGATACAGTGCCTTCCCATCTCTTCACAGGCACTCAAAGTTTATCCAGGAAATAAAGGAGGAAGCAGGATGATGTGTTTGTTAGGAATAGCTAAGTGAAGGAAATAAATACGAACATGAGTCTTCCGGCCTCTAGATCAAAGAATATTCTTGGCTGTCTTCCAGAGCGAATAACAAAATTTTATGTAGCCATTTTGTTCTCAGAATACATTAATCCTGAGAATACTGTAACATATACTGTGTCATATATGGAATTTCTGAGTCTTAGTAAAAACATTCCTTTTGTTCTCTGTGTATAGTAATTTCTTATTCTAAAAGAACACTGTTTTAAGGAGGGGTACATGTGATTAGATTTGCAAAGGCTGAGAAAGGTAACAGTTATTTGGTATCTGTTCAGCGTTTCCTGTAAATCAGATTTACCTGTTTCAAGCAAAATGCGTACTACCTCCACCTTTCCAAATAGAGCTGCTTCATGTAGTGCACTCCCTTTTTCTGTCTAGAAAAGAAAAATGTTGTGACATTTAAAATGCAAGTTAAAATACCAATGAATCCTTTTGAAAAGAATACATTTAGAAAAGAACTATTTATTTTTCCCCTCTATTTCATATAAACATAAAAAAACACTGAATGGGCAAGAACAAATACTACCATCATTTTTTTATTATTATTCAAGATAACAATATAAATGCTATCAGTTCTACTGTAAAAATTAATAGCTATATAAGAAAAAAATAGTAGGGAAGTAACACAACTACCAATTAACAACCCTGCATTTGTGTAAAATTTCTAAACTCCTATTATAGGCAGTGAAAATCTTGGCAATACCTTCAATGAAACATAGCTGTTCTGCAGTCAGCCAGTTTACATGTGGACATCTACACTTAGGTGTTTTAATCTGAAACTGGATCACATCCTAGAAGGTCGACTCAGTTGCATGGTGAGAGATGCCCTAGGATACCCCACCTGACCTGCAGCTGATGCTTCAGTTGATGCTCACAATTGACCTGTGTAATACCTGCCCCATACAGTTGTCTTGGATACCGTAAGGCACCTCCAACAGCATTAGATGCCTATGTTTACATCATTTAAATTATACCTTAGATGTCTGTGAACCTGATTTTGCAAATTTCTGTGACACAAAATTATTTGTGAATGGACTTTTGCTCAAATAACATTTACAGTACCAAAACCCAAACTACCTCTCTTAACAAGCTACTTTCCTTAGTACTTTATACTGCTGGCTGTTACTGAAAAATCTGAACAGGATGCCTTTCCATACAATAATATTAGCACTAGCTAAATCTCACTGAATCTCTGGTTCATCCCTGGGTTTTTTTTTGAAAATAAATTAGATTCTGAGTGGTTTTTATTTGTGGGCAAATGTTAAAGATTTTACTGCTTGAATTTGGGTTTTTTTTTTACATTTTATCCAAATGCACTGTTGTTGCACTTGCTATGGTGGAAAGACTTTAAAGATACACAAAAAAAATCACTCTGAAATAAAATAGTGAGTCATTATTTATTAGTTGTATCAGAATGCACCACTGTTACAGTGATGCAATGACAGGCTATTTAGAAGTGATCAGAGATCCTGAGATGGGATGTGAGCACACAGTAAGTGTACATATGTCCTACAAACTGAGCCTGAAAACTCTTTGTTATGTCCATAATAGGAACACTCACTTTTTATCTTTCCTTATACTTAGTACATGGACATATAAAGTAGAGCATGCTCAATGTCATTTACATCCAGCACATCAGGTATACTAACAGTATAATGGAGAGGAGAAGGAAATCAGTAAGAGAACATACATATGAAATACGTATCTCAAAACCATTTCTAATCTTTCCATTTTCAGAAGCAATCCAGATGAATATTCACAGACTTATTCTGAACAAGAAGACTAAATATTCGGATTTATTTGGAGATGGCTTCAGAATCCTTTACTCAAACAATATCTACAGGAGTTTTCCAGTAACTGCAAGTGACTTTAACACTGGATAACTCTGCAATGACATAGTGCAACCACAAAAGTACATGCAGAGCTTACGGTGCAGCTCAGAAATTTCTGGGAATGAAAACAATTCTCAGAAAAGTCCCTGACAGCTATAGGTCTAATTACTGGAAAAGGCTTGACATCAGCAGTCTTGAAGAAAGCTTTGATACAACCTATTATCCTCTTCAGTATTTGTGTGGATATGGCAATTCCTTTGGTTTGTTTCACTTACTGACGTGAATAAATCTCAAGACTATTGGGTGGACCTGCTACTGTTAACACAGCTCCCTGTCAGCACAGATGTGAAGTACATCTTTGACTTCCAAAATATTTGACTTTGGAAAGACAGGTGATGAAATTCAAAAGCCCCACTGAGGAGAAGTTTGGCATGGTAACCTGCCAAAGAACACCAAAATAGGGGCTCAATCACAGCTGATCACTCACTGTTTTGAGGGAAGAGGAATGTCTCTCTCATATTTGAACATACTCACTACAGTTGAACATATTCTGTTGTATTTGAATATGTACCAGCAATGTGTCCTTGCAGCAAAAAAGCTAATGGTATCCTGGGCTGCACTAGGAGGAGTGTTGCCAGCAGGTCAAGAGAGGTGACCTTCTCTTCTCTTCACCACTGGTGAGGTGGTGTCCCAGGGTACTCTGTCCAGTTCTGGGCTCCCCAGTACAAGCATCTCTCCTGTAAGGAAAGGCTGAGAGAGCTGAGACTGTTTAGTTTGGACAAGAGAAGGTTCACAGGGGATCTTATCAATGTGTACAAATATCTGAAAGGAGGGTGTAAAGAAGACTGAGCCAGGGTCAGTGGCATCCAGTGACAGAAGAGGTAATGGGGAAAATCTGAAACACAGGAGGTCCTGTTTGAACATAAAGAAATATTTTTTGCTGTGCAGGTGACTGAGCTCTGGTACAGATTGCCCAGGAAGGTTATAAAGCCTCAATCCCTAGAGATATTAAAAATCTTAACTGAACATGGTCCTGGATAACCTGTCTAGGTGACCTGGTTGGACATTGGGGTTGAACAAGATGAACCCCAGAGTTCCCTTTCAACCTCAACCATTCTGTGATTCTGCCAGGGATAACAATTAGTGATGTATACGCCAACAGTGAAATACACAGAAGTTCAAATATTATAGGAGGCCTCGGCACTAACTTTTAGTCCTGCTGAGGATGAACTGCAGATACAGAAACCAGCTGCACCTTAACTAAAATTGTAGAGATCATTTTGTATTAATATCAATATAAGGAACCTTTCCAATGGAAAAAAATAGGCATACTTTAGTGACAACAGCCATCCAGAATCCATTGCTGTGGCATGATTTAAGACAGAAAGATTAATGTTCCAGCATGCTGAATCAACAGCTTTGATGACAAGGAAGAGGATCTATTCTCAGACTCAGTTTGGGGATGGAAAAGATCCTGATACAATAATTATCAGAACTGGCAGCGGTCCTTTCTATTGATCAGAATTCCCCACTGGAGGAAAGGCAAGTAATATTTTCTTCGATGAAAGCATACATCTCATAAGAAATGGAATGAAAACTAACATAAGAAGAGGAAATTTCCTGTAGATGTCCAAGGCAAACAAATCTATCTGGAGACAAATTAAGAGCTAGAAGATAGTTCTGTAATAATGAACCAAAGCTCTGCTATGCATAAAGGGAGTTGAGAAACTTAAGCCACCTACACACATAATTCATAGCGTTGGGAGAGGAATCCAAAGCCAAAAGTCATTTTTTTCATTTTATACTTTCTCACTTTGTCTATTCTACCCTGATATTTCCTGTCATATCCAAACATGATCCTGTAATGCTTTACAAGCATTCTGCACCGCCCTGAATTCTGGGGCAGTCTCTGCTTTACAAACTCCAAGCTATCAGACAATGCTATTGAATGCCGTATCCCAGAAATTAGATACATATTACAGTGTGTTCAAAAGAGGAATTTGAAAGGCACGCCATATAAACAGTGAAATTACCTGTCCACTACATAGGTGATTTTCTGAGCAAGAAGGGAAATATCATCACGAAACTGTACTAAAATCAGCCTGGGAATATGGAGATTGAAAGCACACTTGTAAGATGCAGATGTGTAATCCTGCATGAGATGTCACAAAGATGAATGCTGACATAAATCTTGAAAGCCCTAGGCAGGATTTCACGGTAATAGTGAATAACTAACGAGTGAATCAGATCCCTCGACCCAAAAACTGTCCAGAAGGCAGAAATGTCCTTGTTACCAGAGAGTTCAGTTACGAAACTCCATTTTAACATAGGGAAAATGCTAAGCCTCAGGATGAATAGGGCCAAGAGAAACTCACAGGACTGGCTAAGTAGATAATGTAACTCTTTGTAAATGTACATGTGGCCTACTACTTGAAGACAGAAATAATGTTGGGTGGTTTTTTTTCTTGTGCAATAGAGCACATTACACAAATGGGAAGGATTAAAAAATTTAGTTGCAAATAATTTCTATATGTTATTTAAGATGTGCTAGAGTTTTTACGTAGATCTTTCTCACTTATAATGGTGTACCTACGCGCTAATATACTCTTGTTGTCTATATTACAGCAAGAAAATTTAAGATTTATAGACAATATTCACTGCTTTACTTCCTGAAGCTTTCATTGCCTTGGATCAGATTTTCCTAGCAAAGTGAATACTACCATTATATTTGGAAATTCTTCCACAGTGATATTTAATGCAAAAACTATTAGTATGTTTTTATGAACGCAGTGAGGTAAAGTCTGCTTGAGTTTGCAGCAATGGATTACATATAGATTCCCTGGCATAAGGTTTCTGTATATGAAATATACAGAGCTATAGCACAAATTGCACTAAGCATATAATAAAACAGTCCCTGCCCCAAGTAGCTTACAGCTAAATACAGGTACAATGTCACAGCTGGACACACAAAGCAAGCAAGGACAGAAGGACATTGTAAATAGGAACACCAGGATACACAAATCAACTTGGTGTACAATTTGCAGGCTCACTTAAAAGTATCAAGTGTTTTATTAATTGGAGATTTTTTTAAAACACGTAAATATGCAAGAGCTTATAATTAAGTCACTTGTATAGTCCTTATTCATAGGCATTTTACTATCATTTTGATACGGATTTCAGACATAATCTGCAGGATGCAATGGTAGCTTTGCAAATTGATTCACAGAATATCCTCCATACATAGTGACAGCAAAAAGGAAGGGGCATAGCTCTTTGCAGAACTACAGTGATAAGCAATGGAAATTGCCATCGTTATTGGAACAGACAGGGAAGGCAAATAGGGACAGCTGAAAGTTGGTAGAGCAGAAGGGGCCAAGTTTTTAAGGTATTTACAATTATAAAACTACTGTTTACATGAAACACACTGAACTGTGCAGTATCTTATTTTACTGAGGGCCCAAAATCTATCACTCACCAAAACCTGTGTATTTTTCATATTTCAATTTAAATGAAAACTTCAAAGCATAAAGAGATGAAGCAGATTTGTATTGCCCACTTCTAAATAATGTCAGATTGAAGAATAATGGATAGACCTGGGAAATGAATAAAATGTGTGATTAATTCAATCAAAAATTAAATGCTGTCGTTTATTAGTCCAAATATTTGCTATGATTAAAACTGCTTAGGGAGTACAGAAGAGAAGGATAACATGGCTAAAGTAAACTTCCCATTTAAACAAATAAATATTTGTAATTACAGAGTGATAGCTGATAGGCTACTTATATAATTGTCTCTCAACATTCTGAGAGCTCTTTACTGCTGAGAAGCTGAATTTATTTAACATGTATGAATGTGTACAATTTTATTTACCACATGGGATTAAACTTTTTATATTGCTCTTTCCCAATCAATGATGCAGAGCAATTTAATTAATATTAAAAGAGCTGAGTTCAGTTTTAAGTAACAGGCTGATATTGTATGCTTTGCTCAGTTTATTAAGTTGCCAGTAATCATCAACAAAGAATTTTTCAGAGGTTATAGAAGTAATAAGTTAACAATATGTACAGAGCCAACTTGCCAGTATGCTAAGATGCTGAATGAAAGGAAACATATTGACGGACAATATGTATACTGGTGAGAAAATAAATAAATGATATTTCCTTATGGCAAGTAGGACAAACATAGAAAAAACAAGATTACCCAGTGCAAATTCAAATAAAATAAAATAAAATCCCCCTTGCCTAAGAATAACTGAGAAAATAAGAATACAAATTACTTAAAACAAATTAGATTTTTTTTAAAAAAGAGAAAAAATGTCCTCGAATTTTAGCATAGATGGCAAACAGATTAGCATAACTAAAAAAATCTCTCATTTCTTAAAAGACGATTGTACAAAATTTGCAGCCGCTGTATTTTTAAAAGACCAGTGAAAAACTTTTTAGCAAAACTATAGATAGAAATGGCTTAGGAGAATTCACAGCAGTGCTAAAATTATCTAGATTACATAAGAGGAGGAACACATTTCATAAAAGCATTGTGTAATATTCAACCCTCACGTAACCCTCAGTCTGTAAGTTGCCATGACAGAGACTATTTTTCTTCAATTATTTGATTTCTTAAGCATCAGTTCAGGCATCAGTTTCTTATTTTTTCCTCATTCATTTGCTAGAGGTAGAAGAGAAATTACACACTAAGAAACATGTATTCAAGTGTTGTGTTATGTGTTGCTTTAGCATTAAACTTTTCTAAAATACTGAAGATGTAGTAACAGTAAAGGACAATTGAAACAAAAGAGCTGCCTGTATTACCCTTTGCAAGTATATCACTTTCTAGAAAGGAAAATCAATACCAAATTAAATTGGAAGCAAAATAGCAAACCAGAGGAAAAAAAGTGTTTCAGTTTGAAAGTTTGAAGCAAGTAACAATGTTAACTCAAAGTATACTAGACCTAGTAAAAATAGCAAAACAATTTTACCTCATTTTCAAGGCATCTAAGAATATCCATTTTTAATTGTAAAATATGTTAACATTTTTTGGTTTGCTTGGCTGTTGTTGTGGTTTTTTTTTTACCTATCCTTTCTTTCCCATTTCACATTCTTTTTCTCAAAAGTTGAAAAACTTTGACCTTGATGCAAGAATCCAGAAGTAACAAAAGTGCATGGAATTCAGGTGTAATTTTGCTATATAAAATGGAATTATGTCTATAAAGGCATTTTATTAAATGCACCTAAAACTTAAAATAGTTATAAAACTTAGTCAAAGTTTAGGCAAAGTTCACAAGAATTATTAAGTCACCTGTTGGTAAAGAATGCCTGGAGATGACTCTAAAATAGATGTAATTATGTTTGGTTGGTTGGTTTATCTGAAAATAGATATAAAGCTGGAACAACCTTAATTCAAATCATATTACGTATACCTAGACAGAAAGAAGGCTACTTTAAATCTGAAGATAAAATACACTTCAAAACTCACAGTGCCATCAATCAAATAAAGAAAAATCATAAGACTGAGGCAAGACTTTACACATAACAGAATCAGGTCCTCTGTAATTAAAAGGCTTGTACGCTCTCCACTACAAAGAATTGGAGCTAAAATTTACAACTGCTGTACCTTGTATCTGTTCCCATCTATGCCTCTTTTATTTAGTTATCCCTTTTACACCATTATAACTTACTGTGCATAGGACTAGATGCACCAAACAGCTAACAGGTTGGAGTTGGTAGCTGCAAGAGTGTGTTCTTTTAAATTTACACAAGTGTTTAGAAAAGCAGAAATTCAAAATTATTGTTTAATAACTTTGGGTTTAGAATGGGATAACCTTGGGAAAATGAGTTTTCAGTCAAACATTGTTTCAGTTTGCTATGACCATTAAGGACCACAGCTTCAGCAAAGTCGGCTTAGTATCATTAAAGCCAATGTAAAAAAAAAATATATATATACATCTACATGAATACTTAATATGATTTTTGTATATACATTTCTCAAGACACCATTATAACATACACTCAGCTTTGAAGACACATTTTTCTTGAGCTATCCCTTTGAAAACATAATTTGGATTGTAAAAAATAAATCTGTATTATATACCACCTTACAGCATTTCTAACAAAGTAAATGCAAGTGTATTTTACAAGAAAAAATGGAAGCTATTTCATTTGAATGATATCTAGTGAAGGGAAGAAAGAAATTACACACTAACTTGGCAGCTGACATCCATTCCAGCTTCCAGAAGCACCTGTACAACAGCTTTGTGACCATTACGTGCAGCAAGATGCAAAGGAGTGTGTTTTCTTGTATTACAATTCATCAGGTTTGGATATGCTTTGATGATCATTTTTACAACACGCAGACGTCCATAAAGTGCTGCAAGATCCAGAGGTGTTTCTAGTTTGTTGTTCCTTATTGTAGGGTCTGTTAGCTCTTCTAACAGAACAGCAACTACTTCTGAATGACCATATTGAGCCGCACAATGCAGTGCTGTTTCATTTTCATTGTTCTGTTAAAACAAAACAAAAGCTTCAGGAATTCATGTTTGATCACACAAGAGAACTACTCGGCTTCTATATTTTGTCTCCATGAAATCACTACACAGGCAGGGTTTGCAATACAATGTATGGTAATGTATGTTAAATGCTTCAGATGATGCCATTAAAATTATACTATTAATTAATTAATTCTTTAATAATAAAAATAATAAAAAAATACAAAATACTAATTAATACTTCAGCTTTGTGGCTTTCAAGCAGATCAGGTCCCTGTGTGTCTACATGGTTCCCAATCCATTTTTAATAACATGCTCCAAAAAACCCTGTTGGCTCATGATATACCGAAATCTTTAACCCTCCTTAATTCAACTGTTCCTCAAATCATAGTTGAGGCCTTCTCTTAGAAATACTCTGACACTTAGTTTAAGTCTCTTTTCTCAGTTTAACTGGTTTTAAATCATAGCAGTTTCTTTAGAGTAGTGAAATTACAGAGAAAAACTGTGTAATGGAAATGCATCAGGCACAAAACTAGTTTCCTGTATCACCATAGAAATTAATATCAAGACTACAACCAAAAGTTAGAAGTAGGCAAAATAGCAACTGTATATATTAGAGAGACTTGGCATATCACATAAGCAGCTACATATTCTCAGGGCTCCAGGAAGATGTACATGTGCATTTTAAGGCATATGGGTATTTTATGCTGTGGATTTAATAAGTTTTTCCTTATAAAGCAATGCCCCCCAAGTCTCTCCCCAAACACTATTTATAACCCTAATGATAGATAAATAAATAAATATTGAGAATAACCAGTATCTTCTTTTATTGTTTTCTTCCAGTTTTGCCTCTATATTTGCAATCCCAAACAGAGAAATAAGTTCAGGCAGGGAGGAAGGAAATAATTTATAGAGCTCTCTGATTTCTATATGTCATCTATATTATTAATATATCTTACGCAGTCTCTAAGAAGCTTTAAAATAGCCTTAAAATAGGCTAGACACTATAAATTTTAAAAGTATGCACACTGAATCCCTCTTCTGACATATGATTTATAAAATGTTGTCACAGTGTTGAAAATGTTGAAAGAGTAGAAAGCTAAAAATCTAATGTGTCATTTAAATAAATAAAAAATCAATGTAAATGCAGAAAAAATTCTAAAGAAAGGTAGAAATATAATTCTAAAGAAAGGAGAAGAAATAAATCTGAATCCATAGGCTGTATTTCTCAAGGAAACAACTGAAGAAAATTCTGGGGACATAGAACTAAAAATAGACAAAGGATTTGTCTTTCAAAAGACAGAAAGGGTGAAAGAATCAGAGAAATGAGGCTTTGGCCTCTTACTCAAAAGCTAGCTAAGTTAAGAAAATGCATGTTGCACAGTAATATCTAGAAAGGTGGAAAGGGGAAAAACTTTTTTTTCTTTTTGGTAACAGTGTTTCTAATTCTATAATCCAGAACTTAATTCTTGGGTTTGTGGTTTTAACAACATTGCTGTCATTTTGATTTCATCTCGTAATTTAAAATGGCTCAGTTGAACCTGTGAGACAGAAGAGACAGATCAATACATTGAGACAAATTGATGTTGCAGATAAGCTCTTCAGGTGTCTACAACACCACACAAGATCCCAGAGACTGGAATGTGTTTCCTGCTAAACTGCAAGACAGAAGCTGGAGAAGAGCCAGGTAGAAAGTGAGAAGTTTCCATTGGCAGACATGGCTTGATGACTATTTTGAATCATTGTTCAGACCACCACATGGTCTTTCTCTATTGCACAGACCATAAATTCAGGTTAAAATATGTACTATTGCAATACTACATGGCTGCAATGTTCTATCAACTACTCGAGATAACGCTTTTTGTGCTCTAGTGACTTCTAAAGTATCCTTTATACAGGACTGGGCAAAGCAATTTTTTAATGTACAGTGGTATACCCAAAATCACAAGCATAGTTTATTAGAATTTATTTTTAGCTGTTCAGTATTTCATGGACAGAACTGCATAGATGAACAGGCAATTGCAGCCTAATTCTATGTAAAATTACCACAATTAAGTATGAAAATCAGGTAATTGCACATCAAATGGCCAATTATGGTGATTTTTGCCTACAGTTACTGTATTTACATATCCAATGGAAATAGTTACACAAAGAAATTAGATGTGTAAGTATGTCCACATTCTGTAAGGTAAATAGCAAAATACACATTTACTATACATTTGTCAAACATCTATCAATCCAATATCTGCTTATGTTTGAATCCTTTTCAAGCATTTCTGGATATTACATAAAGTATATGGAATCTTGTGCCAACGGTAATATTGTAGTTCAAAAATATTCTGATTAAATTTTCAGAGAGACATAAAATTGGCTACAGCTTTTTTCTCAAAGTGCGGTGACTGGACCAAATTTCAGCCACAGATATATAGACACATAGAAACCAACCAGTCCAAATCACTGCTGCTGTGCAGCAAACTGAAATTTGCTCTCTCTAAATAAAGAATATCCACCTGAATTTTCATGCAATGGCATATTTAAAGAAAAGTATATTTTAAAAGAGCACGGTGCATAAAAGCATCTGTAAATCTGAAGCAGACATTATGATTTTCAGATGAAAGTTGTTAAACATTTTTGTATTGTTCGTTTCTATGCATTTGCCAAACTAAAGATACATTTCAGTTAATGACAAATCAAACAGATTCAAAGTTAAAAAGAACCAGGTATCACTGAAATAAAACAGAATCCAACCTGGACAAACATGATGATTAAATTACCTACACACATGCAGTCAGAAGCAGTCAGAACTGGCATTGTATATATTTTGTTATCAGACCCGAGAGATACTATAATTAAAACTTAATACAACATCCTTCCCTCTTTGAAATGTAAATTAATCAACTCAATTCAGGTATAAAAGACAGAATGATTTTTAACTTTCCAATAGAGAATTAAAATTTAACTGTCCTCTGAATTTATCCGCTTTGACAATTTAGTACTACTTACACAAAATAAATCACCTTGGTAGGAAAAGGTTTTACCGAGGTTTTATCCAAGGGCTAAATAATGCATATAGTGCTGAAGAAAAAGACTAGAATGCTTTCAGAAATTTCAGATACTTTGTTCATGTTAGAAACTACAAGATAGACCCCAAGACTGAAGGAGTCAAGAAAGATCTAGAAATCAGAACCCAGACATACAAAACGTAGGACAAAAGGAGTAGACCAATATTATGCAAAACCAGTGTAAAATGTAAGTTCCTAATATTCATAATTAATAATATTTTAACCAAGCAGTTACTTATATGGCCCAATGAACCTCTTTCAGAAATGAGAAAGGCACCATGATTCAGTCTTTAACATTTTGTAATTTTCTTCATTATTTGTTACATGGGTCTCTCCATGGGCATGGTCCTGTCATTTTCTAGACTTTCTCTGAGTCTGTTCTCTGCCACATACAGCCAGAACTTAGACTTTTGTTGCTGCGAACTGAATTGTGCCTTCACAGCACCGCATCTGGTCAATACCACAGGCTGTACTACATAATTTACCTTCTAAGAATGCATGCCACCACAAAATGTAGAATGTATCTTAAGATCTACTCATCAGAGGACAGATTGCCAGACACATTACAGAGAAAATTATTATAGCTTGGCAGTCTGATAGTAAAGAGGTACAGGAGATATCAAGAGAATAAATGGCTCTCATGAATATCATATAGGTCCTTGTGTTGCCACTATTAAACAGTGGGTATATTTAGGACTTTTACTGCATAGTTGTGTAGTACTTCAGTTTTGCCAAGGAAATTTTAAAGCTTCTAAAGTCCATGCAAGTACTGTACAAGCAATAAAGACTCTCAAGTAGTGATTTTACAACAGACCCTTCCAAAGAATGCTCAACTCCTTTATTATCTAAGCATTTTCATGATGAACTTGAAAAGGGAGGCTTTCTAAATCACTGAGCCATTTATTTCTCATATGATCCCAATGTTAAGTAACTGAACAAGACTTTGGTGGTTTTTTTATGAAAAGCTTTGTGCTATTGCCTCAGTTATGAAATAGTTTAAGTTAAAGAAGAATGGAGTAATGGGAGAGTCTGAAAAAGTCTATAAGCTCAATATACTCAAGAACAGTCAGCTAAAGAGATTTAAAAGATACACTAAGGTGCTAACGACTAAAGAATGAAATAGACAAAAAAGAAACAATATATTCAAGACAGAGAAAGGAATGATCTCAGGATGGTCTTACTTCACCTATTAAAACAGGAAAGCAGTTTCCTGAGAAGTTCCACCAATATAAATTAATAATTCTGAAAAAAATACGGAAGTTTGCCGGACTGATTCAGCAAGTAGTATGTGCTTGTATTTAATTACAGTGGGAATTAAAGTCCTTTCCTGGATGTCTAGGGCAAAGGCTGAACGTTACAACAGAAACACAGCCAAGAATGAGAAGAACTCTTGGAGATGTAATTGTGATCTTATTGTTCATTATTTTTGAGGAAGGAAATGGATCTTTATATGGTGCACAGATTGTTACAGTTTCTGTGGTAAAAAACCTAACGACATCCTTCTTATCACACGTCATCAATGAACCTGTCTAATTTGAAAGTCATGAAAGAAATAAAAAGCCTATAAATTTCCTTACAAAATATTCTATTAAACACAAAACCAAGCATTAAAATTTAGGCATCCCTAAATTCCAGATTTATTTTCCAGATATATTTTCAAAACTGATTTAAATATCAAAGCATTCAAGACAAGACTAAATATTTTCTTTTTTTTTTTCTGCTACAACTGTAATTGTACTCTGATTAAAAGTTATTCACAACTTTGCTTACATTCAAAAATTTAGAAACCTGAGAGGTCATACTTATTAGGGATCTAAAAGAACCTTCATATCAGGGGTCCTCAAACTACGGCCCGCAGGCCAGATACGGCCCCCCAGGGTCCTCAATCCAGCCCCCAGTATTTACAGAACCCCTCCGCCCCCCCCCGCCAGGGGTTGGGGGGGAAACCAAGCAGCCGCAGATGACTGCCTGCCACTGCCCCCTGGTTAAAAAGTTTGAGGACCCCTGATCTATATCGTGTAACTGGATGTGTTTCGCTAACTTTGTTGAGTTTTTTTAAGGCCTACTACTCCTAATTGAATTAATTCTTTCATGAGGTCTTGTCCTGTCACAAAATAATATTCCACCAATGCCTAAAGTTGTCTGCCAAAAGTCTAGGAATATTTATTAACACGCAGACCCCTGATGATTTTTACCACAGAAATAAGAATGGATTTAACTGTAGTTTTGAAAAGGGACTGCATTTGCACAAATGTTTCCAAGCAACGTTAATGAGACCAAACAAATACTAAAAGTCATTTGGGGAGACGTGATCTTTTTCAGTGGAATCTGAATGAAATTCTGAACATGGCTCCAAAGGGTATAAAAATATGGGTATCACCCACTGTAGTATGAATGCTGAAATTATATAGTTAATAATACCAGAGAATATGTGCAGAACCAAACCAGTTTATAGAACTAATTTAAGAGCTACAAGTAGTTTACAATTATTTGCAATAGAAATGTAATAAAAATAAAAGTATTTTACTTAAACTGGAAATATCAGTTGTAAGAGGAGAAATATATACCATAGTTAGACATTTCCTTCTCCCTATAGAATTACTATGTTTCTTTATGTTTCTCTTCAAGTCTACAACAAATGGATACTGAGGTGAAATTCTTTACTGCGTGTTACCCTGCTTCATTTCAATTTTTTTCCTCTCAGTGCCATTTAAGCCTCTGTATTCTAATCCCTAATGAACATTCCAGTAACGAGTGGTGTCCCCCTAGGGTCTGTATACTGGGACCAATAATATTTGATAGGATCACCAATGACACAGATAGTGGAATTGAGTGTACCCTCAGCAAGTTTGTGGATGACACCAAGCTGAGTGGTGCAGTTGATTCTCTATAGGGAAGGGATGCCACCCAGAAGGACCTTGACATGTTTGAGAAATGGGCCCATATGAACCTCATGAAGCTGAACAAGGCCAAGAGCAATACTGCACCTGGGTCAGAGCAATGCCCAATATCAGTACAGACTTGGCAGTGAAACGATTGGGAGCAGCCCTGCAGAGGAGGATTTGGGGATACTGGTGGATGAAAAATTGGACACAAGCTGGCAATATGTGCTTGAGCCCAGAAATCAAATCCTGTCCTGGGCTGCCTAAAAAAAAATCGTGGGCAACAGCCTGAGGTAGTACTGCATCCCGCTCTGGTGCCCCCAATACAAGAAAGCCATGGAGCTGTTGGAGCAGGTCCAGAGACAGCCATGAAAATAGCCAGAGGGCTGGAACACCTCTTCTATAAAGAAAGACTGACAAAGTTGGGGCTGTTCAGCCTGGAGAAGAGAAGGGTCCAGGGAGACCTTATTGCAGCCTTTCAATATATAAAGGGGGCTTGTAAGAAAGATGGAGAGAGACTTTTACCAGGGCCTGTAGTGACAGGACAAGGGGCAATGGTTTTAAACTGAAGGAGGGTAGAATTAGATTGGATATAAGGACAACATTTTTTTATGATGAAGATGGCGAGACTCGGGAACAGGTTGCCTAGAGAAGTTGTAGATGCCCTACAGTGTTCAAGGCCAGGTTGGATGAGGCTTTGAGCAACCTGATATAGTGAAAGATATCCCTGTCCATGGAATGGGGGTTGGAATAGATGATCTTTGAAGGCCCCTTCTGACCCAAACTATTCCATGATGCTATTCTCATCTCATTGATATCTTTAATATATAAGAACAGTATGATGACAAATAAAGATGCCATTATCCTTTGATTTAGAGAATACAGGGATTTAGATAGCAGTATTTTCTTCAAAAAGACAATTTTTGTAAAAGGTATTGGGAAAATTTCTCCTCAAAATTACCCAGTGTGAATCAAAATCAAATCTACTGACTTCCCATTGAAATTCACCTTTACTTATGTGGAAACCTAATAAAAAAGCAATTCGGTAATCTTGTTGACTACTTTGAATAAATGTTTTCTTCAAATTTATAGCTGCAAATGGCTCAAAGATTGCTTCTTCACATTTTTTTCTTCTAAAATGAATATAGTAAGAACTGCAAGGGAAATTCTGAAATCCATCCACAGTCTCCCATTTAAGGGAAGGGGGGGAACATTAAAGGCAGAACTTGAAAAGTATTGTTTCTGCAGGCTACTTTGTAGCTGAATCGTACTTCTGGAAGTCCCTGAGGTGTCACTGAGAGAAGCATATAATGTCTGTGCATCATTTTGATGATTTGGGGAAGTCAGTAAATATGTTAGATGTTGGGTATTTACATATTATGAATGCATCCTGTACTCTTTTCCCTCACATTTCAGAAGGAGTCAGAAAGCATTAAAGAAATGTGAGTGGTTTTATGACAACTACAATTTTATGCACAGGCAAATTTTACAATATATTAAATATATAAATGTAAAGAAAGATGTGCCACATGCATAAAGAAAAACAGGCAGCACTGCAAAACAGAGACTACCACTGAGAAATTTCAGAAGTGTCCACATTTTTTGCTGTAAATTTTTCACTATTATACTATAATGTATATTCTGAACATATATATTTTAAAGTTTGTTTTGAACTTGAAATTATCTCATTCACCTTTATTGCATGCAATTTCCTGCACTAGTACCAACAACTACATCTTGACCTCTATGTGGCTGTTATTTATTTTTCATAGATTAGGATATCATATCAACTACGGAATTTTAGAATGAGGGTTGCTGTAATAAATGTTTGTACTACCCCAATGTCTTTACATAAGTAGTTTGTAGTAATGTAGTATGTATGTAGTATGCAAGTATGTAACTTACATACTACATGTAACTATGTAAGTAGTTTGACTGTTAACAGCACACCTTTTTACTGTATTTGGTATTAACTTATGAGCAAATCTTGATTTCATACTACCTACTTGATCTTCATTAAATTCTTTACATATTTTCAAGTCTTCATCAATGAAGTTAAACCGCATTTTGTAATTTCACCATATTTTGTAATTTAAAACATACATCATGCTTGTCAGACTCCTGCATTAAACAATTATAGAATTATTCTTACATAATTGTTATGCTGTAAGCACTTACTGTGGGTAGAGTTGCCACTCTACATTCCACCAGCCCGATAAAATAATTGTCACTTAACTGTTTGCTTCTTTACTATTTTTTTCAATTTTATGTAATAGGAACAGTAGGGGGCATTCAGAGCTTTAGATGCTGGATATGGCTGGATATGTTCCTACAATGCTAGTTAACTGCATTTTAAATGTGTAGAAAGCAGTTCAATTAATTTACAGTATACCATATTAAATCCATTAAGTCATGTAATATATATTTATGCATCATGAGCTTACTTCTTTGTTGTGTTGCTCACTACTTTCACTTAAAGTTTCAGAAGCATTTGGTTTAAATAGAATTTTAATAAAATAGATTAAAAGCAAAGGTGTATTACAAATTAGTTGCAACAATCTTTAAATAATGAACAAAATTATTTTCTTAAACTGAAAGTATATACATTCTTAATGTGATCCTTAAACAAACAAAAAAAAAAAGTAAAAAAAAAGTCTGACAAGTATATTAGTTGCTGTGGTGAAAAAGTGTCAGGGAAAATGGCTATCCTTCTCCCCAGCTCTCAGAAGCAAAAACAAGGAAGAAAAATTACCCAGGATTTCTTATAAGTTATAGCTTCAGCTCCACAAATCTGGAAGAAGCTATCAGAGCTATGAAGAACCACCTGCCTTATAGAGCATATCAGCAAATAAGCAAAAGCCTCAGAAGCCTACAGGCTCATAAGAATGTACAATAGTTATTAGGGTGAGGATACCACTCTGGTGTTATTTGAAGATACGTGGGTGGAGATGGCTTTAAAACAACATGGTGTTTCCCTCATTCCATGATATGGATATTATTCTTCTAGTGCTAATTAGCAGGGGAAAGTCAGTGCCAGCAAAGTGGTCCACTTACTGAAAGTAATAAATATATAAATGGATAAATTTGAAAAATAAGTTTGGCTACTGTCTAGAATGGAACGTTAAGGGATTTACAAGGTCAGAAGAAATGTGTATGCTTCAGTTTAACTTCAAAGTTTAATATGAGCAAGATTCCCTTAAATGACTTAAGGTCAAACATTTCTTGTGGGGATTCCTCACATATTTTTCATTATAAAATTTTTGGGCAAAATGCTTAAATAGCAGAAAAGTTAACGACAAGACTGGGTTTGAGTGAGTGGGGTATAGAATCAGAGGTATCCCTGCTTATTTGCTCCAGCAGTCAAACCAGAGACTGGATAGCACACCTAATGTAGCTCGAGAATATTCTTGAAGTCTGGATGTATACATGGGTTTGGAGAGAAGTAGGTTTAAATTTACATTTCTCTTTCTGATCTTACTGAAATTTTTCACTATTTCTCTCTCTGAAGTTTCTGCATAGCTTCCAGTTTTCTATCAGTAGAATATAAAGAATCTCTTCACACAAATGGATAACATACAATCAGAAAGTTGCTTTTTTGCTTTGTTGCAGAAACAAAACTGGAAAAAACCTTCTCCTTGACAAAAGTTAAACTACAATGCAACTGGTTTCATCCTACATGCAGCAGCTGATAAGAATGAGAAACTCAGAGAAATTCCTAATCTGCAATGCAAACCACATTTTACATTGAACAAGAAATTTTGTGGTTTGCATTTTTTTTAATGAGTCAGAGTATTACAGGATTTCCCAGAAGACTGTCACATGGGTGTATTTTATTACTTTATTTTCCTATATTTCCTGCACTAATACTTGATATTCATATCATAGTTACTGTATGGATTCCAATGGCTAAGTGTATAACCTCAAATATCAAATAGATTATTCAAGGAATGGCATCTCACACTGGTTGAGTGTATGCAATTTAGGTCTAACATTTCTTATTTTCTCACAGTTTGCCTTCCAGCCACACTAATATAGACAGTAAGAGCGCAATTCATTTGTTGGATTGTACTTTTCTATTTGAGGTGCTGTAGGGTACCCTACCTGGAGTCCATCAGCCACTCCACAAGGACATGGAAATTCTGAGTATCCTCCTTCATACCTTCCAGCCCACACATGTCTCGGTTACTGCAAGGTCTTAGAAGGTACTGGATTTCTGTGCTTAGTCCAATAAATCCTGCTTTACTTTTGGTCACCTGAATAACCCTGCTGGTTTCTGGGATTACACTGACTAGACCTCTGTGAAATAAAACGATGCGTATACAGGCAACATTGACACTACAATTTAGATCTGAATCTGGAGCAGACTCCCACCTTTACATTCCAGTAATATCCTGGTTAATCTAGCAAACTCAATAGCTTATGGTTACTACTCATATTTCACAGCTTACTTCCAGTCCTCAAGCAGTTCAACTGACTATAGATGGTGTCAGTTTTTAATTGTCTTCTTTCTTTCTATTGCTATATCACTAACCCTATAAACGGACCATATAAGAATATACAGAATGAAAACAGAAGGTGTGCCATATGTTTGACAACAGAATGCAACATATTTATCCTGCCCTTACCCACTGTATTACTTTCATAATTTTTTCCTAGTATTTTTGTGTCCTTTATGCTGCATATGCATACATGCAGTCCATCTGGATTGCCATTTATCTCTGTATATCAGTTCACTTACAGTACACTCAAAATATACTAAGAATATTACTTTTATCTTAAAGTTTTTCAGGAATTTATTATCAAATAAAGTAAAAAAATACACAGCTTATGCAAATTTACATCAATATATATAAGATGCATAGTTAGAATATGCCTTCATATGACTTTTCAGAAACAAGCAGAAGGCTTTTTTGTACTTTTAAAATCTAATATCCTTTAGGTCAGTGGCCATCCAGAAGAAAGATATCTGGTATGCTTATATTGGAAGATTTTATCAGTCCTGGAGAAGAAATTACTGAAACAATGGAAAACAGATTTTTTTTTTTTAACTTGGCTACAAATTTGCCAGACCTAAAGAATATGTGTTGCTCTTTTCTGATGATGTACACAAATTTTTTTATCACTTCACCTGTTCATTCACTCTGGAGTGTGATGGCCCATGATGGATGAGAATCTTCACAATGTCTACATCTCCTCTCCAAGCAGCCAAGTGAATAGGAAAATAACCTTTATTATCTGCCACGTTAGTTGAGGCTTCATACTGAAGTAATTTCAGAACTATATCCCTGGAAAACAGGAAGTAAATCTAAAAATTGTCAGAAAGCTTACTTTATTAAATTTTCACATGAACATACATATTACCAAAATTTTTACTCTGAGTAACAGAAAAAAACCTGTACTTCAAGCGAAACAGCTAAAAAATGAAGACCAACCACTTCCAAGAATGAAATAGATAGTAAACATAGCCAAAAGACTATTAATTTTAATGATTCTTACTTCTTACAAATACCCATCAATAATATTCTGATCAATTCTCTGTATCTGTTTCTTTCAACAGGTTCACCTGGCCAAGAAATCATTTCTAGAATTTGTCTGTCCAGGCCATGGGCATGTGCCTCAAGACAAACCTTCCAGGCACTAAAGGCAGAGAAATACTCGTCCCCATCATTGTTGAGTTCCAGATGCAGGAAGACAAGAGGGTAGCTTTACGAACACAGTTCTTGCAGTAAGGCTTAAGTTGCAGTTTTTCTTCTTTAAAGCATTATCTCAAAGATGGAAGAAAATTTAATGATGATCTAGTTAGAGATATACTATCTTCTAGGGCATAAGTGCTTCTATTTTCATTTCTTACATCCAGGTTCGTGAAAGCAGTGAGGAAAAAAGTGACTTTTATTATTTTAATTCTTATTATATTCCTTTCAGTATTTCCAGTGTGGCTTATCATACATTAAATGAAAGGTTAGTATAAGCTGGTATATTGCATCCCTGATTTTTAAGCAGTCTCCTGTACTTCAGAAGTTAAATGTAAAGAACAGCTGTGTTGTATGATCGTCTTACCAAGTCTGTCAGAAAGTAAATGCTGTCTTATCCCTCCATTTGTCTTCTCAGTTTGACACAGTCAGGCTTTGTTAGTTATTAACTTATAGCATCTATGATCCAGTGTGGGCAAGTTTATAGGCATTTTGCTAAATATGGAAACACTGGCTCTTACTGGTCTGGTTCAAAAAAATGGTGGGGGGTGGGTGGGGGGTGTGGGGTGCTGGGGGGAGCTCAATGAAGCCTAAGTTATGTCTAAAAAGCAGCCCTTGACAAAAAATTAAGACAGAAGGTAAATCCCAAGGCAATTGTTCTCCCAGCCCTGATGGAACAGCATTTAATTGCCTGTTGAGAGAAAAATGTGGCAAGTGAGAGTGAAAATATCCAGGTCAAAAGAAACTCCCAATTGTCTTTAAAAGATATCATGGAGATACTGGAGTCATCAAATCTAAGCTTTGAGGGAGACTTTAAACTGGACTTTGCTTACTCCTGACAAGGTCAAATAACATGAAAAAAAAAAACCCAAGAAAGAACAGTTCCACTACAGAAAGACATTTGTTACACAGTAAGTTTCAGAAAAGTGAGTCCCGATAGAAACTTTTTACTACAAATAAGGCTTGAGAGACTTATGTAATCATAGCTGGTCTTGCAGTAGATGGTCTAATGAAGGCTAGCGATACAGAGTAGTTTGAAAGGGACACAAATCGAAGGAAACAGAAATTGAAGTGGGGGAAAACCAGCAAAAAAAACCCCGCCGCAAATGACAGCTATAGATAACAATATGCAGCAACTATTGGAAAGAGTCTGTGGCAAGATTCAAGCTACAAAATAGAACCTAGGTGTCCTTCGCCCTTCAAGAATGCCCTGACCCATCACACTTCTCTAGGGTGAGTCTTTTTTAGCATTCTGTCAAAACTTTGTCATTTTGTAGAAATAAATTTCAGAGAGGAGAAGACAGAGTCCTTAGCCCAGTAACATTACTGGGATAAGTAAAATTACTTAGGGAGACTGAGATTCAAGTGCCTGGCCCAGATATGATTTAATTACTTATATAAAGCAGAATAGTTTGAAAAGGAAACAGAACTACCCCAGAATAACCAAGGAGGAGGGAATTCAACACATACAATGATCGAGCGGGGACTTGAACACTGGTGTCCAACAAGTATCCCAGCCACAAATTATTAGTAGGGTCATTAAATCTTATGTTCCCACTTTCCCTGAAAAACTTTGAAAACTCTCAAGTTCATCTTAAGGTAAAGTGTGAAAAGTTAAAACCCCAAAAGTTTTCAAAGAACAAGAACTTCCCCTAAGTGGGAAGGCCCTTGTGTCAAAAGATTGAACCCCACATTCATTTTGAATACCAAGTTTCAAATCTGAAACAGAGTATAAAGCCATTTATTTGTCGCGACTAATGAAATTACATCCACCAGGTGTCTGTCCGATTCTTTTGCTGACAGTGCTACCATTGCATCAGGATCAGTATGATGGCTTGGACACCAGGTCCTGGACCATCATGACTTATCATGTAATACCCCATGATGTATTTCAGTTTACTTTAATATAATGAGCTATAAATGTGATGTCAGTAACTGTTACTTACCCTGCTGTGAGGGTAAGGGGTCATAGCAGCCAGCCACCATTACGACTTTTTCAAAAGCTGCAGTACCTTAGTCCACATCTTGAAGTTCTCTCTGACTTCAGCAGAAGTTTGGCCAACACTGTCTGAAAACACTATCTGACTTATGTACGTTTTGGGATTTGATAGTTTATATTGCTAGGACTCACCTGAAATCTCTGATACATTCAGAGTCATACAGCAGTATTTTTACTTTGCTGGGTAACTATCGGTTTATATTCAGTATTAAACATTCTAAAACCAATTTCCATCTATCTAAAATCAACAGTCTTTGCAAGGTAAGGCTTGGGGTTTTGTCAATCAAAAACGTGCAATGGCAGAAGAAACTATAATCCATAAACTATAAACAAAAGAAATGTGATTTTCTCTTTCTAAAGAAGGTTGAGTTTAATAGACCACACTAAGGACTTAGACCTAATTCCATGAAGGTAAAATACATAAACGGATGATTCTGAATCTTCCTACAGAACTGAAATTTTAGAAAATGCACAGTATCTACTTTTACAGTATTTTAACTTCATTTATTTATTAAAAAACAGAATAACCTGTATGCACCAAAAGATTAATCTGGTCTAAAGAAAATATGCAGATTTCTAGAATACAATTAAAAACACATCCTAAAGTTTTAGTTTTTCCAAGGAAGAATGCAAAAATTTTGAAATGAGTGAACTAGACATATTATTATTATGAATTTGTATGTTACCTTATGTACAGTCCAAAATCACATTCAAGTTAGCACAAATCGCTCTTAATTGGACAGCAGGGAGAAGCTACAAATTCCCATACAAGGTAATAGCCTTTTTTTTCTGTTCTCAAGTGTATAGCTTCTAAATATTCTTATCATGCTACTTTCACTTTGATACTGATTAATCTATACTGTTCTTTTGTTTCACAGTATTGCTTCCTTAAACATTCAACGCACTATACTTGTGTATATGCACACACAAGTCTGCTACAAAATTTTATGTTGCAACTTCCCACCAGCTAAAAATACTAGAGCCATCACCAGCAGTAAAAAAATAAACTAACTCAAAATCAAGGAAGAATTTGGAAGAACCAGTATAGACTCAACAGTTTCCAAACTGCATTTCCCATTTGTCATTTCTACATGCTGATCTCAATGACAGTGTCAAAAATTGTTATATTAATATAACCCATGGGAAACAGGATTATTTCAGTAAGTCAGGGTTTGTCAGCTTTCTGTGAAAATCTCAGTGCTATGCTACATATAGGTTATGCAGTTAAATACTACTCTACATAAAAACTGAGGCACTTACTTGTGTCCGTTTAAAGCTGCATGATGTAAAGCAGTGTAACCTGAACTGTCTGTGCAGTTTATATTTGGTCCTCGCCAGATGCTGCAAATAAAGCACAATTGTAAAGTCAGATTTTTAGCTTGGCAAGTACTGAAAATCTCCGCCAGAAGTGCGATTAAACTTAAGAGACAAATTATCTTGAAAAGAACTTAAAATAGCAAATGTCATGTTGATAACAATATAATTTATTTATAAAAATAATTTTACATGTTCCATCTTTATAGCAGTAACGAACTTTATGTAGGGCAGTCTCAAAGACTAATAACTATCCTTTCATTTCAATTAGATCTGTTCTCCCAATATTACTTTGGTAATTACACTGAGGTTACAACCTGATTTTGCACTACTTTTTTCCCAAGTATATATTTGTTGACTTTAGGTCAGTTAGTCTAGACTGATACAAATGTAAGATTAATAAGAACCAATTATATCCTTTAAAGGGACAGTAAATTTATTCTTTTTACTTGGCCTGATGTTAAAGCTCCCATTTTTACCAATTATATTTTTAAATAAATTGCATATATATAAAACAAAAGTTCAATAAGCAATGGGGGGGGGTGGGAGGGGTGTTTACCCTTCTGTATTTTACAGCACTTATTTTACAGTCAGCTTCATTTTATGCCCCGTGTAACCAGTTTCATGATCTATTATGGACGCTTCACAAAACAGTAAGTGAGATTTTTTGCTTCAAAGTAGAAAAATGTGTTTGCTGATCTACCAAAAATAATCCAGTCCCCACCCCAAACCCTGGAAATTGGATACCAGAGGCATACTGAGTACCAGCAAGTTTTTTCTAACTGGTGGCATTTGAAGCTGACTGTATCCTTTGTGGAAGCAACTTTTTTATTCTGTAACACAATTTTCAATCATTAGTACTGCAACTTCCAGGACACAAGATTATGAGTCCTGAATTACCATCCATTTTCTTTAGCTTGTAATACAGTGTGAAACAGTCACTAACCAGCCATATTTTCCCTTCACTTCATACCTTGGAATCAAGTGCTGCAGTTGAAAGAAAATAATCTGAAGCTAATAGGTAAACAGTGGTTTTCATACTGACGTTTTTCATGATCTACATCAATAAAATGACATGTTATGCTTAACGTATGTTTTTTAACAATCCTTTACTACCGAACCCGTATTTTATTACCTATGGAATACTGATGTTGTAGACTGGTCTCTTTTCATCGTTTTTTCAGTGTTTCAGTGATTAATTAGCGCATAAATTTAAGCAGCTGTTTTCCCATAAGTAATACTGCATGCATACAGAATTATTTTTCTATGATACATTGTGTTCTGCAGTGAGCATAATCCTACATAGTGCTGGGTACCTCACCTCGCTCCGCAAGTTAATTTCTTGGAAGAACAGGACTGAAATATTTTCTTGGGTGCAAAGCAGCAAAACATTGAGTCATTTTTTTTCTTCATCTGCTCGGAAGTCTACAGATGTCCTTTTCTACAGGGAGCAACTTCCAGCTAGGAAAGTCACTCTAATCTTTGCAATTAAATTATTTTAACTTCATGAAGTAATAAAAATCAAGTTGTTGAAATGATAGCTCCTCCATAATAGACAGATGTTATTTAAATGGCAGACAGGCTGTCCTTATCTATTGGAAGGAAAGAAGTTCTTATCTATTGATATTCTATAACCTCTTTTATAGTTTTGCATAATAATTTATTAGTTATTTTCTTATTTATTGGATTCTACTTTCTCCCTTTGATTTGTACCATCTTATAGCAGAATGAAGCAGGAAAAAAGTGGTACAGAAAGTCATATTTCAAATAGTAACATAAATACATAAATGATCAGAATATTAATTTACTTGGTTTTGCTTGGTTGCTTGCTTTAGTTTACAGTTGTTAGGATTTGCCCGTTGGTTGTTTTTTTTCAAAATGGAAGGGTTCCGTAAGTTCATATATTATTCATGATGCATTATGCCTTTAAACAAAACAAAACACACATCCCCCAAAAAACCAACAACAAAACAAAAACCAACCAACCAAACCAACCCAACAGAAACTTGGTTCTTTTCTCTCCTAATTTTCTACTTTAATCCAGGCACTCTTTAATGCACTGTTGTACTTCCTGATTCTAGTCTTAGGAAATATTTTTCAACTGAAACTATACTGTGGGTTTTTTTTAAAAAAAAAAGCAAATTTGAAATTAATTAATGAGTAAACAAATGCACCTATGTGAAGCTCCTCGGCACACTCAGGTTGGGAGGGAAAGGACAAAGGAGAGCGATTAAATCCAGATGACTCAGAGAAGGTGAGACGGGATGGATGGACTAATAGCTGTCAGCTCCCGAACGGTACAGAAAGACATGCTCAAAATCAGAACTTGGTTATCAAAATAAGAACACAGGAGACATGAGCATGACTTGGCTACAGGCATCTCTTTTCCCCTGGGCCAGTGCAGAAATCCCCTCCTAGGAGGTCTTGAATTGCTACAGTATTACAACACTATTTCCTACAAAATTAACACAAGTCCAGTATATACACAGGGTATTTATGCTTTAATAACTGACAATCAAATTAAAATTGGACAGTCTGTGAACAGAAGTTCTTACACCCTAGAAGTCCTGGCTGTGGTGAATCGTTAATCTAAAGCTCTTCTCTTGTAATCAGAATACAACAGGGCAAAAGTCTAGTGGTGTATTACCTCTGTAAAAAGCATCTGACTTGAAAGCAAAGTGGAGTAGGGAAAGAGAAAAAGCCTAAAGAGCCTTTCTTTGGCATCATAAACACCTGCAATATATAAGGAATTATCAAATATATTAATCTTTGTATTAAAACATTTCAAAAGTTACTGTGAAAGCAACACTAAGGAGAACCTGGAACAAAGCAAACTGCCATTCAAGTTCCAGAAAAAAATATTTCTTGACAGAAGATTAGCAGCTCTTTAGACTACGGCCAATACTGAACGTTCTCAAAACCATCTTTCTCCTAATACTTTGATGCAGTCAGTCATCAAGCTTCTTATTTTTACATGCATTAGTAAGTTAGGTGGTTTTTTTTTCCTATGTCGATTATTAAATTAGGAAAACCTTTCTATCACTTAATGAATTTTAAGAAAGTAATTTAACCTACTTCTTGTGTAAAAAATAAGTTTTCAGTCAATGACAAATTAAACCCCTGAATTAAAACATGATCATCAATTAGTTTCTTCCATTATATCTTGCCAAAGTGAGGCACGAAGAAACTGAAGTTACACTATTGCCAAAAGCATAGACCTCCTTATTACAGTTTTCTCTCACTGTGGGCAAAGAATGTTGACCTTTTGATTATCAAATATTAATTGAAAATACTCTTTACTTGGTAAGAACATTAACATTTTTTTCTTTTTATGAGCTGAAGATAATTACATACAAAGAGTAGCATTTCAAAAGTTATACGGAAATGAGAGACTACAGAAAAAGATGGTAAATTGATTGATACGGGGTTTTGTTATGCTTTTTGCTATATGGAAAAAAGCAATTGTAAAGTGGCTGTTGTTACACACCTATGAACATAAAAGCAAGGAAAGCAGAAATTAATTCAGCTAACCATCATCACACAGGCACACTCCCGGTCAACAGTACAAGAAACATGCGTACATGCACAGAATATCCATCAAAAATTTTAACCCGTTTCTACCATATTTCCCCCTCTCTATGTGCATTTTCATTATACTATTTCATTATTATTTATTTATCCATGCACTAATATTTATGTTCTTTATATGGTAGTTTTGCTACAGTGAAAGAAAAATATTTTGGTAAATCCATGAGGTTTACAGTTGGACTCAATGATCCTAAAGGTCTTTTCCAGCCTAAATGATTCTATGATTCTGTAAGTGCTAGAAAGCTGCCTGATGACATCAGTATCTCTCTGCCCATTGGTTTCACTTAAACCTTATCTTAACTGGTAACTCTCTTTGGAATTTATTTCTTCTCTGAAATGAAGCAGCAATGAAGAAGATGACACTGTCTGGATGGAATCAGTTCCTCCAGAGGAGATGGATAAAGCATGGTGTTCATGCTTGCATATTTTAGGGTCTGAACCCTGTTGAGGGCTGAGAGAGGTTTAGCATATGCCTAGTCCTCACCCCTCCCACCACTCTCCCCATCTTCTTTCCCAGGTCTTCAATATCTTTGGAAGCTCTTCTTAGAGACCACCTGGCTCTTCAGGACAATAAAAATAGTAAGTATCATCTTGCCAAGTCAGTTTTAACAGTGGGAAATCCAAACCTTCATCCTATTCCTGTTGATTTTAATGGCAAACACCAACCACCTCAGATAAACGTTGTTTCCTTATTGTTCCTGTGTTCCCTAGAATAAATATTACAGGAATTTATGTCGTTCTCAGCCAAGATCTTCCAAAATTTCCATGTTTATTATTAATCTGAGAGAAACACATTGCCTAAAGTTATTACAACACATAGCCAGGCTCCTATATTCACTAGTGCTCTGCCTACATTCATACACGTTTTCAGTCATGTAAACTGAACTTACACATAATACATGGTCATTTTACAGATAATTTTTCAAAAAGCATTTGAAAAATTTTTGAAAATTGAAAATTTTGACATTACACAATATATAACTTCAATTATTCAGACACAAAATAATAACGTTACTTATTGTGAACTGCAGCAAAATAGCTCCCATTCTCTATTTTATGCACAAATAAATTGAACTGACAACGATGTTGCTCTAACCTATATAAATTAATAATGTTACTTATCAAATATAGAAGTGTTTCATTTTAGCAAATGTGACAGTTTTTTCTTTCTACAGATTCCTCTTTGATGCAACCCAGTGTTATGCAAGATAAATCCTGTAGAAAGCATGTATGTCTTTTCCATGTATGGTTTTACCAGTTATTTAACTACTTTGCTGAATTTGAGATACATTTTCAAATTACTTCAAGGAAAGCAAATTTAAATATTCGCTTTTAGTGGCAGTAGGGGAAAAAAAACCTTTTAGAAAGTAATATTTTAAAGCATAATGAATAATAAATATTAATAAAGTACTTAAAAGTTGTACACAGAAAAACAACATTAAAAAATGCATTTTAGGATTCTTTTTTACTAAGTGCAGCTTTAGGTCTTAAATTGACAAAAGTAGATGATGTCTTGAGTGAGGCTATCTCAGATCTTTTCAGTATTAAAAACAGCAGTTGCATGTAGCAACTGAGAGTTAAAAATTCAAAATTAAAATAATAAGCATTTTATTACTATTTTAATTTTTAAAAATTAAAAAGAGAAGGGCAGGGGGTATCAATTCAATTAATATTAACTCTATTTTTAAAACTTATTGTATATATAATTCCAATTGTTTAAGTATTTATTTTATATTAAGTATTTATTTTTATTGTATCAGTGTGAAATGTGACTCAAAACCATTTCATTTTGAATGTGTGGAATGTGCTTATTTTGTTTTGATTCCTGCTGTTTATTGTCTCAGAATAAATAATACAACAAAATTTATGGTCAGCTAATTAATGGAATAAATATGTTATTCAAGTTCAGGCTCTAAAGCAGCTTAATCCACTACTTTTCTGTAACCTTGATCTGTTTACAGTCTTGGCCATAAATAGCGTCAGTCGGGAAAACTGGGGAACTTAAACTGATTTTATTTCCATACTGATTCCGTTCATTTGTGATTTCTATTTAATATGAAATATTGAATACAGTAAATATTATGAGTTTGATTATTTGTTACAAAACATTTCCTTATTACTATACTTAGAGTGGCTCCTATACAAGTAGGTCCCAATCCTACACAACGGTTTGATCAAGAGGTAGAGCTATGTACAATAAGCTACTTCCTCCTTTAATAGCTTATTCAAAATCTTACCTATCTCAGTGAGAAACTGTGATTCCATGTATCTAGAGACTATTACCTGGAAGTCTCCTAATAACTGGCTATCACGAATGAATTTCATTGCAAGTATGATGTGATTTACTGCAAATGATGAAAACAGAGAAGACGACAAACCATTGATCTTCCTCTTTATAGGCGCATGATCAAGCTAATCCAAAGAATCTTATTTCAGCAAAAAGCCAGGGTTTTACAAGATAGTTACCTGTACAAGAACTACAAGTACGGCCTATATTCCATAAGTTTAAGATTTATCATGGTAAGATGAAACTGCTATTGGAATGGAGTGCAGGCAATAATTAAAGGTAAATACAGCCTCCACCTTTCTCCGGCAATAAAGATTTCTGGAGGTAAAGGAAATTTTTCCATGCAGCATAAGTGTAAGATATGTGTAAGACAAAGATTCTGCTCAGATATCTCCATTCCCTTCCTATCAAGGAATTATGAACTTTAACTTGGAAAGCTGAAGAACAAATTGGGCTAAGAAAGGAGCATATAGAGAACCATTTGATTCCCCATTAGGGATACAGAGCAGACATTCACAAAAAATACTACTGGGATGCCTCCAGGGTGTCTATCTGTGATTCTATGCCTCTCTGAAAGGCAAAGAAGGGTTTCTTCCTCCCAGCTGTTGTAGAAGCCTCCAGTATACATATAACCCATTCTGAATGTTAACTGGGAATAGAAATGCAAAATTAGAAAAAGAAGTGTCATTCACTCTCATCTAATCTAAGACATGAGCATCAATAACTACTTAATAATGCTCATCATCTCAGAGCATTCCTGCTATATCTGTTGTGATTGAATTCAGAATTTTGTTTTCGTTTTGAAAACCTGTCTAAGGAATTATATGTGCAGTAATAGTACTATCCATAAAGATGGATATCAAGCAGTACAAAAAGAGAAAAAATTCATAAACACACATTATGAATTTAGCACTACTGTTACGTTTATCTTCTGTGGATCACACTTCTTTTCTCCATGAAAAGCTACAACAACAGTTGGTTAGATCTTTTTCCAAATATACAAACAGCAGGATCAGCACTTAAAGTGATAACACAAGCATGGAAGTAAAAAGGATAATTTAAAAAAGCATGTAGAACAAATGCATCATGTCCAACAATGTAAGAGTCAAAACCCAGTATCTTACCTGTAATTATTGTTTTTCAAATTTTGTGAAGTATCTTTGCTAAAAGAACAGTGACAGATTTAACAGACTACATCTGCCCAGACAAAAATTTGGAGTAGGGTGGCATCATTTAAAAACATACTAATAACCTTAATGCCAAATAGAAAACCTAGTATACTTGCCCATTACCATTCTTGCTATTACTAACTATATTTTTGGTTGGGAGAAGGATGAGGCCAGTACAGTCATTAATCCAATCTGCCATCCACACTTTCTCCAGTAAAAAGAACCAAGAAAAGGCTGATTATAAATGACAGAGGTTCAGTGCATGGCTGAGGGAGAGGCAGAATCCCAGACACAGAGAGAGAAAGACAAGCCCTGGATATCCAGAATACCCTTAGCCACGATGAGTCTCACATAATCAATGTGACCCTTGTGTCACAGAGTCAATGTGGCCTTATCCTTTGAATAACTTCAGGATAAACAAAGAATTGAAATTGCAAGAAATACAAAAGGTCTTAAAAAAGTGTATTTTGATAGAGTTAGGACGCAAGAGGCAACTCAAGGAACTTCTGAGGCAATAAATTATAGAACCTGTATATGAGTACGTCGTGATTACAAAGTACCAAAAGAATAAGCTAGAACAGTACTGAGATAAATAGAAACCATACAACATCTCATGCATGCGAGTGTTAGGTTATGTGATAAACAGCTCCTGTGTACATCCGCAAAGGAGCGCAAAGAGATAACAGCAGATGGGAGAATCAAGTAATGCCCTGGCCCAGCTATCCTCAAGCTATTCACAGAAGAGCTGTTGGTGCATTAAAGGCCCACCTCTACCAGGCCAGCAGAGCACAGCAACACAACAGCGGGCAGGAACCCAAATTACAGACTCGGAGGAAGAGACACACTGTTGGGGTCCCTCCCAGGGCTGTCTTGTGACAGCATCCACCCCATTGTCCAGGGGACACACATCAAGGCGAGGCGATGCTGGAGCACATTTCAGGCTGAGAAGGGCTACTACCTAGGCGTATGGGACGCATGGGACTGAGCAAGACTTCCCATGGGATGTTTAGGTGAGGAACCAAAGGCAGGGAAAGGGATGGATTCAGGTGATTTGGGGAGGAATAAGTGTGAGAAAATAGAGAGACAAGGGCTGATCACTTGTATATTGTTGGCTCTACAGTACAATAGTCTCGCTACAATCTTGCACTCCCTGGGTGAGGGACTCTGTTCTGTGTGTGTGTATGTACATGAAAGCTCAACTGCCAGCAACTGGGTCAGACGATGGGCTAGTGTGTCTATGTTGCTAGAAACTGGAGCAAATGAGGGTCTGGGTACCAGAAACTGGAGAACCGGAGTGGGACCATAGGTCAGAGGGCCTGTGTGTCCATGGAAACTGCAACTGTAGGGACTGTGGGTGTGTGAGACTGTGATTCCCAGTGAAGATCAAGCTGAACTAGTCAGCAAGTAGGTGAAGCAGCCTGGGAGCCAGCTGTGTCTGCATGTACCTGAGGTTGAGACCACACAAGCAGCTGGCTGCCACATGAGACCAGGGTGAAGGTTAATTTTTTCAGATCAAAAAGATGAACAGTAGGCTTCTGCAATTGCCACAAAAAAAGTATTTTGGCTTTTGAGCCAACTTTGAACACCTATATTAAAAACACTCGAGAAATAAGTGGTGTTGTATGGCAGACAGACCACTGGGAGGTGTGTTCTAGGAGTCTGCAGATTAGAAAGTCTGCAAATGTTAGTACATGCAAATTTAGATACATTCAGTTTGGGAAAGCATCTACATAGAAAAACATGTTGACGAGCAATCCATCTCTCTAGTTAAGTACCTGGTATGGGAAAAACTAAAACTAAACCTGAACAAGTCACACGTGCTACGTTTAACTGAACTAGAGCTCCATTTATTTGGTGTTGGAATCAACTTCATTTGAAAGTATACCATTCTATTCTGATAGAATTAATAATTATATCATTTAAATGTTAAAAAACATCAGGTAACATGCCAAATGTAAAGGAGAAACACTTTGACATCATCAGGAAGTCACACAAAGAAACAGACAGTAAATAAGTCATGTTTCATGAAAAGAATCTGTCATACAAGGTCACTTAGCATTTGATCTTTAGCTAACAGCTTAGCTTCACCATTCTTTACAGACTACTCATGTGGAATTAGGCTGGCTGGGTATACTGCATAATACTGTGGCTATGTTCAGAGAGCAATATGTTTCTGACTAATGCTGGTCAGCTTTGCCTTATCCTTCCAGTCAAGACAAATTTGCCTGAGTGGCTAAAAGAAAGCAAGCTTTCATCCGTTATGACAGCAGGGTTCCTCTGCATTCCAGTTGTCTATAGGGACAAGCTGGGGTTTTGCTTAGTTCATCATGAACCTTAGTAACTCCAGCTTGTCAATGATGAGTCAGACAGATCCTTGGATCCACTCCAGAGTTCTGTCCTTGAGAATCCAGTCATCTCAATAGGAAAAAATATTAACTCACATTTGGCATCATCCCGCACAAGAACACTGTGAGAACAGCTACTACCTAAATTATGAAAATAGTCCAAAACCAGACCAGCAGGCAGTATCTTTAATATGTAAAATCATGCATGTTTAAGCAATGCGAACAACGTTTTAGAACTGTTGTCATGTATGATCTTACGTGATCCGAGCAATCTGCAGGGATCCCATGTGGTTTATGCAGGAGATAAGTGCATCAGATTAACTGTTCCTATAGAGAGCAACTCCACACACTGTATCATGGGTTTGGGCTCCCTACATATATGAGATAGATGGGTTCTACACATTTGTTATGAATCAGACCTATATGCTTTGCATAAAATCTATAGATTGATCAAGATCAACAAAGAACACGGCTCTACTGTGTTAAGTAACAGGCCATACAATAGAGAATGACAAATAATCAGACATACCTGACTATATCTTTTTTTCAGTGTATATATAATACCTATATACGTATGTACATACATATATTAAACTTTCTTTATAAACAAATGCTCAGTCTTTCAACTCTTCCCAGACAACTGCGATTTAGTGACATTGTATAAACAATAGCTGTTTTTCTCTTAAACACAGCAATGGAAGTGGATCTTCTGAAGGTTTTTGAAAGCCCTTGCCTATCTCATGATTGTAAGACACATGAATATAGATACCTATGATATATCTATACACTGAAGTATAGTATATACCATAATTATTTTCTTTGGAAAAACAGAACAAACTCTCAGGTGGACCACTCCAACTTCTTCTTTTGTAAAAACTAGATGACACTAAAATAATAAAAAAACCCACTCTAACTTTTCTATTTCTTATATCAGAAACAAAGTCTTATTTCTCTTTCTCTTATGTATGCAGATATGATTACATGATTTTTTTAGGACAGCTATTTCTTTAGCTGTTCTTTTTCCTAATTCAACTGACCTTGAATCTTTAGTAAGAAAAGTTATAGAGGGCTTTTTCCAGAATAGATTTTTTGAGGTCCAACACAGTATTCCTACCAATCATAAATTCATGGTGTTTGCAATTTTAAACACATTCTTATCACAGACAGGCAAAGTCAATATTTATTATAAATGGAGATTTTAAAACCTTTAAATGATTAATAATGCATCCCGGAACACTTACTGACACTTGTTTTAAGTGGAATAAAAATTCCTGAAGTCCTGGCACTGGAAGCAGCACTGGGAAGAGTAACAATATACATCACAAATTTTTGAAATATGGATACTGTTAGAACTGTGACCTTATTCCAGAATTAAAGGCTGCTCATCCTAGAAACCAACCTGAGATGACACTCTTTGTTATAGCTCTAGGACACACAGAACAGTCTTTCCTAATCTGGATTTCTTCAGAAGTACATTCTACCAGACACCAGCAAAATAGACACCAGAAAAAATGCAATTCCATTTCCTCTTGATTCTTAAAGGCCATCCCACACTCCATCTGCAATTTTTGCTGACATTTGAAAAGGAGATTCAGAAATCAACCTACAGCAGATGTTAATCCCTGCATCAATGAAATCAATCATTAGCTATCTTCACATATGAGAATGTAACGGACATAGGAGCCTCATATTTTGTCTTTACATCCACAAGGTATTGCATCAGCTATTCAAATGATTTCCCATATTCTCAGTCCAAAGCTTCCATATCTGCACCTCCTAACAGCAGCAACAACGTCCAACCCTTTTGGACAACCTGCTATAAGCCTAACCTAAACTCAGAACAGTGAAAGAGTGCAGCTCCAGCAACTAATTTCCAAAATATGAATCCTGAGGTATTAAGGTTCTTGAAGTCTATCAATGACCTATAACACACTTATACACATATTTGTGTTTTCAGGTAGAATACTTGCTCAATTAATCAGACTCCAGAGCCCTAAGCAGACAATGAACAAAGAAAGGGAACATCGGAAGTCTATCAGAATATCAGAAGAGTTTATTTTTGCAAGATATAAGGTAACTGAAAGCAACCTAGATCAAAGTGAATTCAAAAAGGTACTGGAAAACCTTCCTACATAACCTAAAATATTAAAGAATTTGAGTCTGTTCTCTGGATTAAGACAGTTTCAAAACTGAGGTGCACTTAATGTCTTTGCTAGAGTGCTGGCATAGAGTATCTGCATGTTACCTGGCTCCATCAGAGGGCTAACACTCATTCTTTCCATCAGCATTGTATTATCTTTGTTAACAAGAACACAACCTGGGAAAGACATTTGAAAAATAAAGATAGCTATGACAAATATATGATAGAAATTATAGTTACAGCACAGGGAAAAACAACAACTTAGCACTTGTTAGATTACATCAATTCAGTATTTCTTTCTTTACTTAACTGGATTAACACATTAAATAAGAAAGTTGATTAGTGTGAAATTAGCTATTGCAGTAAGTACAACTGAGCAAAACCAATCCACTGATCACATTTTCTCAGAGGCTTAAATATTTTGTTACTCAAATGGTGCCTGTATCAGACATACTGTATAACCTAAAATGGACTCTTTGCAACACCCAATCTTTAAAACATAGAGCTATTATAATGTGACATGTTTAATTGTTGTTGGCATAGTATAGAAAATCTGGATAAGACAGACATTGGATGAAACTGTGTTCTCTGGTACAAAAATTACCAAACCAGGAAATATTATTAACTAAGGACAGTTTGAGCATAAATCCTCTATCCTATGTTCAAGCTACTAAAAATGGTAGGACAAAAAAGCTTTCCAACAATAAAAAAATAGAATTAATACCTTCATTTCTCCTCTCAGCAATGTCATGTCTGAAATAAATAATATCAAAACAGAATTGTGCTACTGAGCACACATTTAGTTTGCTGTGCTTTGCCAACAGAGGTCAGAATTACCTCAGGAGCATCCAAAGGACTACTATGATCATGATTGGAATTACTTTATCAAAATTACTTTTACAAAGACAAATAGCATACTTTAATTAGAGAGGGTAAAGTTTTGCAACTTTACATATTACAAAGGTCTTCCAAAGCTTTTGGGTATGTAACAAGAATATCACCACTTAAAATTTCATGAACACCATTACTAAAATAATTACAAAGGTCATATTCATCACATCATCAGCAAAATATTTAGTAAGATGTACTAGAAATCACTTGGATCACTCGGAAAAAATAAATTCATCCAACATGATGCCTTTTATTAAACAAAAACATTTATTACACATAGCTTAGAAGGCAAAATGTAACTAAAGTAAAAATATTCACTAAATCTGCAGTCTATTTATGTCAGAATTCCCTATTCAAATCCATTAGGAGTTATTGTTTCTATTCTATTTAAAAGCCTTATCAAATGTAGAAATGAAATCCAAGACTAAGAGATTTAAATGACACAGAAGCTCCTACTACAAAGGAAAAACTGGCTGATGTAGAGCTTGAAACAGCTTAAAAAGAACAAAAACCCCCACTTATTTCTAGATGTATCCAAAGTGAACACTATGTTTCTTAATTCTACAAAAACAATGAAATACTAACAAAGAAACTAAACATTCTTTGTACCTCAAATAGTTCTACTGGGGCATGTTTTCTAGAAAATGAAGCAGCCATCTAGTCTGTAAGTATCGCAAGTGCTCTGTTCAGTTGCAGCCCCATGGATTGTGAACTTTTCAGAAATCTTAAAATAAAAATGCTAAACTTGGGGGGGAAAAATTGAGAATGTTAACTGAATAATCTTGTCATCTTTCTGCTCCTTAAATAGAACTGATAGGATAACTCCACAGAAAATCTGTTTTGGCAGATACCTTTATGTAAAATATAAGACTCAGCCATTAAGGAATGATTTAATGTTCTTTCTGAACTGCCTCTTTGGTAAGAGATATCTGGAGAACCCAAATTTGGGTGCAAATATTCCTCTACCATAGATTTTGAAAAACATGGGAGAAGATATCCCAGTTCCACATAGGAAATCATGCAAAATGATTCATCCCAACTCTCCCTATAATCTACTATTAGCAGCACAGTACATGCAGTACTCATGAAATAGTTACTATGATTTGTTCAGCTGTGTTTAATGCAAATTGTATTCTTAGCTCTTCATATAATACAGCAATAAAAGAACAATCCCTGACTAAATATCACAGGTACTAAAATAAATGTAACATGTGAGGATATTGGCCTACAACATAAAACGGGGAAGTGATACACCAAAAAAGGTTATGAAGTGCACTTGTGAGACTTCAGATTCCAACTAACTTTCCATTATTATATGTATAAATCATATTTTGTTGGTTTACATTAAGTCATTCAACAGATCATTTGCAGAGCAGACGGGATCCTTGTTTATGGAAACTCTAGAAAGGTGTGAAATTTTAGAGAATGATGGAGACTAAGGCTGGCAACATAGGTTCTCTCGAAGCTACTTAATATTAGCTTTTAAAAGAATTCAGACCCGATGCCCCCTGGAAAAGCAGGCCCTTTATGAATTTACCTTATGCTGAATTAACTTAAAATTTTGATTATGTTTCATCTTGGAAAGAAAGATTTTTTTCTACATCTCATTTTAAGGGCACTTTCAACAAGTAGATTTGATTGTTAGTTCAATCTTGACAGTATAATTATTGTGTTAAATGAAGAAACAATCATTTCACCAGAGGGTGCACAATCTGATTTCAAGCAGTGGGAAGAGGGACATTTTCCTCCAAGTTCTGAAGGTTGACCAAAAACCTATTTGTCATACAATTATAGAATCATTTAGATTGGAAAAGACCTTTAAGATTATCAAGTCCAACTGTTAGTCCAGGACTGCCAAGTCCACCACTAAAACCATGTCCCTAAGCACCACACCTATGCATACGTGGAGTCACATCAAAAAAATATACATAACTTTCTAGCGGAATTAAATTTTAAAAGTGGCTGAGGCTTCACCCAGGGAAATATTAAATTAAACCAAGACTTTGTTCAGGTCGGCTTTCCTGAGTAGCTGGATATCCAGCAACCAGCAAGAACTACAGAAAAACAGATCCATTCCTTAAATTGCCCTGCTCATATAAGGCCTGACTAGTTGCTGGTTCATGGCTGGTCTCCCTTGGTCTCACTATCCAGGCAAAGAACCTCATATTGCTGTGTCTGATGCAGCTTAAGTTAGCGCAATTCCAGGAACATTTCTTCCCCAGGGCGGGGGTCTGGGAGGTGTGGTAAAAGGTAAAAGTTTAAAAAACACCTAGTCACTAGAATATCCATCTCTTCTGGATTTTCAAGAAGCCAGCTGAAACGAGTGCCATGTGATGTGAAGAAACTTGGCATCTTAAAGGACGAGAGCTCATCCCTGATTTATATTAAATACCTGCATTTATAACACAGTTATGATTTGAAAAAAGATTGTACCACAGCAGTATTCCTTTAATATTGGTAACTGAGATATTGAATTAATTTGGGGTACATTACTAGCCTAAATAATTGCCAGCCACGATCAAAATAATTCCATACAGGCTTTGATCATGCCAGTTCATAGTCTGAATGCACAGACAACCTGTAACCATCTTCAATAAAAGATTAATCAAACAAAGCTGGAAGGCTAGTTTCTCCTTGGGCAAAGAAACAGAACACCAGGATGCAGTTTATGGTTGTAGACATTTTAAAACTATACCAAATCCACAGAAGCAAAACTTCTGACCTTTTTGTAAACCAGAAAACTTCAACAGTCCAATAGCCAATGAAGGAATAGATTCTTATTACAGTGAAATACAAATTTTAACCTAGTTGATTACAGTTCTGCCACGTAGGAGACAAAAATTTAGTAACAAATCCAGACAATGAAATCATTTCAGGATGGTTTTGGGAGCTTTTTTAAATTGCAAGATGAATTTTACAGCTTTAGTTTTGTAGCCACTATGGTTCCAAAAATCTTCACCTAAACTGATACTGCACTGTTTCTTTAAGTTTGCAAACAGAAACTGTTTTTCTGATAGACTTTCACACATCCCCCAGTCACTCTGAACAATCTAAAATCCATACCAAATTTGCCAGACAATCATGATTAGGTAGTGGAGTTTTGTGTACTTGTCTTCCATGTAGCAGAGGTACAATTGTTTTAGTCCTCATTGCACATTTTGATTTACAAAAAGGCACTGGGCAATCTGGAATCTAGAATGTTTATATACTGTTGACGTTGTAGTACAAATTGGATCATTAAAACTATAGCTCTGCTTGGCTTCCAGAAGTTATGTCATGGGTTGTATGCAGGTTAGGATTCTCCATTCTGCCAGAGTCTGAATGTCATGTTAGTTCCCCTGTCACTTCCAGTCTGAACCAGCTAGGAACTTGGGCTGCATCAGCAATCGTAAATTAAACATGTTTGGAACTGTTTCCTGGCATAGAGGTCATACTGACATAGAATGCTCCACACCTACACTACTCAAATCTTCCAAACAAAATAGCTGCATCCAGATTGTCTATCAGGCTCTAGGCCCATACTAATTCTTCAGCTGTGCCTGGTAGCTCATTCCTTGGGAGAATGCCACATGGCACATTCCAGTACCCAGAAATGTTCCCTGGCATGTTGAAGTTAGATGCGGCCTCACACTCCTGTCATATGTTTGGCAGAAGTCTGTCTCTCAACAACAGCATTTATCAGCTTAGAGGATACAAGAGCAATACTTTCTGAGTTTGGGTCCAGATAGATCTGATGAGCATCTGTCCGTGGCTCGTATTTGTACTTTATGCCCTTGATCCTTCCAGCAACGGGCACAGAAGGGAGGAGTGGTAAATGGACCCCACCTTCTTCTTTAGCCCTTTGCCTGGCTCTGGGATAGAGGGGAAGGGGAAGGGAAGTTGTATACATGAATACTCCAAACAATATACTGTTGCTGGTAAGTTAACGTCTTTCTTGTTTTCTCCTTTTTCACATGCACACTTATATCGAGGGAAATTCCTAGCAGTGCATCCGTAATTGCACAGTTTACCTGCAAGGCAGTCTAGGAGTCTCATTCTGGGATCAAGCTAAGAAAAGAATCCACAATGACTCAGTGACCTTATTCCAGGAAAAGACTGTTAATGGCTACAGTGGCATGAATTTCCTCAACTTCTTAGCAGAAAGAATACTTACCAAAAAAAGCAGTCTTTAGAAAATGGTTCAGAAAAGACAAGGTGGGCGTAGACCTGAAAAATTCTCACACGGAAAATACCCAAATTTAAGTTCTATTGAGAAATGGGAGCTCTTAAAAAAAACTCCCACCCAAATTGTACAGGAGGAACCTAGAAGTGGCTGGGTGGGAAAAAAGAATTACTCCAATTAGCACGAAATGAGCTGAAATTAAGGACAGCCAAAGCCCTTAATAAACTGACAGATTTCTCACTTCTAATTTCCCAGTCATCATAAACCAAGGAGAAAGAAGCCTTCTTAGGTGAGAGGGACCTAGCTAAACATTGGAAACTTGGCCTACTTAGAGATAGTATTTCCTGCAACTAATTAGATGTTCTTCTTTCTGGGGAGACCAAGTCTGTCTTGTGAGAACAGGTCAAGGATGAAAGTGAGAGTTGGATATCCACACCTGTGATGAACGATGTCCTGGAACTAGGCACTTCCATAGTGCCAGCCTATCATACTTTCTCTCGAATCCCAGAAAAAAAATGGAAAGTGTAAGTCAGCCAATTTAATAAAAGAAGGAATCAATGATAGAGATTCCAAGCCCTAACTACAATTGAAGCAGAGCAGAGGACACTTTCTATTGATCTCTAAGACAAAAAGGTCAGCTTCTGGAGGGCTCAGGTCATAAGATTAAACTATAGAATGCTGTCCTAAATCACCCACTCTCAGTTCACAGGCCTAAAATAGGTCAAATTGTCTGATAGTGCATTCAGAGCTTCTAGGAATTCAAATCTTATGCTGGGTATACCAATCTGAAAGATTAACCAGCTCCCAATACAGGAGGAAGAATTTCGTATCTCCTTGTTTATCTATCACATTGTAGCAGTGCCATATGCAAGTTCCTGTATCTTTTGATTTGGTAAAGAAATATTTGGCATATAATTTGAACAGCATATTTATATAGAGATGCCTACCATAAATACCAGAGAGTCTTTGCTGCAAGGCTTAGCGGCATCTCCAGGAAAAGAAAGAGACATGGGTAGGAATTTGGAATAAAAGAGCATCCTTTCACAGCCACTGAATGGGACATGCCACTGTTACGGAAAATTCAAATCTTACAGGCAAAATTATGGTCCAAATAGTTCTAAAGTACTTTTCAGTACCACAAGCAAACAAAAATCAAGTGTATAATGTCTGTGGATTCTGACAGGAAAGGTCAGTAAATGACACCAGGTAGTGCAGCACAAGCTGACAGAAATTTCAAGAGCTGTAAGAAGCTTCCTCATTTTTAGAAATTATGAGGAACGTACTTTTTAGGACTCTTGTAAGATTTCTGCATAGTAACTCTAGTCAACTCAATAGATTAGAGGAAATGCAAATGAAAACCTAATACTTGTTCATGAGAGCTATCTTTGTGCACCTAATCATCATAGCAAGGATAAAAAGTGACTCCAGTCCACCTGAGAACAGGAAACTGTCACTGAAGGCCCTTGGAGTCATGAAGAGTCCAAACTGCAGGATTGTATAGTGGAATTGGTCATAACCAATTTTAAGTAAAAAATATTTCCTATGGATAAGTCACACTACGGAAAGAAGGATCTTACAAACCAAGAGAAACAAATCACTCCTGTTGATATAAACATAAATTACATTTTATTTAATCACTTGAACTCTTCTTTAAGTCCAAGATGGATTGCTTGTTTTCTTTCAAACTTGCAAGTAGCTTGTTTACCATTGGTTCCCTATGCAAAAAAATGGAACTGATTTCTTGGCTACTGTCAATATGTCACCCAAAGCTGAAAGAAAATGAGAATGGTTCTGTACAATAAGGGGCTGGGAGGAAACACTTAACTGGATGCTTTAATCAGTCAGCGATGTCCAGTATGAAGGCATGCAAAAAAGTAGTCCCCCTATTCTAAACATAACTTTGATGAATTCAAAGTGAATTATATTATTTCTCCCTGTTTCGTGTGTGTGCGTGGGGGGGGGGGGGGGGGGGGAAGTATGACAGTCTGTTAGCATATTAAACACACAGCAGTATTTTATGCTTCAAACATTGTTCACAGCTTGGCTGTGCACAGAATTACATGGGAATCTTATTCTCTGGCATACTTCCTCACGTAGCCGAATTGCTAGCAAACTTTGTAGCACAGAACAGTACAGGTATTTTCCTGGAAAGGTGAGACAGAACCCTGACCCCATGCACTAAAGAGCAACATTACAGACATATGAGCTCTCCTTGATATAGCATTTTCTTGTGCTGATACTCTCTAGATTGTGAGCTTTGTAATTAATGAGACCAGTTATCATTCATATAACCTACAGTACGATCCATTGAATATTATAATTCCCTGAAAAACTCCAATGTTAACATTTCTGGCATCCACAACTAGAAACTGGAAGTACTTTTACATCTTTTTTTGGACACAGACGAGTGCTGTGACACCCTCAGCCCTGGCATTAAGAATAACTATGGTAAGTCCAAGATTCTTACTGCTTTTCTCCAGTATCCTCTACATGCTGCAACAACTCTGAGAATCTGATAAGAGAAGATGAGGTCACTGTCCTGACCTCCATGCACACTGGAAATATGTTCCTAAAGACTCCTTCCCAGACTGTGAGAGTTCAAAAAAGTGGTGTCACTACTTGGTTCCAATAAAAAGGATCTAACAGAAAGGGCTGAACCTTTTAGTTCTCCTTTCTCTTCTGATGACTTAAAGCCCTAAAAAGTATAAGTACAAACAAAAACACCTATAAGAAATTAAATGCAATTATACTGTGTATTAGAAACAAACTAAAAACAGCATAAGAAGAAAGAAATCAGAAATTTAAATTATTTGAACTGAACTCTTACTAGTTCAATCGTGTAATTACAAGCATTAAAAGAACATGAAGACTACTTAGCTGGTTGTACCATCTTTTTTACATTGACCAGCAGTGTCTGTAATTCATACATCCACAATGTACAATGAGTTCTGATTTCAGTTGCATAGACATATGTGTGCAGAAGTCAAGCATGGAGCAAAATTTAGGAAGAATAATATTTACAAGTGCTTAAGCGATGAGACAAGGGAACAAAAGTCAAGCCCTCACAGATGAGATTTGGTGTTGCTTGTGTAAGGAGAAAAAAGAAAGAAAAAAGCAAGCTAATAAGAGAAGAATAATGATACAAAAGAAGGGAAGGGAAAGAAGATTAAAAAAATAGCACTGCTCCTACTCACGCAGAGTGCTGGTCAACCACAAGATTAGTACTACTAATAACTAAAGTTAGTTATAGTATAAATGTAATAGTCTTTTGTTACTCTTTGTTTACACTTTCTAGTGATGCAGTTCACTGTGAATTAAAAGAAATACACAGTTCTTAGATGCTAATGCATGGATCTCAAATGAAATATAAAAAACCAATAATCCATACACATACAATCTACAGTCAGAAGCTACATATCTCTTGGCGCACTGTATAATGTAAACTTATTTTAAATTGAAATATTTTTAAATACAGTTATTGCTAAAAGCAAAGCCAGAAATCTACAAACACAAGATAAAATAATCTTCTAAATGCTATATACTGTGGAGGTTTTTCTAAATAAGTGTATGCATATAGTATGATTACTCATTTCTTCCCAAGGCCATTTCTCTTCTTTGGAAAAAAATTTCATACTTGGACACTGAGCTACATCAAGAAGAACTCGTATTTGTAACATACCTGAGGAAAAAAGTTTCATATTCTACAAAAGATAATATATGGATTTTATCCTTATAAAGGCGCCCACTTAAAGTATTACTATACTGAAATCAACCCAAACTTTGAATTAATATTATACAAAAGTCAACATAGTTACTCTACAAATCATCATAATTTCAGCATTGTAAAGACAGCAATATACGGTTAGATTTTACAACATTTGGTACTATCCTATCAAACATAAATGATGCATAAAATATTTTGAAGATGAATGAGTGAAGTTGCTTTGTTGATAATTTAGGCAATAAAAGAACAGCAATTCTCCACATATCAGTGCTTCTAACACCATTCGGTTCTATTTTTATTCATTCTATTGCTATTTCTTTTTTCTTGTAGTTAAAGTGAAAACGGAAGTTATAGTTGTGTAATACATAAATTAGTGATTTTTTTTCCTGATTTTTTTTTTTACATGAAGGGATAAAGTTTATTTAAAGAAAGCTATTTTTTCAGGATAAAAGGAATCAAAACAAAAAGATCTTACAAATTTAAGTCCAAACCATCGGCATAGCTACTTCCCAATTGTTACTGAAAGAAAAAAATAATTTGTTTAACTTCCAAAACTAAGGGACTGGAGTATCTTTTGTAAGAGTAGAGGCTGAGACTGCTGGGACTGTTTAGGCTGCAGAAGGCTTGAGGGGGATCTTCTCAATAAGTATCTGCTTTTTACAAATCCTTATTGTATCTGGGAGGGAGTAAAGAAGACAAAGCTAGACTCTTCTTAGTGATACTCAGGACAAGACAGGACAAGAGGCAATAGGCATCCCATATCAACACATGAAATTCCGTCTCAAAATAAGAAAACAATTTTTTACTATAAGGGTGGTTCAGCAGTCAAGTGGGATGCCCCAAGAGGTTGTGGAGTCTCCATCCCTGGAAATACTCAGAATCTGTCTGGACATGGTCCTGGGCAACCTGTTCTAGCTGGCCTCTGCAGACAATCTCCAGGGGTGCCTTCCAACATCAATTGTTCTGTGATTCAGTAAATGAATTTTACATGAAGATGTATTCTATTTTTTTTTTCACTAAGAGGTCCACCTCTTGAAGCCATGCATAAAAGTGCACATAATAGAAAATGCATCTGTTCCTTGTTCTTCAAATCCAGAGAATTCAAATTCTCATCTTCAACTATACTGAACTTCATCTAAAAGATAAAGCTAGACACCAGTACACAGATTACAGCAAGATTAACTCTTCTATTGTAATGATGGAGTAAATACATCCAGTCATTTGAAACCAAGGAGGTTTTTTCCCTTCTAACACATGTAAGGCAGGTGCACCACATACCCCATCCTACATATACTTTCTATATGCATTAGTAACATCTAGGCTGCTTTTGGCTGTCCTAGAGAGAAACATAGAAGATATGCTGAACTGCATTTAGTACTGCTATAAAGCCCTCTCATTAATCACTGGGATAAGAATTATAAGACTGGTTAATAGTTGGTCAAATGATATGTACCAAAAGTAAGATCATAATACGTGACAATACACAAGCAAACTTGCAAATATGCTTATTTCTTGTCTCCTGAAAATCTAAGTATTTGTGGTCTGGACAGAAAGCAAATTTGAACAATGTCATCTTTTTAGAGTGTCTGTGACAACGTAGGTAACAGGCTGACTGAAATAACAGAAACTCAACCCCACTGAAAAATAACTCTAATTTTCAGCAGCTGAAGGAACTTCTAGGTACCAGAACTGCTGTACTGTGAAATTATTTGTGGACAATGCCACTTTTAACAGTGACAGACTGCAAACAAAGGGAACATGCAATCATCTCTATCAACTCTTAATAGAGAAAGTAACAAATGAGGAAAGTTTCTAAATTACAGCAGCTTAAAATAGTCAATGAGAAAAAAAGACTGTCAAAATGATAGTTGGAGAGGAGAACCACCTCTTGTCCAAGAGTCTCACTGCTTAAGAAGCTGAGTAACAGTAGCAAGTAGAAGGCATGATTACTCATGATCAATCTTACGCCTGAGCATGAGAACCAAAAGAACTTGGCAGCTGTAGATATTGTTGCCAGAAAAGACAGAATGCTTATGGTCAGAAAGCACATTTTGGAAATAACATGCACAGAATGTAACTGTGAAGACTCATAGAGTATATGAAATGGACCTTTGGAATCATATGATTCAACCACTTTGTCTGAAATGGGAAAACAAAGTTGGAGCTAATTTTGACATTAGATCAGTTTGGTTGGGAGATTGTGCAGTCAAGTTTTAAATATCTTTAGACATGGAGATTTCACCACCTCTCTTGACAATCTTTTCCAGTGCTTGATTACTCTCACTATGATTTTTCTCCCTAATACCTAATCATAGCTTTTCTTGTTGCATTGTATCTGTACCCCTCTTCTCTTTGCTATGCAAACCTGGTAAGAATCTGGCTCTTCTCAGCACCAAATGAAGTAGTTGAGGAGACCTTAATAAGATCCTGTTTAGTCTTCTTCACACTAAACAAACAGCTCTTTCAACTTCTTGTACAACAGTGCTCCAGCCTCCTAATGATCTTGGGGTCTCTCTCTGCTGGATTTTCTCCGGTTGGTATCTTCTATTGTGGAGTCTAAAACTGTACACCTCTCTGAACAGAGGTGAATACATACTTCCCTCAACTTTCTGGCCATGTACACTGTCAGTCTTATCTGCTGTGATGGCACACTGCTGACTCAGGTTCTTATCACAGGTGGCAGTAAAGTTAACCAAGTATCATTTAGTCTCGGTAAATCCATGATGATTCCTTCATTCAACCTCTTTGTCCTTCATGTACTTGGACACGGCCTCCTGAAGAAAATACAGATACCCTGATGGGGCTGAAGATACTAAAGTATCTTCAGATGATTCAAGAAAGGAATAATCATTTCATATTCTTTATTCTATACATGGTTTAATAGAAGTCCACACTCATCATGATTTGCTTTCAAATCTTGATCTTACTTCCTTATTGATAGACTGAAGCCTATATATTGTGCTTCAATTCGCTGCTGCAAAGCCGTTTTATTTCCCCAGATTTCTTCTAAAAAGAAGGGTATACCAAATTGTAAGCAAATATTATCTGGTTGAAGCTGAAAGGCTTCTATGTTCTGTGCTTTGCATCCAGGTTCCTGTGACCTGAAATTCTTTTTCATTAAATTTAAACAGTTTTGCAGTCCAGTTTTGCTATTTCCTAAGGCCTGGAACTATGAAAAGGACAATATGTATGTGATAGGTAACACATAGATTTTAGATTAACCAGTTTGTGGCAAGACATCTATTTTTAGAAAGTGGAATCACACCAAAGGAAAATTATGACATCTCAATTTTTCCTGTAGTAGGTGTCAGAAATTATTCTTGAAATGCACCATACTTTCATGATTTACTTGTTTCTTGGATTTAACACTGATAGATTACTATATACAGAAAGGGTAAAACAAATATTATCCTACGCTTCATATGATCTGAAATCCTTCCAGACCCAAATAACCACTAATTCCAGGTTCTGCTACTGCTGGCCCTCCTTTCAGGAAGCAGTAAAGGATGCACATCTCTCAGAGACAAAAGGGAAGACAGAACAGTCAAAGGATCCAGAATACTTCAGCATTAGGGTGCTTGCTTATCAAGTGAGCAGAAAAAGTGAGTGGAGCTGAACTTTTTAGTTGTGTAGATTTTATCTAGGAAAAGAGCAGCAGGCATCTCTCAGAAGGAAAGAACATTCACAGAAAAGTAAGAGTATGCTGTGAGAGCATATGAAAGAAAGCTGAGAAGAAGTATGGAAGCTGTATTAAATTAGAATTCTAAAGACTGACACTTGTCTTACGGGATTAAAGGGTTAATGCAACAGAAATTCTCATTGCTGTCAGCCTGGTCTGTCAGAGTTCAAATTTACCAATTATCCCGAAGCCAGCTGTCCCTACCATGCCGTTGTAAATTTAATAGTCTAGAGAAAATGTTATCTTCCTAAATTAAAATGAAGTGCAAAAGACAGGGTCAACCACGGCCAAGGAAGATACTCACTTAGCTACTCACATACACACTCTTTCACTCTCACTGAACAACCCTCCCTGCTTTTACCATTTCACACTACACACTCGCTCCTGAAGAACATCTACAGATTTAAAGACGACATTTCAGTACTTCTATCCTTACCACCTTTACTTTCTTCCTCCTACCTTGTTTCTGCCCATGACAAATCAGTTTTGATAGAAGCTTCCATCTTGCAGATGTTTATGCATATACTTAATTCTATGACTCTGGATGCCTACCAAAATATGAAATTTGTTCAGATTTAATTAAATTCTTGCTTTCTTGGTTTATCTTGAATTCTGCAATTGCCAATCAACTACTACACCTTTAATTCTGTGCTCAAACTAATGGATAGCCTTATATTTTCATCTTTAAAACTGACTAAAATTGAAGTTCAATTGAAAACACTGCCATTAACGTGATTTTATAAAACTTGGTATGATATTATATTAATAACACAAACTAGAAGACAAACATTAACAATAATTATTATCATTATAGGACTGCTCAAATCTTATCAAGATTTATTCCTAAACAAAAATACATGAATAGTTGATATATTTAAAAATAAGAAATTAATTATAATTTCAAACTGTCTTCTGAATTTTGTCCAATCTTAAGCCTGAAAAAGAAAAGCTGTGGGTTTTTTTGACCACAACTGCCACAAAATCATTTCAGAAGGCTAACTACATGCATGTAAGTTTGGGGGGGGGGAGGCTGGGTAATGCTAGAGCTGTTTAAATTAAGACTGCTTAAGTATTTGCTTAACCGGATATCAGTCAACTGTATGATGTATGAATCATGCACTACACTAAACATATTCAGAAACACCTGAAAAGGAAATAACCTAACAGACCTGCAACGGAATAATGTAATAAAAACTAATACATGACATGCCCATTAAATACAATACTCTTCTCAGAATGTCAGTGCAATACTATGAATGTGTTTAAAAGCCTGTTATCTTCAGTAGCCTTGGTAAGGTCCTGAAAGTAAAACATATCTCTTGAGGTTCATAGAAGCATTTTAGTTCTCAGATTCAGCCTCAAACACCACCAGCTGAAGGCACTTTTCTAACTTCATTGCAAATTGCATCTTCAATACGGAAAGCCCAGATTATATCAGCAGTCTACTATCATGAGAAAATTTTCACCAGTCTGAGGATTTGCTTTAACCTCAAATTATTTAAAAAAAAATTGAAAAGACGTCCAAATTAATGCTAGTGATAACATGCTAGTCTTTATACACCATTTAAGTAAAAAAAATGTTCATTATTTGAGATGTTAAGAACAGACCCTGGCATATTGTGCTTGATCATCTACATGGAGAAGAAACAGATTTTGCCCCAGCTATCTGCAGGTACTGCCAGATATGAATTCCCCTGGGTGTTTCAACACAAAATGAACCAGGCACCAGGACATGTCCCAGGCACCAACTGCATAAGTGACACTATGTTTATTACAGACATCAAAGAGGAAAATAAATACCAAGATGCAACAACTCCTGCAGGGGACTTGGGGTGGGAGGTTGGGGGAAGACTGAAAGTAGACAAGCTGAAGTTGAAAGGAACTGAATAACAAAATGCAGACATCTGAGGAACTCTACACTAAAAAGACAAGAACCACTTGCCCATACTAAAAGATGTGAAAAGAATCCATAATTCTGGCACACCCTTCTTTTGTAGCCTTGAGAAAAATTTGAGATAAAATGTTGGGGGGGGTTCTATTACTTTTGTTTCCCTGTGTTTTTGTATTGTAAACTGTTTGGGATTAGGAGTATTCTTACTATATGTTGCTGGAGAATTTAGGTACCCTGAGCTTTCTTGAGATATCTCAATTCTTTTGATAGCATAAACAGAAGTATATGCATAGAGGGGTTTTATAAAGTATCCGGTATCAACTTCTGCATACTCAGTATTCTTTATATACTTTTTCTTTATAATTTTATTTGCATTCTGATAAATATTCTTTAATTATCAAACTGTTTTATTGAGCCCAACCCATTTCTGATTATCCAGGGTTTACTACAGTCTTATCATGTCCCAATTGTTTCCAGTTTTTCAGCGTCTGTCAATTTGACTAATGCAATTTTTGTTTCTTCCTCCAAAATGAAAATACTCAGCAGAATAATCAAACTTTGGCATGTCCCCAAGTGGCAATTTATTTCAAGACGCTAAACAAAGGAAACAAACAGGTTGGAGGAACACGACAGTTTTCATACCAGACTTTCTTGAGGTTAGTTTGGGAGTCAGCCACATTTAAACGCATCTTCCTCTTTCTTTTACTGTTACAGTAACTTTCTAGCTACTAACCTTAACATTGGATAGAATATACTATCATTTATGGTCTCTATTTGTAAAGTCTATTATCTAGTAAAACTTTAATCCATTACATCATTTATATTCAAGCTAATACAATGGGCTTTTTCATAATTAAGGTTTTTTTTAAATCACAGTATCATTTGGTTTACTTGAATACAATTATATATTTAAAATAATAATGTTGCATATTCTGTATTCCTTTCATTACCTAACTTAGTAATTCTATTTTAAAATGGAACTGAGTTTTTTATAAATTGTGATTCATGAATCATTAATGCTTTCTGCCCAGGTTCTAGATAACTGATGATTTTTTTTCATATTCAAAGTAAAATGATAGCAAATTATTCTATTAGACTTATAGAGAGCAATATTTATCATCTTATTTTTCTTTTGGAAAACTATAAACCATACTGTGGAATGAGTTCAGTTTTTCAGAGTTTTCTTTCAAAAAAAATTCTCGGATGTGGAGAACATTTTCAAGCTAATATCCTTAATAAAATAAAACATCCAGCCTATATAACAAAAAAGTATTTCAGTATCACATATTCTGAAATATTTTTTTTCTTGAGAAATTTTACAAGGTTTTCTCCCATTAGTTATCAATCAAATACTTTGAGAATATATCTTTTATAGTCAAGACTATGTTCCATGTACTGGGATTCTGTTCTCTACTTTGAATGTGTTACCAGCACAGCAGTGCTACTTAAACACATAGTACGTGTAACATACATATACGCTGGATGTGAGCAAAATGCTGTTTTTAATGGCAGAAAGGAATTCTCCCATTTACTCTCCAGAATAACTAGTTAAACCAATAAAATTAACTTCATCTACTGAGGGGTTTAGCTTTTCCTTTTACATATATATACACACACACACTTATATAAATGAATGCCCTTTCTTACTCTTTCAACCAGCAGGTTTTTAATCCACAAATTTTCGTGCACTTTAATACATGATTTTTTGAAAAGTCTCTTAAATTTTATTTTAGCATTTCTCAAACTATTTCCATACTACCCGATTACAGCATTCCATACATTCTACTATAATAATCAGATTGCCTTGTATAAAGACCAAGTTCCTTGAGTGTACTATTCATGCACTAATGCATTCTAAGAATCTGTTCATCTTACCATGCAGAATTAAGTAAATTATGATATCCTGTATAAACCATGCTAAAAAGTTACTGTCCATCAGTAAAAAACAGATCCAAGGAAGTTCTTTCTCTGGCTAACTTTTCTTCTTTATGGATGGTAAATTTAGTAAGTGCCCTAGCAATAATGCCTATTAAGCATTACCTCCAATCCCCAGTGTAAAATCACACTTTACTTTGCTTATGACTACAACTACTTTATTTGAGTTGGAATTTCATGTCAGACATCTACCTCAGACTAAAGAATTCTAAGAAAGGAGTCCTAAAGTCACAGGAGAAAATACAGGAGAAAATCTGAGGGCAGGAAACGTGAGCATGTGAAGGGAAATTCACAGGAAATTAAAATAAAATTAAATGAGAAGACAGAAAAGACAACCAAACTAGTACAGACAAAACCAGAAATATGGAAAGAGAGAACTGAAAGAATGAAAATAGTTGAGTTAAAGGACTGCAAGCATCAGCCTCCAGAGTAAGAAAGAGCTGTGAAAGGACACAAAGATGCACGAGATATTTGAGTCAAAGCTAAAGCTAAAACGACAGCTGGACAGAGTAGAAGAGTTAAGTTATACTGAGTGAGCAGAAACATGCTGGACACTCTGCTAGAACACATTTTCCTAAACTGAATCCCATGATAACTAAGCAAATGACAGCAACATGTTTGGCAAAATAATAATGTACGTGACCACTGGCTACTCCTACCAAGCATTCCACTAAAACACACAGAGTTCTGTGGAGCACATCTTGAAGTGCCATCTCTGTTATTGGCCTACATCAGGTTCCTCTAGTTAGCGGCTTGCAAGTTTGATCCAGGCCTCAAAGATTACTACTTTGTCCATGAATACTCAGGTTCTTAGCCCCATGAGCTGTTACCATGCAGCTGGTCAGCTGTGATGCAAAATTGCACAGGCCTAATGTATATATGAGTATTGATACCACAAAGATAATGGAATTTCTAATTTATCAGTTTGTTTTTACAAAAACGAAAAGGAAATTACACAGGTACAATTATGTGAAAATAACATAACAAGTCATACTGAAAAGTCAAGAAATAGCCCAAATAAGACTTTATGATCTGACTTCAGTTCCTCCTTATGTATGCATAATCTTTGATTCCATGATCTATTAATTGCATGCATTTTTTTCCCCTCAGTAAATCTGCCTCAACCTATGTAACCTACTGTAAAGGTAGGTCATGATTCTGTGGCAACAGAACCTGTTGAATTTAACAGAAAGGGGCATGTATTCTGGATGAACTAGAGGACTGCGAGGGGAAAAGGAAGAAATTAGTATGCAGGATAATGCAATGAGGCTCTATAGATGTAGACTTTTTCTGCCACAGAGTTGCCTTTTTTTTTTTTTTTTTTTTTTTTTTTTTTTTTTTTTTTTTTTTTTTTTACAGTAGGAAAGTCTTTTAAATCTAACTTTGCAAGAATGGTCATTAAGCATGTAACTTTCAGGGTGCCCAACTCCACATCCTGAGTTTTGACTGTAAAAGTGCTATCTGCAGTTGCCTTAGTAGTCAGAGGAAATTGTGCTTTGCATTTTTAAATGCTATGTAACGACAAATATTCTTCAAAATCAGAGATTGGGTTTTAGGCGTTTTGAATTATGTATCTAAAATTACCCAATAATTCAACCTTAATGTCTCAGCATTTCACATATCCACTTGTAAAATGGAGTAATAAATGCCCTGTCATCAAACAAGATTAGTTTTGAAAATAAATGCATAATGTTTGCAAAACTTTACTGAGAAGCATATGAGAAAAAGAATTCTCTTTATAGAAGCATCTGCATAATATGCACTAAAGGCATAAGCCTACACTAACAATGAGAGAACAAAATACTAAACAGCAACTGTGGGAGTGCCATCCATCCTGTACTATAAAAGGGGAGTGAATTTTATCTGAAGAATACCATGTGATAATGTACAACATTTAGTGGTACATACAACAAGCCATTAACATGCAGTCCAAATGCCACAGTTCACGGGTAGACTATCTGCAGACAAACATGGGTACAGGGACATAGAAACTGTCTGCATAATACCAGTTTGGATCTAATAGCACTTCTTACCAATTGCATGCAGTTATAATGCTTCCAAAGCTAGCCAAGATCTGGAAGTATTGTAGCCACATTTGCATGCCACTAAACCTGGGCTAAGAAGTCCCACTAGACCCAAGCTTGGTCGGTGTAGATTGAGGCTGAGTGTCATTCCTCCACATACATAAATTTAAGTAGAGCCATGTGTGGATTATTCTATTACTTGTATCAGAAACAGTGTGGCCAGCAGGACAAAGGAAGTGGTTGTCTCCCTGTACTCGGCACTGATGAGGCTACACCTTGAATACTGTGTTGAGTTTTGGGTCCCTCCTTCAAGAGGGACATAGAGGTGCTGGAATGTGTCCAGAGAAGCACGATGAAGCGAGTGAAGGGTCTACAGAAGAAGTCCTATCAGGAGCGGCTGAGGGAACTGGGGTTGTTTAACCTGCAGAAAAGGAGGCTCAGGGGAGACCTTATTGCTCTCTACAACTACCTGAAAGGAGGCTGCAGTGAGGTGGAGGTCGGTCTCTTTCCCCAAGTAACAAATGATAGGACAAGAGGAAATGGCCTCAAGTTGTGCCAGGGGACATTTGGATCGGTTATTAGGAAAAACTTCATTGGAAGGGTGGTTAAGCTCTGGAACAGGCTGCCCAGGGAGGTCGTGGAATCCCCATTCCTGTATGTATTCAAAAAATACATAGATGCAGTGCTTAGTGACATGGTTTAGTGGTGGACTTGGCAGTCCTGGGTTAACGGTTGGATTTCATGATATCAAAGATCTTTTCTAACCTAAATGATTCTGTGATTCTATTAGCTGGCTCTGTTCACCCTGACACCGATAATGTCATCCACAGATAATACAGGTGTTACTTCATGCTGCTTCCCAGTACTTCTGGGTCTAAGAGACCCTAACTGTGCTCCCCCCACTTCTATGGCTCTGTGCCTAGGCTTAAGATCTTTCAGAAAGAGAGAGGCTCAGGAAGTGGAGTGCAGAACTACATGACCTCGATCTCTGCAAGACAGCTTTTTTACCCATTACGTGAATTACCTCTTTCTCAAGACAACTGCAAACTGACCATAAAGAACTTGCCTTCCATATCTTTATCTCTTGTAAATAGAATATGCTCATCCATACACACGCTTTAACTAACAAAATCATCTCCCCAGGTTTGTTATAAACCACTAAAACAGCCAGTCACTGTACCTTTCCCCACTTTTTTTGCTTTTCTATACAAATCATTAATTATCTTGTTGTTCTTGCTTATTTCCAAAGCAGCTCCATTTTAAATCTGAAGAATCTGAGTGTTGAATTCTATTGTTTACAATACATTAAAAAGAAAGGCATTTCTGAACATGATAGACATCCAATACGATCTAGTAATGTCACCAAAGTCAATTAAATGTGTATGAATCTACAACTTTTCCCTCTTTACTGCTAGCAATCCCCAGTCACACCTTTTTTAGTTTTGACTTGTAGCTGCCATCAAAATTATCTCTGAAAATGTATCAGACATTCTCATCTTAAGCTCTTTTCTTAAATGTCTGAAGTATTTCATGTTCCTATCAGGTGACCTTGAGTATAATCAGTCAAATACTCCAGCAATTTTTTAGGATATTTGCTATTCTTATTATTATAAGTCTCAGATTTCCATATGCCAAGTAAAACATGTCTTCTCTATTTCGCATTTTTGCTTTGCCATGTTAGATGGGATTATGGGTAACTTGTCCTACTTTAATCATACTTGTCATTGGGTCATCCTCAGGGAGGAACGTAACTTTTTTTTTAAAACAAAGGCATCTTCCCTCTTTTCAGACTACTTTTTGTCACTATATCCTTCCATCTAACTATTTCCAGCTCAATAGGCAATGCTTCCTGATTTGTGTTCTTGTATTATTTTGTTTTAGGTGATTCTCTTTATGATTTAAACTGGGAGAGAGAGAGAGGAGAAGAGGGAAGCACGGGGGGCGGGTGTGTGTGGGTGTGAAACAGGAGGAAGAGGTGGAAAAAGAGGTGAATGAATGGAAAGATAGATTAATGGAGAGAGAGAGAGAGAGAGAGAGCAGGCACAGGGTGGGGAAGAGAGATGGACAGAGAAACAGAGAGATGGGGGAAAGGGGGAGAAAGAAAAGGAGATACTTAAGAGACACCTCTATGCTCTAAATTGACATATTTCAGCAATGTGATATTTTCATGAACATATTTTTCCCCAAACAGTTCAGCTAGAAGTCATATTATGGACAAAAATGGACTGATTATACCCATCTGAAAAGGGAACAGTTTTAATTTTTTTTCAGTGCCTAGCCTAACCAAATCAAATCTATAAGTGATACATGCATAATTGCATAATTCTTGCCAAGTCTATAAAAATATAGTCATAATACTTGGAGAAATTCAGAGTTCTGTAATTCTTTGAAGTCCATGCCACAGAGAAAACTGCAAGTTCACTTCGAACAGTGCTAACATTTCTGAAGCTACCATTGAAGCTCTAACACATTTCTTATTCAAAAAAAGTCATCACAAAAAATAACTAAGTGTAGTTTAGAAAGCATTCAATAAAATACAAACAAAACACTCCCTTACTTTGCAACATATTGCCTTTAGAATCCAGCCAAGTGTTTGACTTCCACTTTTTGATGGCTACAATTTTCTGCGTAAAACTTAAACTAGGAATCATTCTGAAGTGGGTTTTAATTGTTTCTACTTTTTTAAACAAGAAAGAACAGAATGTAAAACTCAAGAGTGCTGGGTTATGATGGGAAGATTAAGGTTTGCCTTTAAAAATCGTTGTTTTCCAAGCCAGTGTCCTGACCAATACTGCTTGTAAGTTTTGGTTTAAAACATTTTTAACTATTTCAATATGTTTATGCAACTATATATAATCTTTGGACTAGGGAAAAAGTGTTTGTTGGGTAAACCAGTGTTTAGTGAACTATCTTGGGATAATGACAGACTAGACACTTGAACCTGAGTCTCCCCGTCAGAGGTGAGTGTTTATCAGTTTAACTACTGCTCAGGATTCTTTTATACTCCATGTCATTTCTATGTTGAGAAATTCAGATCACTACAAGTACCATAAAAACTAGCGCAGTTCAAGGAAAAAAGCTGGTATTTCTTCATTAAAGCTAGCTTAAAAAAAAATAAAAAATCTTTATCCACTTTAGTTTTACTATCTAGTTCAGTAGGACTAGCTGCTCTTCATGGCTATGTCACACATTCACGCATATGTATAGATATACAGACACCTCTCCTTTATGGAAAAAAGACAGGCGGTGGGGGGGGAAAGGATATGAGCCTTCAGTGTTATTATATCATTTGAGGAATGTGTGCCTCTAGGGAAAGGAGCTTGCTCTTTTCACTGAAGCATAGACCTATAAAATGGACACATTTTATAACTGTGACTGTGCTCATTTCCAGATTTTTCAAAGTTTCCTCTATAGGCATTGCCATCACTCACTGATTTGCAAAATTTCTCCAGTGTGTTTTCTCCTGTTTGCTTTATTTTCTGGAGGACGGTAATACCAACCCTCAACAGAAAAAAAGCGTGAAAATAACGTGAACAATTTACATTTAAGTTTTAAAGCTGTAGTGGAAAATACTGACCAATTGAGAAATTGACAGGCTAGCTCACTATTGATTAACAGTGAAACACAAACACAAATTGGTAGTTTCAAATGGAAAAGAGAATCTAATGATCAAAGCACTAGCAGAACTTGTTGAGATGTGTAATATTTAGCACAAATGGCAGCGTTAACAGTTACACAGTATCGTTAATACATTCAGTGTCTAGATACAGAATACATCGCTGTTAACCAAAATACATTTTGTTCACTTGGAACGTAATTAATATTTACACGTGCAAGTCTTAAGCTGTTATGCTAAAGATAAATGATCACAGTTTAAGCTTGAGAATCATTTTCAGGAATACACGGCAAACCTTTCTTTGGTACAGTAATTGCTACGCAGAGCATATGCTTACTGACCAAAAAACCTGTTCAAAAATCAAATGGAAAAATCAGGGACTGTATTACATACAGCCAACTTCAGCACAGCAATGCAGTATCAAATTAAGAGAGCTTTCACATGAGAAGTTAAAGTCAGGCTACTGTTTCTTTTTCTGACAGTTTTTAAGGTGTGTCACAAATCACTAATCTTAGCGCAGTATGTTTGTTTACAGGTTCTCCAGCAATTTCAAATCTAGCCAAAAACTCTTTGCATGACGTCCATCAAAACTAAACTGAAAATGCTTTTAAAAAGAAAATAATTATTCATACATTAACTAAGTGTTTTAAATACCAAATTTAAATGAAAAAAATATTTTAATTATTCATATTATTGTCAAGTTCTATATGCTCAGATGCACAATAATGTGCCCTAACAGAGTTGCAAAGGCAGAGATTTGTCATCAAAACTATAGTGAATTTACCTGTGATTACCTGAATGTTAGGCCGTGAGACTAAAATCACATATGATTAGAAGTGTCGCAGCACTCTCCAAACTATCAAGCTGCAACAAGGTCTTTTACCATCTCATACCAGTATACTTTTCATGCCAGTCCCTCTGCTGCCTTCTCCTCATCTCACGTATGTTCTCTCTCTCCTCTCTCTGCTTCTTCCTCCTCTCTCTTCCTCGGCTGCTCCCTCTTCATTGGCTCTCAACCACTTACCAGAACCAGCCACAGCTGCACCCTATCTACATCGGCCAACCCACCACCCCTTGGAGCCAACCCACAGCTGTGTATTATCAACGCTAATTAACCCAGCTTCATTCCACTACAAGAAGAATGCAATGAGCAGTGCTAACACAGACAGGACATTCCTCTTTGCTGCTCTGATAAATCTGCACTCATTTAAAATAGTTCCTGACAACTCCCTGTGGGACTGTCAATCCAACTGCTTTGAAAGGTAGCATCTGCCTTTTAGTTACAGTGAAAATAAAGCAATCCTTTGCAAAGTTTCATATGCTTTATAGGAGGCTAATCTGATGCCCATTAAATGTGGTAGTGCAATAGTCTGAAATGAATCTGGTATATAGATCGCTTTCTGTGGAGCTGAGGAAGAAAATCCCCAAAGACCCAAAAAACCCAAAGATCATTTTCAGGAATATAATGAATTGGCAATTTTACCAAAAGATTCATTCTTCTTAGGAAAGTTTCAGCTGTATTCTGGACTTTTCCAAGAATCCCAGCAGACTATAACAATGCATGTTACATGACAGTTGCTGAAACTACCGGCAATGCCACAGCACCTCACAAGTCAAGTGAAACTTGGGAGATATGTGGTATGAGCCGACCTTCTGGAATAATTGTTCTTAATTCCTCTTCAGATTTTCTTGGGAACTTATCCAGAAATAGTGACATCTTATGTCATTTTCAAAGGTGATTTGGGTAATTAGCTACTATGAATTGAAGAACAGCCAAAGTAGTACACTTCCTTCCAAAGAGGTCTAGACACTCTGGCTCCATTCTTTAAAGAGTAATCCTGAGGCCTGCTGTCTCATTCTCTCCTGATGGTTTTTTTTAACCCAAGAACACATTTAAACAGAAATACCACAAAAGGGACTCAGCTTCTTCCTTCTGCCTTCTTTCAGAGCTGATGGTTTTGGTTCCGGCATTGTCCCAGGTAGCTAGGCAGACTCATTCACATGTGCTACAGGTCTGTCGGGCAAAGACCAGACAATATCCAACCACACACATGTATTTTCTTGTCACTCTCTAAATAAATTTATTTTACACTTCTTAGTTCATCAGTCTTTGAGGAAGGTTCTCAAAGTGGATCTCTACCTCTCTGTCCAGGAATTTATCATGCCCCACTTCCCAAATCAATCCTGTATCCCTGGTCTTATCTATTTTGCCCATCACTGTGCCTGCTCTTTCAAACTTCCCAAAGAACTCTGTCCTGATTATGTTCAATTTTTACATGTCATTGTCAAACCTAGCGCCTTCTGCATTCACCAAAAGCATTAACTGAGATCATCAATTTTTTCATACTAGACTGCCTGGCCTTGGGGTGAGTACCTGCAGCAAGGTCTTCTTTTTCAAGGTTGGCATAAGGAACTTCAGGATTCTTCACTTCCTAACTTTTCCCCCCTTTTCAAGCTGGGTGTCACAGTAAGAAAAAGGATGAGGAGAAAAACAGTTATATTGGGAAAGGGGAGGGATGACGAGGAAAAAAAATCCTAGGAAAACAATATTTCGTTACTGAGAGAAGGGAAAGAAAGCTCTGTTTGTCTCTTACCACTATCATAAGCTGATTTATTCCTTGGAGGTTGTCTACTGAAGTAGACAGCCTAACACGAAGGATGCTCCCTTGGCTATTTAAAAAGCAGACATTTCTTAGCAACCTCATTCGCTTTTCTCAAAACTTGTTTCCCAAGTCTGTGCCCTGTTACAACCAGGTGAGCTTTAAAGCAAGAGGAGTAGCAAATGTTGCAACAGTTCAGTTTGTGGTAAAATATATTTATGCATTGGAAATAGATCACGAGGTTTCAGTTTCTCCTTTACCAGCATTTATACCTATGTAACTCCTGCCCAGTTTTGTCAAAACTGTTGCTAAGTGTCCAGATATCAGAGTTCTTGTGTTCCCTCAAGTTTGATCAAAACAGTGAAGAGACCATATGATTAAAGTCAACCCCACGTATGTTTTGGAAACTGACAATAAAAAGCCTATTTTTCCGTTATACAACCCTCAGCAAGAGAAAAACTAAGAGTTTGAGTATCTATGATTGTTAAAACAGTCACATCACAAACCGGCTCAATTTTGTGTAGCCATTAGTTGAGTATCTAGTATTTTGTGAGAAATAGTTTTAAAAATTTAAAAAATTCAACCAATGTATTCCTAAACACTAACTGAAGACGTCACTGGTCTAGTTGAACCAGTCAGCAATACAAGCCAAAGATTCTTCTTGTGATTGTACGACACACATTTAACAAGGGAAAACACAGGATGAAAAGAAAATGTTCTTATTTCAGCATGGCTGAGTCTTTTTTTCACAAGTTAACAGCTTTGAAGTATTTCTGAAATCTAAATATTTTTTGAGTCTTGTTGAGACTCTTTTAATTTTATACATTCCCAGGTCTTTCCTTTCAGCAAAAGTGTACCCGTTTTAAGCTATTATATTTATTTGAAATATATATTGAATTTATTTTTTTAAAAAAGAAAGATTGCAATATTTTCAAATCTAGTGCAAGATACTTCCATCTTAATATGAAGATTTGGGCACTCTGGACTTAGAGAGGAGAAGCAACTATCCAAAAATAAACTACTGTTCTTTAGGGGCAACTCATTAAGCAGTGGCTTGTTAAATGTAGAAGCAGCTGTAAAATACACATACAGATCACTTGACCAAACATCTGGAACTTTAACCTTATGAAACATTTGCCACTTCAATCCTTGAACTGAAGAAAGCATTAAGATGGGTGCTTTTTAAGTACATGCTTTCAGTTCTTCAAAGTAAATTTGCCTTTTGAGCAGTGTAATTTTTTTTAAATAATGGACATATGTGATCTAGATCATAATGAGTGGCGAGTAAAGGAAGCCTAGCCTCTGAGGTTCAGGACCTCACTGCATTTCTCATGACTCTTGATTCCTCTGCCTCTATAGTCCACCTCTAAACCCAGCTGATGCCTGAGCCTGAACGTGCTCCCCAAGTTCAGTTTCTCGATATTTAGAAGAGATCAAACAATGGCATCATACTGAGTATCTCTCAGTTTCTCCAGGATTTTCTGCAAAATCTGCATCTGGACCCAAATCTTCCGTCTTTGTGGCATCTCTGACAATCTTCAACATAATTCATGAAGTGCACAAAACTAATATCACAATGTCACAATGAATTACTAACATTTTTAGACTCTTACAGGCAGATCCAAATCAATCACTTATTTTCTCAATCAGACCATGCTAGATGGGTGTGCCCTCAAACACCGGCATTATGCCAAAATTCTTGAGCCTGCAAGTGTACAATAAGCTTTTCATTTTACCTTTTCTCATTTATTCTTGCCTGAATGACAGAGACATGGAGGCTGAATACTGAAGTTTCTCTTTTTTGGTTAAGCAGTACCAAAATAGTTAAGTACTGGTGACCAGGACCGTCTTCATCTACTGTAAAGTTTACTCCTTAAGTAATTATGATTTGCCAGTTTAAGTAGGGAAATGATACACATCCTATTTATGCCTCAGAATACCTTTCTAAGGTACAATGTATAAAACGCAATATTTTATCACTGGGGAATGACCTTGCTCTTTCCTGAATAACCATTTCCCACAAAAAAAGAGAGGAAAGTAGCATCCTTCCCCTACCTGCAGCTGTTTCACTTCCAGCTTTACAAATGACCTTCAGCAATTAAAGTTTGATTTTCCTTGTCTCACCTTTGTTGTTTCAGGTAATATAATGGGAATGTTATTTAAATGCATATAATTACTTGCCAAAAAGAAAAAAAAGAAGAAAGAAAATAAAATAAAAAAGAAATATCCTCCAGCACCTCTAATTCCACATAATTTTTTGCGGATATTAGATACCCATCAGGAGTTATAGTTTTTGTAAATTAATAGAGGCATCTCCAAATTCATTATGTTCTGTTCATCACCACACAAGTAGTCTATATCTACATTCTCAAAATATACTTTTTTTTGTTGAAAATATACATATTTTTCTGTGGAAATATTTATAGAAATATATATAGAAAAGTGCATTAAAAAATTATTGAGGTTGCAAAGGCAAGGATTTATTAGCTGGGGCTAAGTCATCCTGCTTACACATATGTATTAGCCTTAACAATTACATGATTCCATATTATTTTTCCTTGTGCAATGAATGATGATCCTGGAACAGCTGAAGGCCTACCCCCTCTAATGGGAATGACTGAGTAAGAACTCTTCTTTTTGAAAATCAAAGGTATTAAAAGGTGCATTGGTATTTACTAAATCTATTACACAAAGAAGAGGAACAACAGTCTAATGCTGCACCACAGAACTGGATTCTACCCATAACTGCACTCCAGAAACAAACCTCTGAACAGATCTTTATACATTTGAACATATAAGACACTATTTAATTTATAGAGAATGTTCTTCACATAATACTGCATTAAGTTGTGAAACCCTTGCTGTGACATGCTACAAATGCTAAAAGAATGCAATTGAATAAATGCACAGAAGAAGAATCCACTGGAGCTATTAAATACAAAAACAACACATCTGTCTCAAAGCTGCTGTAAATTCTTGGAAGCCGAGAGAGTACATGAGAGGAAGTATTACTATATGCTTGCTTTGCTACTATGTTCTTCTAAGACCAGCCTAACTCCCAGTTAGGAGAGTTTGTAGAAGAATACTTGGCTAGAAGGACCTTCATTCTGATCAAGAAAAGCCGTTCCTACGTTTTTAAACTATATTAATACTGTGAAAAATGAGCATCTTGTAGTCACCAGTTAGAAACACCAAGTCAGTGGGTATGTCTCACCATAATCCAACTGTGCTTCAGTTGTCATTTGTGAACTGCAGATATTAACACCTTTATCCAGTCACAGAAGTACTTTGACAGTAAACTCGTTAATGATGTGAAGCAGTCAGATAACTACAGTGACAAACACCACCAAAAAACCCAGGAGAAAAATTAATCATTCTTCTTCTAGAGAAGGGTTTGAATTGTGTGCAGTAAATAAGGCTCAGGGCTAAACACTGAATATTAAGGATAAAAAATCTTGAATAACTGCAGTGAGCACTGTCTACCCTGGGCTGCAGCTGAGGTAAGAACCTTGCCAAAGAAAACATTATAGGTTTGCGTCATTAAAAAAAATATATAATGCCTACATTCAGGGGGCTAAATAAAAACTGCACCAGCAATCTTATTTTTACCATTAATAAAAAGTAAACTAAAACTCCAGAAATTTCATCATGTGGTGTCATCTTATCCATCACAACAACCTCTTCCAGTGAAACTACTTAGATGACCGATGGCACTTTATTAACTGCTGTCTGTTTTAGCACTAAAAGAAAAAGAGACAGTTTGCAAATGCATTACACAAATATTTGTTACAGCAAGGAAATACGAAAATGTCAGGCTTTGGATGAAAACTCTATTTCAGTAGTTACACATTTTCTCTTTATTCTGAATGTAAGCCCTGTTCCTTGTATCTTGTCTCCTAAACTTGCTGCTTCTGCTTCTCATCAGAGCTAACCTCCATGGTCAATCAGCCTCAGTTCTTACTCCATCTCAATTCTTATACTTATTTCCTTTACCAACCGTTTCTAGCATTCCAGCCTTTTCAGATTTTTATCTACAGCCTACTTGCCAAAGCATTCCAAATACCCTTATTCAGGTCTCTCTCCCTCTACCTGTCTTCCAGCCACATCTCCTCACCCAGAACACATGCCTATTCCATTCTTTCAGAGACTTAATTTTCTGCTTATGTCATAACTCCTATCCTTCTGAAATCAAGGCTTACACAGTCTACATAAAATTAAAAATAGAGGGGATAGATTTAACTATTGTGACAGGCAAACAACAGATTTGTAACATATATATACACTATATACCATATGCCTTATTTCTACATTTGGTATATTTGGTTCTCTGAAATTTTACTTGTGCACATTGTGTGAGAAGATCCATGGGAGATCATTACTACTTGGTTATGCAAGATACTGCTCTTCAATAAATGTGCACAAAACAGGAAGCAGAGTGATTGCAAATTACTTATGAGCATAATCTGACAAATTAGCTATACAGATGACAAGGAGGATATGGAAGTGGATAAATAATTACTTGAGAAAATTGAAAACTAAAAATAAGTGTAAATTACATTTTTAGGAAACCTTACCAATGACTTAATTGAGATTCTGGGGTCTAACCGCTAATACTAATGTGTTGGGTGTTTTCATCTGCAAAAATAAACTAGACACACTGATTCACAACTCATATCTAGCGGCATCTAAAAATAGAAAACAATGATCCTGACAAGTCAGCAAGTAAATATGGAAAACATTACACTCAGCTAACTCTCAGAACTACCAGCAACAAACACACTAGAAAGTTACACCACAAAGGTTTCAGATTCAGGCAATATGCAGAGGGAAAATACCAATTCCAGATGATATTCCCAATTCTAATTTACAAAACTCCTTCTTTTTTTATTGTCTCTAAAAAAATCTTTCTCTTGTACACTTCTCATACTGTGACAACATGAATACCTTACAACTTAACCTATTTCAGCATTTGTCTGGGCTATAAAGGGTTAGGAAAAAATCCACATACCAATCACACCATTCTTACAAGAGAAAGTTACTACTGTGCAAACTCAAAGACTAAATGTGCTATTGATGTTCTTGTAGTGACTAATATGATGGAAAAAGAAGAAAACACAAAAAATTATCCAACTCCAGCATAAGAGCCTGTAGCGGTGCAAGAGGTTATTCACTCCCAGGTGCGGGACTTCACAATGGCTTTGGCTGAATTTCACAAGGCTCCCACCAGCCCTTTTCTCCAGCCTGCCCATGTCCCTCCTAACAGCCATTCTTCATATGAATTGTTTCTCCCCAGTTTGGCATCATCTACAAACCTGTTACACTGCTATACTGCAATCAATACTGGCCCTTGAATCCTGAGGAAACCCTCTAGTAGACATGAACAGTTGCATTCTTTATTGTTGATCACAACGCTCACAGCCATGCAGTCCACCCAGTTCCACCCATCTTATCATCCTCTTAATCAGTCCACAGTTCACCATTTTGACTGAAAGAGACTGCTCTAAAGTAAAGTTAAAACACCATTCCTGGCTCTCCCCTTGACCACAGAGGCAGTTAATAGAAAGCAATTAAGGTTGGTCATGCACGATTTGAGCTTGGTAAATCCATGCTGGCTGTTCTCAATCACATTCTTGTCCTTTGTGTATCTGGAAACTACCTCCATGAGGAGATGCTCTGTAACCTTCCCTAGGACTTTAGGTTAGACTGATGAGCGTGATGACCTCAGAACCTTTCTCTTGCCCTTTCTGAAAACGGACGTGACATTTTCCTTTTCCAGTCATCAGAAACTTCTCATGCTTGACATGATCGTCCAAAGATAACAGTGGCCTCACAGTAACATCGATCCCTTGAATTTAAGTGTTCCCCTGATCTTCCTCTACTGCAGGTAATGTTTCATTGCCACACAAATTTTGCTAGTAGGCTCAGGAACATGGGAAGCCAAACTTCTGAGACAAAAAAAAAAAAAAAAAAAAGTAGAAAAGGCAGTGAATGCCTTGCCTTTTCCATGTGTTTTTTCACTAGGTCTCCTGCCCCAGTGAGCAGTATCTCTACTTTTTTTTTTCTTTTTTTTTTTTTTTGGCTGTCAATGTAATTAGTTATGCTTTTGCCATCCCTCACTAGTTTCAACTCCAGCTAAGGCTTTTCTAATTCCATTCTTGCACACTTGGCACATTTGCAACAAACGTCATGTGATACAACATTATGCATTTTCTGTATTTCTCATGTGGATTCTGCCTCAATACCTAATGTCTACTACTTCTGAATTCATCCAAACCAGCTATAAAATATGCAAGGATAGAATTCCTACCCTAATTTTGTTTTAACCTAACTATTTAAGTGGTCATTTATATATATTCTACATTTTCCTTCAACTAGAATTGTTCTCCTGTTCTTCACTGAAATATTTTTACCTACAAAAATATTTAAATTAGGTTCAGTTTGAAATAAAATCATACAATATCTACTTTAGGTTGAGCTGAATCACTCCATATGTTCCCCAACTGTATCGACTAGATCTCCATTGGCTATAATGGGAACTTAAGACACCCAGCATAGACATCGACACCTACAGAAACATAGCTACCACCGGGTGTTTTAAATTGGAAACAAATAACACTCAAGATGTCATTTTTAGCATTTCTTCTTTCTTTAGAAAATGTATGTGCAATAAATGGGAAATAGTGTAAAATTATTTTAATAAAAGGACAATCTCATGGAATTAAATCGCACAGATCCTTTCTTACATTAGATACATGTACATTATTAGAAATTCATAGGTGTTAAATTAGGTACAGAAGACTTGTTGTATCACTTCTTAAATGCAAAGTGAACATACTGAAAATACTATCAGGATTATCAGGAAAAAGTAATTAAAAAGTAATAAAAGTCTTCCCATAAAGGCTATAAAGTTCAAACAAAATGTATTCCCTACTTCCCAAAAGGATCCATGTACATGAAAATGTCACATCAGTAGGCAGGAATTAACACTGGTTATTATGCCTTACACATTCAACATTAGAAGTTGTCAAAATATTTTACCTTTAAGTAATAAAAATTATTAGGATGCATACTCTGATTGAAAGTGGCCAGCAGAAAAATTCCACAGCAGAACGGAATTCCAGCGGTGGAACTCATGTATATGTCACCTCCCCAGGCGAGCAGGCTAAGCTTGCCTTAAGAGATTATATACCAGTAGCATAAACTAAAGTAGCCTGTAGGATGGTTCAACTACTGCCTATGTTAGGGCAATAAAACAATGGGCTAGAGCTATAAGCAGCTCCTTAATGACTTATCCATGAATATCCATACAAACTGAAACTAAGGTAAACAAAAGAATCTACACGTAGATTTTTAGAAACATGGTTATGTTCTTCTTGATCACTAGTGCAGTAACTGTGAAAATGCTTGTCTTAAAGGCATCTGCATTTGCTCATCGTAACATTTCCAACCCTGACAAGTCACAAGATAGCAGACCTTTCAGATTACATCATCATTCACTTTATTTCACCTATTTGCCCTCTCAGCTCTGCTATATCACTGTCACTTAAATGCAGCAATGTCATATATCAGTTTTAAAAATGTATAAAGAAGCATTAATTCTATTGAATTACCAAACTACTAAAACCATCAATGTCAGACAAGATGGAAAACAAGATGGAGATCAAAACGCATTTATATGGCTCTCTGTAGCATTAGATGCTAGCCATCTGGTGGCTAAGAATTCTAGAATTCTAAAAGAGTTCTTTTAAGTTACAGCTGCATCATCTTTCTTGGGATTTTCCTTACCTTCTTCTTAACATGTTTGTACAATTTCTCTTCTAAGTCTTCCTGACTCCATCAGTCCTCCCAGTACTGCTGTATCCCATACCCTGATCCTATCTATGGGCAAATAATATGGCCTTGGTAGATTTTACACTAGGTCTGCAGTTCTTGCTGGTCATTTTTTACATTTGGTCTAACATTTTAGAAAATTAATAGAATGTATGCTTGAGCAATACTCAGAAAACAAGATCTGGAGTAAGGAGAAGAAAGAAGTTTATCCACGGAAATTAAATACAGAGCTGTGAACCCAGGACCACACTGAGCTCCTAGGAAAGATTTATTACACAAACTTTGTGAATTGCCTGGCCCTTAATAGTAAGATTTCCACCAGATGTCCTGGATACTGCCCGTATTGCTACTTCACATACTGTAAATGTTTCAAACTTGCAAAGAAATCTAAGGAATTCCATGGAGAAAATTTTGTCTAAACTTTGATTGAAACCATTTCTCAGAAATAAGGATAAAAATAAGTCCAAGAAAGGTAGAAAATAACAAAACAAAGGTTAAGTTTTAAGAGCATCTCATAATTTGAAAGGGCAAACAGGCAGAATCAGGGCATCAATTAACTATCACTGATACCAAACAGCATAAACTAAGTGTTGCAGTGATCATTAATTTGCATTTCATACTGAAAGACAAAAGGAAATAAAATTAAGTATGTCCCCAGAAGACTTAAGTTTCCTACTCTAACAGGATAAAGAATCTGGGAATGCAAGTCTCTGCTTGGGACATCAGTACGAAAACTTCCATGTATTAATTAGTGTAACTAAGATTAGAAATAAGCATAGGCTAACTGGATGCCCCATTGACCTACATGTAACAAATACTTGCCATTTTATTATCTGCACTGGTTGTCTAAAATACCTTCTAACATAGACACAAGTGAGCTCAGAAGCATGTGAGCCCAGAACCCCCGTACGGCAAGTCTCATATAATACAATCTCTTTATAAGATCAAGCTAAGGAAGTTTCTCTTACTTTAAACAACACTGTTTTCAATAAAAAATAAACCTAGTACCTTTATTTTTGTTGATTAGGTGATCCATTTGTTACTTAAATTATAACATGAAAACAACTTTGTTAAAATTTTAATTAAAACTTTATAAGGTATTTCAGTATTTAAAATACTTTCTGCTCTACAAGTCATATCTAAGTGTGATCTGATTTTGCACAGGAAGCTGAATGAATCACAGGGTTCTGCACAAGGCTAGATGTAGGTCTGTGTGGTTCTCAGTGTGCACTAAGGCCATCAGGCTAAACTGTGGCTTTGCTATGAGCAAGACACTGCTCTGAGAAACAGACGAGGAAACAGATTGCAACCCACAGATTGACAATCTGCTTGCTGGGTTTCCTATACTTTAGAGGAGAAATATCTTGGGCCAGGCCTATACATGGCATAGCTGTGCTAAAGGAGGATAAGCAGAGAATGGAGCCATTCCCTGCCACAGTCTGCCAAGCGTAGAAGGGGAAAAAAAAAGCTCCACGCAGGCTGCTCCGCCCTCCCGTGCTGTGTAATGCCAGCAGCCAACAAAGAGCAAGAAGGGGCCAATTCACCCTTCCCTACTACTCTCTGCCAGTTCACATTAATTCATATTTTATCCCACAGTCCTGTTAAGAATACAAAGCTTTTTTAACATGTAAAGTTTAAAAAGACTAAAAATTAGCATTTAATCAAGAACTATGCATTTTTCTTTAGGTTGCAACATATTAGTAGGGCAAAAAGGCATGCACGTGACCTCAGGTGGCAAAATGATGTAAGGTCTCTAAGATACATGAAAATCTTCAAAGTTATTTTTCCTAAAACACTTTAAAAGAAACAAAGCCTGTCTCTATCCAATAATGAAAAATTGAATGGTCAATAAAAACATGTTACGTATATACAGATAATGAAATTAAGTAAATTAAAAATACTGGTTCTCTTAGAAACACTTTTTTAATGTGTTAAACCATTTAATGCACATTTAAGGATTTGGCATTCAGGAACTGAATGATACATTCTGTTAGAGGGACTATGGGATTTTACTCTCAAGTTTTCGTGTTTATACTGGAACAATATAAAAGCCAGTGAAATAATTTTACAATCTGTGAAAATTCTCTTTGCAATCTATTACATATCTAAAAGCCATACTTTTTTAATATGGGAAATATAGTTAATATACTAATGTATTACAATTCCAGGCAATGGAATCCCAGAAGCCCAGCTTTAGATGTCCTAGTGTATCCCACCTAGAATTTAGATGTATATCCGCAGGCCATGGTTCTTTGTTAAAGTCCATTAGACCACGCAGATGCCTCAGAAACTCATGAGCATCTAAAATTCCAATAAATACCCAGGTTTAAGTGAATTACTCTATGCCAGGTGTTTACTGAGGATTATACTTGCTCTAGTACATTGCAATGCCTTATGTTAACCTTTGCATCTGAGGAATTCATAGTATATTCACCCACAATCTTTACATTCCAGCACAGAGTATGGAGATTGAGGTAGGGTCCACAAACTGACCCAGAGCTTTTTAATGGTTCTCTTGAACTGAAACAAGTTATAGGGTCCACATAGCCAAACCTCACTGATTTTTTGTCATTCCTTTAGATAAATCAATTTGGGCATGAGGTCTTCTATAGCTTCTATTACAGATATCTGGGTGCGTATCACCTCTTAATTAAGCATATATCATTTTTATGCAATTTGCACATACTCTGCTTTAAGCATGTGTTTAAATCCTCACAAGAATTAATTCACATATTTATATGAGTGCTTAAACAGCCTTCCAGAACAGTGTTGTTTTCCTGAACTGTTGTCATAATTTAATATAATGACTTATAACTTAAAAGTCAGCCCCTTAAAAATTACATCATTTACTCTACAATTAACATCAGCAGGTTCAGCCATAAAACAACCATACAAAAGCTTGCCCTCTTTCTCCCTCAAGTACCATAAAATACACCAAGACTCAGAAAAAAAAAGTTATAAAAATGTAAATAGGAGATCAGAGCTCAGATAATTTGTTCCTTGGTTCAAGTAACAATCGATACATGTTTGTCAATTCATGACTGTTAGGTTTCATTCACAAGATATATAATTAATGCAAAGCAAATTTCCACAAAAAAAGGCATCAAGCCATGGAGGGCTCAGCCACATAAACTGAGCTGTCTCCAACACAGAAGAAATCCAAAGGGAAAGTGTACTGCTACTCAGACCAGCGCATCAGGCACAGTATTAGCCTGTTTGTATGCTGAAAGACTTGGACTTTTCCAACTTAATACTAGAAGAAGCATGAAACAACATGGACCTTTCTCAGCACAATGGGACAGGTACAGTTCTGGGGCACCATTTTAGGAACTCAGCAATAACTATGATCAATGAAACACCAGGAGTTACTGTCAAACACAATGTCTCCTAAAATTCTATAAAAAGAAAAACATGTCCCTATTTTTTTTCTATTGCTTTCTCTTTATTATAACTTTAAAAAGCAGTTGTTAGCCTAATAAACTGTATGCAAAAAATACTAGTATAGCTCTACTAGTAAGCTTCTTCAATTGATTTTCTATCAAAAAAATCTTCAGATCCCCCCAACATCAAAATCAAACTTTCATACTGTACAATTATGGCTCTTCTACAACTTTGCTATTTTCAGTAAGTGTTGATTTCCTAAACAGGATCAAGATGCTAGTATGACTCCCTTTTAGTACCTTCTTTTGTTTCCACGTGCTGTGTACCAAGACAGATCCAACCTTAGTTGTGCATGTCATTTTGGACTTAATTCATAAGTACCGGCATCAGATAGATCATGCAACATCTCAAAAAAAAAAAAAGTATGTTAAAATACCTAGCACATGTAATTCTTTCTTGAAAGCACGTTCTACAACAGATAATAGCTTCTACTTTGGGCATTCCTGGTGAAGTCAATGAAATTCTTAAGATTCCCTCGAAAAAGCATTACATTCAATTGTGTGTTGGGTTGTGAATGTTTATGCACCAATCCATCACAAAATTATTTTCAAATGTATTCAAATACCTTCCTTAAAATTAGAAATATTTTAGCAGCTGTATGATAAATTTTTACTTTTAATTTTTGAAGTTATGTTTACAGAAGCCATAAGCATTCTTGATAGCATTAGTAAGAAATACCATAAATAAAACAGTACGTTTTACTTGCTTTATTTCTCTTTAAGCTAAGTACACTTCCAAAATAAAAGACTACAGTTGAGTTTACAACCTAAAATAGTTAAATTCTGAGTAACAAAGGATGACTGTGATGACCCATCTGTATATACAAAACACATGGTTAACGTGTTCTGTATACACAAAGTAAAAACACTGCTGTTTAATAAAAAACACAATCAAATACACTCCTTCTGGATATACAGAATTTACGATATATGACATGAAAGTAACAGTGCAAGAATATAGGACAGGCAGTAGCCCTGAAGAAAATCACTACACAAATCACACAGTAGAACTCTATTATAAATGGCTAGTCATTGTACTGAAGTGAACTTCTGTTTTATGAAAAACGTGTATCACATTTTAAGAAGACTCATACTTTAAATTCAGCCAATTACCTGGTGTACTTCTTGCTAAGCAACCTGTTCAAGTACAGTACAAAAAGCAATCACACAGTGTGTGTTTTGATTTTGGTCAATGGGCTAGTAATTCAACAATGATGCAATAACTAATTGACCTGGTGCATCATAGAACTTTGGTAAACTATGAGCATCTGAACTGTTGTTTTTAGCACTAAAACCAGCTTTAAAATAGCAAGACTTTGTAACAGAATTTAAATGGGTTTAATTTGGACAGTTACAGTATATTTCCTCAGAGAGGGAATACTGAAATAATCGGAATACACTGACAAAGAGGTACTGGCAACGCAATCACAAATAGATTTTCATTTAAGCAATTTCCATTTCTCTAGGCCTTTTCTTTCGTTCAAAAAAACAAAAACAACCCAATAAAAACACACCAAAAGCCAAGCCAAACACCCCATTTATTCAAGTTCTAGGTCAACAGTGTTTCAGTTCATTCTTTTGCTATGCCTAGTGTAGTACTGAACACAAGCATTGCACTGTGTGCTGCAGACCTTCTCCCACTTGAATACTGTCTAATGTCATAAACGCCTGTAATGATGAAACTTAACATCAAAGCCATGCTGTAGATTGCCTGAGATACAACTAATAGCTAAAGTTAAGTCCTTTCACCCAACATGGCCAGTAACCCAGTTTCACCACACGAAATCCAGGTACCTTGGAAGTGATACTGCTCTTACCTAACCTGCTCCGTAAGTTTTACTCCTCTGCCTCTATGATTTTTCATTAAAAAATAATAATATATACATTCCCTTTCTTTGTTTTGTAGGCTCATTCCTATGGCATGCCTAATTTCTTCTGCAAGTGAGGGTAGCAACTATGGGTGAGGGCACAGGGTGAAGCTATGGCTTTTTACACAAAATTCCACAATGCAACGCCTTGTCTGTGATTAACACTTCCATCTGTGATTAAAAGCAGCAATTTGAAGATGAAATATCAAAGGAAGGGTAATGAGAATATTGTGCGTATCTGCCCAGCATTAAAAAACACAAGTTCTGCACCACAGCTAGTAACAGAATGAACAAGTACCTTACAGACGCATTGAAGGCAAGAAATTCAGCAGCACTGTATTAATAAAATGACTGCCTGTGACTTTAAACGCAGGCACACTTGTACTTGGCGAGAGAGTGAACGATTTATTGTTACTATGAAGGATGCAGGAATGGAAATGAAGATGAGAGGGGCGATGATGATGGCAGGGAAGTGGAGGTTAATAACCCCAGCATCGGATGGGGAACGACGTCCCTACCTCAGTAAGCTGGATAAGGGAATAGCTCCAGATCCACTGCCCAGGATCCCTCCTTTCCTCCCAGAGAGGAGTTTCTCCACCAGAGCCACATTCCCAGTGCGAGCAGCTTCCAGCAGTTCCTGGTCCTTCCCCATGGTCGAGGAACCGAGCAGCCCCCCACGCACCCCGCCGCGCACCGGGAGAGCTACACCGCGGGCCACAGCGGCCCCCCCCTCCACAGACCGCCCTCCTCTGCCCAGCCCCTGCCTCGGAGCAGAGATTCCTGCAGTCCCTTCCAGAGCAGCAGCGGGAGGGAGGAGAATCACCACCTCCTAGTTTCACCGGATCATCTCTGGGTGGAGTGTGGAGAAGAAGGCGCGGGGGGGGACGGAGGGCGGACGAGGCCAACGAAGAACCGACCCCCCCGCTCCCATGCACACGCAGCCCCGGCCCGGCGGACGGCGCGGGGGAGCGGGCAGCCCCAGCCCCCGTGCCCGCGGCCGGCCGGGCTGAGGGGAATAACGACCCCGCCGACGGGCGGGAGAAGGGCGGGGCGGGGGGAGGAGGCGCAGCCCTGACTTGCCAGGCCCGTTGCTGGGGAGACGCGGCTGGCGCGCGCTCACTGGCCGCCCGGGCTCGGCGCCCCCCCCGCCTGCCCCCGCCCTCCGGCCCGCGCGGCCCCGCCCCGCCCGCCCCTCGCCAGCGGCGGCGCCTCGCGCTCCACTGCGGTGCCGCGCGCCGGCCGTGGCTGCGGGCGGGGGCAGGCGCGCGCGCGGGGAGCGGCGTCCGCCCCGCCCGCCCCGCCAGGTGCATCGCCCCGGCGGCGGGAGCGCCGTGCGGGGCGGCGGGGGCGGCCGCCGCAGGTGCGCCGGGGCAGCGCCGGGGAGGTGGTGCCTCGTCGCGCTGCGGAAGGGGAAGGGAGGGACGCGGGTGCCGGGGCGAGGGGCGCCGAGCGGCTCCTCCCGTCGCTGAGGCGGCCGCGCGCGCCCCGGGCGCGGCAAGGAGCGAGGCTGCGCTGCCCCGCGGCGGGCGGGTCCCCGGGGGGCGCGGGCGGGCCGGGGTCCGTGCTGAGGCACACAGGGGCCCGCCCCGCCCCCGAGGCGAATTAGCGGGTTGCGGGTGGGGTGGGGCGGAGGGGGCCGCGGCGGGGTGCGTGCGCGTGTGCGGGGACCCCCCGAAGAGGGATTTAACCCCATCCGGGGACACGGCAGGGCACCAGCGCAGGTGCGAGCCGGCTTCGTTGCGCAACCCGGCGTAGACAAAAGGGAAAATCCGGGCTCCGCTGAGGTCGGGAGCAAAACTGAGTTGGTAGCTCGGCGAATCGGGCAGGAGGGACTGCTCACACCCATCAGACGCCGGGATCGTGGCTTTTTAATGTTTCAAAGGATGGGAAATACAACAATCCCTTTGGTGTCAGATCCAGTCATCCATTCTGGTACTCCTGGTACTCTTGGTTCTGTTATGGATTGCAGATACGTAAACTTTTGAATTGGGGAACTTTTTCGGGGCACCAGAATTAATTGTTCCTTATGATTTTGGGGTTATGACAAGCTATGCTGAAAATGCTCGTGCTGGCCAGGTCATAGGCACATCCTTGTTTAATGCACCACTTGATACTGTGCATATGTGAAAAGCCAGGTTACAGCCCCGTGTTCCTGGTCTAGTAATGGATGTAGATAGAACTATAGGTACAACAGGCAAGTCAGGTAAGATCCCTCACCATTCCCCCACTGAGACCAGTGGCATTCTCCCATGACCTGTGCTCACAAGATATAAAGCACAGCAATGGCAAAATGACATCGTGGCAGGCAGGATTTTCATGTTATGTTTTCATAGAGTGTGTTAATTACTCCAGACCTATGGTACTTCCAAGTCAATGGAAAGATCCTTGTTGATGCCACAAATGATTTGGTTTAGTCCCTCTCAGTAACAGTTTTACAGGTGTTCTCGTACTTTTATTAGCTAATTAAATAACCTTAATATCTTAAAAATCATTAGAAATTTCTTTCTGGGGTCAGATTTTCTGTTACAAAAGAAAAAAATTATCATGAAGACCTATTGTTTCAATAGTCATTCACAGTGACAAAACAGTATTTTTTAGCTAGAAAATGTAATTTACGTACTTTGGCATGAAATATACTTTCATACTTTCAGGACTTCAGACAGAAATGTCTTCTCCAATGTTGTCAACAGAACATGGAATGGAGCGCTGGCATAAAATTATTAGGTGGAGAGACTATAACAGTGGCGTTTCCGATTGAAAAAGTCTGATACAAATAGCAATTTGAAGGTCTGATTCTGTGATCACAACTGTTTCGTTATAGTTTAAATAAATAAATTTATAATCACATGAATTGGGATTATACAGTTTAAATTCTTAGTTACAGCAGGGTCACAGTGGAAAAGAGTAAAGCTGGAGTAAGAAGTTATGTATCTTGTTACCAGCCACTTCAGCACTGACTTGTTCTGAAAAAGTTAACCATAACAGACTAAGAATACTCCTGCATTCTGAAGCTTCTTGATGTCCTCTGTTAAGGTAGCCATAGTTTCCCTTTTTTTCTGTCTTGTATTTGATTTTGTATGTGATCACGTGCATTGCCTGATAAATAGCATCTCACATGTATCCTCTGCATGAATAGATTTCTTCAAATTTGCTGAGATCCTCTGAAGGCAGGGTGTGTGCGTAAACCTGCACATTTGTGAAAAATTAATTAGAAGCAGATACTAAGGAAAACTCAAGTTTTTAAGAATTTGTATTTTTTATGTGGCTGGATCAGCAGATGGCAAATATGACTCAGTATAAATGTTACATAATTCTCAAAAATAAAATCTCAAGACTGTGCTCTAATTGAAAAGATCATCCAGAAAGCTGTTGAAGAACTGTACAGAGAATTGGGATAGAAATATCACTGGAGGAGACACATGCAGTACCCAGCAAATGGAGGAAGATGTTATGAATGTAGCGAGGCCCAAAACAGTCCAGTAAACCCACCAGCCTAGTGCCAAACAAAACTGCAAAAGCCAGAGGATTTAATTTCATTAGCAAATAGAGCAGAAAACAATTATTCTGTCAATCTGAAAAGTAAAAAGGAATTTAAGCAGCACTATTTAATGGAAGGGTTAAACATGGATAAATTCTAAGGCTACTGAAGTGAAGAATTCAGAACAGGGGTTGGTCTCTTTCCAGAGATGAAATCGATAGTGGACTGTAGTAAGAAAAACACACCAAGGATGAGTTGAATGTAAATGGTCAAACCTATTAGATCAGATTAACTCTGGTTTTTTAAATTTAAATTTTTTTTAAAAATGGTTTTTTTTTGTGTTTTTAAATGTCTTACATTCTTTTTTCCTGGTAGTATCAAGACAACACTGTGGAGTTAAAAATTGTATGTACGATAAATACATTAACTAGACATAGAAAGTAGAAACATAGCTTTACATTTTGCAGCAGTTACAGATGAGAAAAATAATTTGTAAAACAGCCAGGAGATCTTTCAAAACATTGTATGCTTTTTGAGCTGTGCTGTTCCATACTACAGCAGAATTTTGATTCTATGATTTCAGTATTTGCAAAGACATTTTATGACCACTGCAGCTGTCAGTGTCTAAGTGGCATCACACCTTCAATCTCAGAATTTCTCTTAACAGTACATATGCTTTACCTTCTGGTTTTTTCCATTTTCTAAAATACCGGAGAAAGCAGTTAGCCTACCTAAAAATTCTTTTAACTGGTTTGTCATTTGAAAGGACTGGTATTGACTGCAATAAGCAGGGACTTAATATTTTTACAATGCAGCTATCACTTGGCTTTGTTCTCATTTCAGGGTGACAACTCCTTCATTTCCTCCTCCTGCAGCCTCCCATACTTAAAGGCGAATTAAATGGGTGTTTTCTAACATTCTTTGACTTTCCACTCTTTATTGCAGGAGCATGGAAGGGATATGAAAAACTGAGTTGCAAGTATTGAAAAAAAACAAATCTGTGATATTAAAAATAGTTGTATAGAACAGCAAACATACTAACATCATATTTCAGGACTGTCTATTATCAATTCTCTCATTTAAAGATATAAGGAAAGTCTTAAGATCCCTATTACAAATTCTGATGGATATTGTGAGAGCAAGCTCAAAATGCTGGAATAAACCATCCAATCAGTTTGTCAGTAGAAAATAAATTAGCATGAAATAGGTCTAATTGTTGTTCTCATATTTGTACACCCATGGTAAGTCACAGATGAAGGCTGCAAAGTACCCAAGAGAAAATACTATTTCTCATGCACCCAGGTGGCAAGAGTTTTTCAGGCTTGGCGTTGTCCTTTGCTCTTTATAGTATATATATAGTGTAAAAAAAGACACAGTGAACTTCAAACCACCATGACTAGCTTCGTGTTTGCACTGCTCATCTAGGACATATCTAAACATCAGGCTCGGAGGCCAAGTCCAAACTGGAGGTCTCGGGAGCACATCTGAGCTCTTGAGGCCAGGTGTGAATGCCCATCATGTGTTGGTTCCCTGTCAGGATGAAACCCAGATGCACATCAGCCTTCCTCTGAAGGCCGCCTTTCCTCAGTGATGGGCTCAGAACGTAGATGGACAGAGTGGGCAGGTCCTAAATTTGATAACCAGGACACACCGTAATACTCACATTCTGCTTAGTTTAGCATTGAAATACGCAAAAGGACTTTAATCCTCCTGCACTGTAAAAGCGATAAAAACTTAAGGTACTAAACTTAACTCATGAGGAATGTAAGAAGAGCAACAACAGCGCTGTGCTTTCAAAAAAGCGCATGAATGCTTGGACTCATCAGAATAAGTAGAAGCTGAAGTAATGTGTAAGAAAAAAAGCCATTTTTGGTGACTTATCCACAATAATCCTATCTCTGACTATACGGTTCTGCCTAGATCACATTTTCTGTAGGCACTTACCTGCTTTCAGGCATGTTGTCATGCTGGAAATTTGTAATGGAAAAGAACGTGGAAGGAAATGGTCCCTTAGTGATGTTGCACAGCAGCAAGATGCTGTCTCAGCATTTGCACTGACCGACCCCACTACATCATTCTCATGTGCTCTGAACACACACAACAGCAAGAAATTAAACTATTATTCTGTCACACAGACACTGACCCACAGAGTCAGCTGAACATACCATGGGAAATGTGCTGCATCCCCCAGAGGGCTGTCACGTCCCACTGCTCAAAACTCTCAAGAACATATAGGCTGCAGGTTGTTTCTACACTGGAGGGCTGGGCCTTCAGAAACCAGTCATGGGATGGCACTGACAGTAAGTCAAATCCATCTGCCATGCCATTTCCAGTGCAACTGCAATTTTGCTCTGATGGCAGATGCTAAGGTTAACTGGTATATCTATACATTTCTTTACGTGCATTACTTGTGTGACAGCAGGTGGGATTAGCAATATAATTATTCATCCAATCCTTCTGCTCTGTTGTAGGTTTAGATCAGTTTGCTATCAAAATATGCCTATTTTTCATGCATTAGAGAGAAATGCAGAATCAAACGTGAATACCAGTTGGTAAGAGCAGCATGCTGATTAGATGCCCCAACCCAGCGTGTACTGACAGAATACAGTATTAAAGCTTTCCCTGTACTGCTCAATGCACAGCTTGTTGCAATAAAAATAACTTGTTTCTACCTTTGATACATTGCAACCTCTTTTGGACTTTAAAATATTTTCCTCTTCTTGTTTTCTCTTTAAGACATGTACAACGTTGCCTACACATCAGATTTTGACTGCCTGAAAGGAGGATCACAGAAGTCTTAGCTGAAGCATTCTAGTGATGAGGGGCTGCAACTGAAAGTAAGCCAGCTGTTAGAACTGAGCACAAGCATTATCCTTGCCTCTTGACCAGCAGCATACAGGAATGCGCAATGGGGGGCAATGGTGTGTTATAAGGCAATGCCACAGCTAGAGGTATTCTGCCAGGGGTTTCCATTCAGTTTGTGTCTCTACCAAGAGCAGCTATTATATAGCTATTTTATTATATAGTGGCAAATCACTCCTCAGAATTTACAGAAATGGTTGAGCAAACACTTCCACATCATACGTCCTTCCGGTATGTTTATGCTTCTGGATACATCACACAGACAATGTGATGACCAACAAGACAGAATGTATTTGAAATGTGCTGTCAAATGCGCAATGAAGAACAATCTTCCACTGATTCTCGTACTAGCTGTAATTTACCAAATCCTTGCAATTTCTAACTTAGATAATTATTCTCAACAGAAGTGATACAGCTAGCCGAGTTTGCACTGGATCTTGGGCCTGGTCAAGTTTTTTTGAGTAAACATAACTACTGCTGGTGAAAAACTGGGTGACATTTCAACTACCAGAGCCTTTCTTTACAGGCTAATTCAAGTTACAGTCGCATAAGAAAAGGATTTATTTTAAACAAACTCAAAAATAAGAACTGCTTCTCTGCACCAGATTAAATTCCCCAAGGAGTCTGAAGGAACCTAAAATCTAATATTCATGAAATTAAAACAGTGAGGTGCACACTATTGTTTCAGATGGCCTTGGTAGTAGATGAGCGGAAGGTAGTAAATATGATGCTAGTAACTATTAAGGGGCTTGAAGGGGACTTTGGAGAACTACTGAGTCCGGTCTCCATGCCTGGCAAATTGGTAGGCATCTGGCTACATACAATAGTGAAGATTCAGTACAGGTTTTGGAGAAGCAAATCACATCTTGTGTATCTGTTAGAGCTTCAGAGGAGTCAAAGAGCATATGGAAAATGGCAATTCAATCAATAAACTGTATGTACTTTCCAAAAAAGCTTTTGACAAGGTCCTTACTGAATACCTTTACAGAAACTAAACTGTAATGAAGTAAGAGGGATGATTCTCTTGCGAATGGACAATTGGTTAAAGGAGGGAAAGTAAAATGGAAGAATGGCCAGTTTTCACAGTGGTGAGAGGTTGTCAGGACAGCTGTGTATCTCTCTTAGGACCTGCACTGTCCAGCAAACTCATAAAGAATCTCTGAAGAAAATAGAAAGTGAAGTAACAAGCTTTTTAGCAAAGGAACAGGTTTCAGAATAGCTTGAACTAGAATGGATTATGAAAGAGTACATCATGGCATTGTTCTAGCAGATAGTAAAATAGAAGGTGGAATTCAACATTGCCAAAAGAAAGCAATATTTTTATGTTGCAAAACAGGAGGGATTCCCCTTTAAAATTCCAAACCTGCTGTTACATCTCCTTAATCTTGAGTTATTTGGGCTATTTCTACGAAAATGTCCATTTAATGGTACATGGTAATCAAAATGGCAAATAAAACTGCTGGAAATTATTAGGAAAGGAAATGAGTATCATTATGTCAATGTATAAAACCATTGTGTTTGTCCTGTTTCAAAAAGACTACATCAGAATTAAGCACAATAAAGGAAAAGAGGTATAATCAGGTTTATAGTACAGCCTTGATATAGCCTAAATTGACATGGCCAGTTGAGCTTTAAAAAAATAACCATAGAGAGATATAGTAGAAGCATCATAAGTGGTATGGAAAAGGTAAATGTAAAGCCCTTATCCATTATTTTTTCCTAAAAAAGAACTAGGGAAATACAATGAAATTGGCAGGGGACAGGCTTTAAACGCATTAATGTATTTTTTCCATTCAAACATTTTAATTTAGAATAGGTTTAGCATTGCTTTGTATTACACTTAGTTGTGTGTGCTGTTACTTTGATAAATTGGCTTTTAGCATGGAGACTGCTACCTATACATGCACACTGATAGTAACACAGTAAAAGTAATAGATACGTATGCTTTGCTCATCATCTTGCTAATCAATCTTAACTCAGAATACTGCCTTTTGCAAGTGTAGTTTAATGTAGTCTTCATATGTAAGTTAAAATACAGAGATAGTTGCTTACTGTGTACATATACAACCACACAGTGATTCTGATGTTAAGGGTATTTTTGCTGTCTGCCAAGAGGAACAATTAATACCAGATCTGCCAGAGACTGCGATTTTGTGAAGATGATACTTGGCTGCTAGCACAAGATTAGGGCTCCTGACATATTTTATTCAGTTAGCCCAACAGTAAAAAGGTTCTTCATTCTTAATTACTTCTCCAAGCCCCACAAAACAACATTCTAGGGTATTTATTAAAATTTGAAAGCTAGTCCTGTACTGCCTAGGGAAGAAAATTATTACTTTTTGCATGAGAGGATGCATTTATGCAGTGAATTTCTAAATCTCATTTATCTCTTGTGTAACTGGATTACAGAGGAAAATATTAGCATAAGTAATTCATTTGCTAATGTGACATCTCTCTCATTCGCAGCCTTCAGACAATGCAATAGATTTCAGTTAAAAATAATAATTGGTGAAGTCTATGGATAAACCAGCAAATTCATTTGATTTATGCTTATCATTTATCTGAACCAAAGATGACTAAAAAAGCCCTGTTAATTTTAATTCAGCAGCTAAGTTAAAGCTCTCAGAGGCAGAAACATACACAAAAAAATATTAAATGCAAGACAGATGTTTTAAGAACACAGTAGCATATTGACCTACATCAGAGCATCAGTAGCAAAGGTAGCAAAGAGGATTACAGGAATATCAGCATATACATGACACTTTTAACTGGAGCTGATTCAGCAAAGTACATTTAGGAATTAATCTTTGGATTCTTTTCTATAGGAAGAAAACTTATACAGCTATTTGTGATAAATGTTCTATTTCCATATTCTCTTAAGAGGATAGAGAATACACAGACATACTCTGCTACGGATATGCAAATAGGTTGGCATCATCCTAGAAAAAAAATGCAATAATTAATGCAAAATAATCTTTAATCAAATAATTAACTATACCATAAACTGGAGCTAAAAAGATCAACCTCCAATAAAGAGATAGTGTAACAGAAGTACAGGAAACTGTATTAAGGCTGGGTGAATCGCTAAACTAAGATGAATAATTCAACCAGGAAAATTCTTAAGTCATCTAAATCTGATAACTGCTGTGATTAATTTTTTCTTACATTTGTTTCTTGCACATCCCTGAACCTGCCCATGCTGTAATTTCTTGAAAATAGGTTTTGTAATGGCAAACTGGTAAGCTTCTGCGACACTACTATTTTATCACATCATTCCTTTTTATGGTGAAGATACCATAAAACATTTTTAAAATTGAAACAGCAAAATATGGAACGGCCCAGTTTTAGTTTGATATTAACATTTCATCAAACTACTGCTTCCCTAAGCAATATCCCGGTGAAGACACTACTCTGTGTTAGCCTAATACCTTTTTATGATGTGGTTTGTTTCATCACCACCACCACTTCAGCAAGGGAACAATTCAGATTTGGTGTAGAAGCCAAGTCAATTTCTTTTCTTTCAGGTAGGACTTCTTACATCAAATCATCGTTCCCAGTTATTTTGAATCTTTTGGTACATTTTAAAATGCACTTGATCTAATACACATTGTGTACCCACATCTTCATGGCATCTAAACTCACACCACTTGATTTAGTATCCAGCATGTCTTCATTTATTGTGCACTTCTTGCCACAATATTTTGTTCCATAAAAATTCTCCTCGCCTTTCTTTTCTGCTTCCTTCTCCTCTTTAATATGACTCCATATTTCTCACAGGGAAGATTACCCTGTTAGGATGGCTGTAGTGAAAACATACATCATGTTTAGGACACGTTTGAGTTACAGCTCTGCCTCATCCTTTTTTAAGTATGTGTGGCTTCAGTTATCTTCAGCCAGTATCTCCACCTCCAGCGCTTCAGTCCCAGATTCTTCTGGCAGGCCTGTTTCCAGTGGAGTTCAGGAACGGTGAGATCCCACAATATCCGATAGAACTAAGCCCTCTGTTATTAATAAATCTCACTTTATGTAGGTTCTCCTAATTGGCATAAAAAGTTTCCGAGTGTCCTTAAAGTGAAGGGACATCAGCAAAGTGGGAGATTCTGGCAGCGATACTCTAATGGCAGTTTGTCAGTTAATAACCAGCTACTACACACACTACGGTGTTGCTCAATGTACCAGTTTTTGTCACCAAAAGGGGGGTGGGGGTGGGGGGGTGCGGAGGGAGGGGAAGGGACCTGTTACTGCCTAGAAGTCACAAATTGCTGCTAGGTAAAAATCTTGCTCTTGACTCACCAGCTGTAGATTTAAAGGCAGCAGTGTTGTTAAGGATGAAAGCTGTTCAGCCAGATAGGAACAAGTTTTTGTGAATAAGATGCTCAGAATTTGTTCTAGTGTATTGTTTTCCCTACACTTATTTCAAATACTCTCCCTTCTCCCTCTTCCCTGACAGCAGTGACTTACAGCAGCTAAATAGGGGACATGTTTCGCACAGCCAGAAGGCGAAGGAGATTAACTCTACATTGTCTTTGCCTGCTGAAACATTTTGTCAAGTTCCATTTCAAGGAGTCTTTTTAAATCTTAACATTACGACTTCAAAGGAATACTCTTCTGTTGCATAAGTCGAAAATGCTTCTGATAATGGCAAAAGAAGGTTTAAGAACCTCACTACTCAGGTCATGGCCACTCTCAGATATATCTTCAGATGAGTAAGAGCTGGAAATTTAACTTGCAGTTTTCCATGAGAATTAGATATCGCCAGCTGTTAGTGATTTGGAAAGATTTAGAATCCAGTTAAAGCAACTAACTCTGATACTGGTTTAAAAAAATTCTCAATGACTGTTTGCAACTTACCATATTTCTTACATTACTCCTGGGTAGGTAATGAAATGCTGGAGATGATATATTTTTTATAATTTTTTAAGAAAGCTGTTGTATAAATATTTTCAAGTACTCAAGAAGTCTGTAAATAGATATTTTTATTTTTGGCAAATACTGCAGAACTATTGAATCTTATATTTTAGATGCAAATGAGGGAAAAATGTTTTGAGAACTCTTCCTGCTAAGTTTCACCAGAGAAGCCTCATTTCTATCCCAAAATCAGTTCAGGTAAATGTCTGTGCTTTTGTTGGTGTCCAGTATATTGTCTAATTCTGCAATGCATTCTAGTATGTGGCATTACAGGATGAGGATGACACCTTAAAAAAACCTCTCCATCACACTTATCCTGAGTAGCAGTCTCCTATTAGAAATAAAATTAAAAAATAAGTGGAAGGAATAAACCACATTAAGATTCCAGAGGAATGAAAAGATACCTCCTTTCTATGCTTTTTTCTCTAACTATCTGACAAAAATAAAACGACCCCATTCCTACAGTAAATTTTATATAGATTGCTCTTCTCTCTGCTTAGTCATTCTGCCTGTAATATTTTTAATAGCCAAACAGGATATGAAAAGAAATTATTCCAGATCACTTACCACACACACTATAGTGTTAACAGTGTTAATATAAACTATCTTATTAGATTACCATCTGGTGAAAGTCGGTAAGGTAGAGCATTTGTAAAGGATTAATTCTAGCTATTCCCAAAGATACACAGGAAAACCCTATATATGGTCCTTTTATTAAAAATGAGTAGAATAAAATCAGTTTTTTTCTAGTTACCAAGGAAACCGAACAAATACATTGGTAATATCAAGGTAGAGTTGTTTATCTCTGCAATGATAAATTTCCAGAAAGCCAGAAAAATTTTCTGAAGTTTTTATTTTAACAGATAATTATGAAGCACAACAAATAAACATTTTACTATAAAAGGGCCAGTCTGTAAAAAAATATGGTTTTAGAATTTACTTAAACCTAAAAGAGGGAACAAAATCTTTATTCAAACAATGTTCAGGCAGTTCATATGATTTATTTAAAGAGGAAAAATTAATATGCTATACAGAAGGCAGTAGAACAAAGATAAGCTATCTAAATTAAAAGTGAAAAAATAGTGATTTAAAATCGTGTTATGAAATTAATAATCAGAAGTTTATAAAAACTGCAAATTGTATCCTGACATTTTCTAGTTTAATGGGACTGTGGATGAGTGAAGGCGCAGGACGTACCTGTAGCCACGAGGAAATGAAGCCACAAGTGACTTCTTGGGCTGCCATCTAGCGGCGGCGAGGAGCGGACAGCCCTGCTCGCCGTGGTTTTATTCGCGTTGAAATGACCGAACAATTCGTAATTCTGAGAACTGATTACGCACTGGTTTTCTTATTAGTAAAACATTAACGATCATATACTTCAATATGATAATTCTCATTGCAAAGGTATCTTCCAGTGCTCAAAAACTCCAACAGTTACTAGAACAATATAATTACACGTGGCACAAGTATTTATGACAGTTGCACCTTCCACGGTAAGTGTACTGAGTTTGCAGAACAATGTGAAGACATCCAGATTTTTTCCACAGGTAACTTGTTTAGAGACTTCTTTACTGAGCACCTCCTGGCTGAGACTACCACTTCTGAAGTGCTCATTTGTTCATGCATCTCTGTCAAACGTTTAAAATACTTGTCAAGTAGCTAACTCAAAATCATGGTGGTTTCAAATATACTCTAACCTAGAACTGCTTTAACCAGTTCATGCATCATGCTCCCCACACTACCAGCTTACTCTCACAGAAGATCAAGCATTACTCCTTATCTCACAGACCTTATAAACCAATCAGCATTTTCAGCGATTTCTTACCTAGTTGTGATGCATCTTAATTTTACTTCCAAAATGATGCTCTCAAATTCTTAGACAACATAAGATTTAATACTGCGATTACATGGGGAAAGCTTCAGGAAATACATATACTCCGTTTCTGCTCATATTAAAATGAGTGATGATGACAAAAAGAAAGGCAGGAGATAGCAAAGAAATAACAAAATACAGATACTTTAACGTAACTAGCTAGGTATGACTTGGGAATGACAGACAAACCCAAAGTGACCTTTTAACAAAGCTAATATTTACCCATTGAAGTAGCTGGCAATACAAGAGATTCATCTCTTTGGGATGCAGAAGTTTCCCTTTTGGGAGAGAACACAGGTCTATCAAGAGTTTATTTCATTTTTGAAGACTCACTTCCTGCAACTTGTTACACTAGCATGTAGTGTGACAGATGCTTGCAAGATGTTCTATAGAATTTGAGAAGCTGGAAGTTACAAAAAATTTTTACATATTAAAGTGTTCCATAAATACCTTTCGTAATTAAAATTGTTATTTTTTTAATATCCAAAATACACAGTAGCCAATAAGCAGATATTAGTAACCAGACAATTCAAAGACATAATGTCTAACCATTGTTTATACTCATTAAGCCATTTAAACTGCTTGAAACTTGCATACCTCCATGATTACTTGACTAAAGTGACAGGATTGGCCCTTTCCATGCAATGAGGAGACCATCAGATTTAAATAATTCACTAAAATTTCAAATGGAAAATAATTTTAGAAATGTGAGAGTTTAAAGGTTTTATATAAGAATGCAAAAAAATACATAGAACTGTAACTACACAGCTTCTATTTACTATTGATCTTAAACTTTATGCTTTTTCTTAATTTGATTGAGAAACACAGCTTTGCTCCTCCAACACAATTCACAGCATTTTATTATACTTTTTTTCCATCCCTTAATACTGATTAGCATGACCTTTGTGTGGCTCATTCTTTTGAATTCCATCTTGTTAATAAGAAACACAAGATCAGGAGGTACGTTACCACAAAACTACACAGAACGCAGCTTAGTGCGGATTGCCGGCACCATTCAAAGCCACGTGTCTGCCTCAATACATTAGAGATGTGCTTCAGCACTTCAAAGCCTGCTGCTAGGTTCACAGTGACAGGTATCTTCACTGAGGCAGACAAAATGGGGCTGCTTCAAAAGCTAGTCAGCAAAAATGGCACAGGTTGGAAGGAAAAAAAAAAAAAAAAAAAGTAAGGTAGTGTTGCAGGGCTGTCAAAAAAAAATAATAATTTCCCTACTGGGAAGGATGAATTAGTGGATTTCACAGCAAGTACCCACAACTTCTTTCCTACTTAACATAGCAGCAAGGTCATTTTCTGTTCCTACAATAGATAAAAAGACACTGATTTATACAAACAGCCAAATCAAAATCTGAAGTACTCTCTAAAATTCGCAGATAGCAACAGTGAGCTGAAAATCTACTTCAAGCATTTTTTGATGAATGTTTTAAGAACCAGACCAATACAAGCACATTTTTTATATAGAAACTATTTTCTCTGTTACTTACCTGAAATCTGGTCACTGCAAGGAGTTTGCTTCTGCAATAGATTCACACACTTTGTACTCTTAGAATTGCAGATGCTTGATATAGTCTTGATAAAGTCATCACATTCCTCTTACATTTATTATGAATAAAGGTAACCATTATCATGTCTGACTTAGGAAGTGTTCTGTAGCTAGCAATTATCCTTTAGAGACCGATTACGATCCCAGTTTAAGACTCCAAGGCAATTCCTAGGGGAGACTATACAAACAGACATGGCTCATGGGACAAGGAAAAGAAGAACTTAGGCAGAAAAAAAAACCAAAAAACAAACCCACCAAAAAACCAAGGCAGCTCCCTCCCAGCCAGTACTGTGGTGCCCTGTGCCCACAGCCACGGTGGGTTTAATCCAGGGACCGGAATAGCCTTTTATAAACAATTCCGTAAGGCCACGAAATTTAGATTTAAAATTGCCGCTTACCAACAAAGTTAACAGTTACTGCAAGGGAACAGTTCATGCCATAATGAATCAATGGCCTTGCCTGGGAAAGGGCACAGCCCCATCAAAGTGAGCTAAGTTGAAAGCTTTACTAGACGTTAAAACAGTATTCCTAAACAGCTGAATGAGTAGACCAGTTTAAGTTTCCCCAGAAAATATAAAATAAAACTTGGTAACAGTTTGCCTGCGAGACTTCTGGAGTCAGTTTTCTGCATATATTGACATTCTCCAAACGCTGTTCCATTTAGATCTTTGCAGAATAAAAGCGGCGATTCATTCAAGAAGCTCTACTGACGGTACACATTTCATATCTAGGATTTAAAGAGGTTATGAACACTAACACAGCCCTGAGAACTAATTAAGCGTTTTTATTTAATCTGAGGCCTTTAATAGCTACATTTAGTATAACCTGTTAAGGCTTAGTTTAACTTTGTACTTTCAAACATCAATAAACTAACTCTCCCTCTGCATTTTTTCAGTAGAAAAACTCTCCGAGCAACACAGTACTATCACTTGGTAATCTCAAGTCCACAACCAAACACACTGATGCTCATAACTGCAAAACCGCCATGAAGTAGAAATGTACTCAGTTATAATGAAGTGCTAAAAAGCGATACCCTGAATTTCAACATCTGACTCGCTGATTTGGGTTGTTGGTTTGGGGTTGGTTTGGTTTTTGTCAAAAGAAGCAGGTACTAGCTTGTGCAGTAATAAAGACAGGCATTTCATATTGCTGTTTATTTCTTTTTAAAAATTAAACAATTCTCAATGTATTATTCCAGCGACATGCTACTAAGCATTCTATACATTCATTTCTTCAGAATAATTCTAACTAGATCTTGGCAGGGATAAACTGAGTAAGAATTACTGACTTTAATAGTACCAATCAGAATTATACCAGTTGAGAATCTGGAAACCTCCCCTGAATCTGACATTTGATTTGTGTGAAATTGGACTACTCATACTTAATACTGTGTTGTCTTAAATACCTTTTAAAATATAATTCATTTCTCTATTAGAAACTGTTGTGTGTGTATTTTTTCATCTTATTCAGAATAAGATAAAAATTTCCATGGGCATTAAAGGGAGTTTCAACTAGGATTTCATAAGACAGGCTTTAAAATAGTGCCTGAACCAGTTCTTCCACAGAGTTCTTGATTAAAATCTACATACTTTCAAGAACTGTTTTCAGCAGTGTAAATTATATGTACTTCAATAAGTTTTAATGAAAACAGTTTTAATTAAAAACGAGTCTGACAGCCTGAATATGCAAAGTCAAACCACAGGATACTAAGTATTTTTCGAGATTTGTCTGCATATCTACAAACAAAACTTCCCTCAAATATCCCATGGAGCAGAAACAATCGGGGTAGCAATTAAAAGATTTTCAGTTGTCAGATTCAAGGTCACTAGTTAAGTTATTCGGTCATTTTTACTTCTAGCAAAACCAATCTCTTACAGGAATGTATCGTTTTGTACGTCATTTCGTACATTGTTCAGAAGCACACTCATATTCTCTATTTTACAGTGTTGTGCTTTTTTAATTTATTCATCTGTACCATTTTTTAGCTGAAAATTATTGTTCACTTTGTACATATCACCCAAGATCTAAACTGTATAATTACATTTCATGTAATCTCACAATTTCATTGGGTAATTAAATGATTCTCTACAGCTTTTTTATCAAAAAAAAAGAATATACAATTAATGAATCCCTGTAGGATTTTTTCCCCTTCACAAGCATTGAAATTACTTATTTAAATACATTGGACCAAATCCTTGGGCATGTCTGAGGAGTTGTGCAGAAATCAGACATGCATGCAAAATGATTCAAAGCTGACCTTTCACACAGGGCTGGATCCTACTGCAGTGCTATATCCTCATCACAGAGAGAGGAAAAAAAAGTGAATGTCTAAATTACATCAGCTATACAGATGGAGTGGACCTTCGTGCATAAAGAAGGTCCGGCAGTATGCCCTCTTAAATTCTCCAGCATTTACCGTTGCATTTTAGGAGTGCATATGGAAAGGGTATATGGAGCTTAATAGCACCAAAGGATTATTCTTAAAATCCTCTGTGGGCAAATTACACTGAATTTAGGGCCAGTTTAAGGGCTGGTATTTTAATTTTCAGCAGCTATACTATTCTAGAGGATCTAGCCCATATCATCATAGTGCAAATGTAGCCTCCTGCATACATACCTTCTAGTAATAATAAAACAATGTAACCTTAAACAGAAGTACAATTTGTTAATGAGGTGTGGTACATATTACTCAGTTATGCACCTAGGCACCTTCTTTCACTGCTAAGCCATCCACTTTTTTCTGAAAACATTTAAAAAATAACATCTCCTTTGATAATATTAAAAGTAGATTATGTGATTTTTTTTTCTTCAGTAAATTAATAAAGTACAGTATAAACTGATTTTTCCAAAGTCATTTCAGTTTAAAATGGGCTGAAAAAAGTTACAATGTTTAATGATAATTTCAGAATAGTAACTAGTTCACAAACATTTTGTTCATGATGAGAAAATTTCCCTGTGACAAAAAAAATAACCGTGTCTTCCAGCAATTTACAAACAGTATTTTAGATGCCACCATCACCTGAAGTTCTATTGATGATGCCTTGTGCCAGCAGAACACTGTCCTACTGATGATCAACATTCATCATCTTTATACGATGAAGCAGGGCATCTTTTTCCATTTGGACCTCAGCAAGAGCCATTTTGGCTTTGGCTAGTTCCTGTTTAAGACATTCATTTTCTTCAATAAGCTGAAAGGATCAGGTGAGAAAAGAGCATTATTAGTACTCCTGCATAGTGACAACTTTCTCCATTAAATAACTTTTAAAATACCATATGCTCACATTCATTGATGAGTACTGGTTTGTTGGGGCTGAGTTAATTGCGAGTGGTTCCCAGTCAATGAGTGTAGAACATGGAGAGAGTTGATGCAGTTAGCTCAAGAGGCAAGATACGCAATGTTTTAGCTATGCCATTTCCATTCTGGAGTGAACTGGAAATGACACCAGCTTCTGAGCTCCAGGAATGAATTCTTATGCAGTGGAAAAAACAGCCGAATTGATGTGTGGGTTCTGTCACCATCAATTAAAAATCCACGTATGACTAATAGATTAGCAAGAGTCTGACTTAACAGTCTAGTCCTTTGTCTTTGGCAGTTGTGTTGTACAGGGATGAGGGAGAAGGAATTTACTCCTTCATAAAACTCCCTCTGATATAAAGAAGGTTTAGTCTACAGTGTATTATTACTGTCTTTAGAAAGTAGTATTAAATGTATTTTGCATGCTGAAGTACTGAACCATACTATAATATCCTTAATTCTTATTTTTCACATTTCAAACAGATTTCTAAACAGAAGTAACCCCCAAGCCCACTCCCAAATAATCTAACAATTATGATGATTAATGATTGTAACATAACTGGGGGGGAAGTCAAAAGGAATTCTTAATACCTCATTTTTAAGGAAGTCGGCTGAGTCCCTGCTTGATTTAGAAGGTCTAGGAATTTCACAAGTAGTCTGTGTGGCTTGGTCCTGTGTTTTATGTCCAACAGGTCCAGTTGCTTGCTGCAATGCACTACTTGAATTCTTCATCTTTGACACATCATTTAGTCTTTGATTGTCTATACCACAGAAAGATACTTAGGAGTACTGCTTAGGCGGTTGTCTTTTTTTTTTTCTTTTAAGTTTGATTCTCATCAGCACAAAATTAAAACCGCTTAAACAAATATACTTGTAATATTAAGTACATTTATATTTATCTCCCAAAATCAAACTGAATAATAATAAAAAAATATTAAAAGTCATATACGCTCTTGGAGGAAGGGAGAAAGGAAAGGAGACATGAGAACCAGCAATACGTAGCTTCCAGCTTGAAGGAAATTATCACATTTTTGTACCGACCAACATAATCACTAGAGAATATGCATTTTGAATAATCAGAAGTTTAAGAACTATTAATATTGCTATTAATATACTGTCTCCAGGTCCAAATGGAATCTGGAGATTGCATTTACATTTGAAGACACAGTGAGATAAACACCTGCAGGATCAAGTTTTTAAATCAGAAAATAACTTAAATGACTTGCACTAAAGAAACTTTCTAGAATTTATAACTGAACTGTAACATCTGTTGAAATACACTGTTGAACGTCAAGGGGAAAAATGAGGGTCATGGTTCTTAGTCTAAACATGCTCTGGATTGTTTTTTCTCTTTTCTAAACATTTCCTTATAGACAAGAGTTTTCTGTTCATTATCCCCTCCTCCCACCACAGACACATATGTGAGGACTCAAAAATGTAGCACTGCAGATACATAAATCACTACTGTGCAGACAGCACTTGACCTATGTCTTTGAAGTCACTGTACCTGAGCAGTCCGTGACAAGAGTAGGGATCAAAGCACTTCAGCAAAAAGAGGAAAAAATATGAGCTGCAAGAGAGCTTAAAACTCTGTATTTTCTCACTAAATTACTATTTCTTCTTGTTTAGCACAAAAATATGACCAAAATGCATTGAACATCTTTAAACAGTTGAACAACATATTAGATAATATCGAGAGATTAAAATACAAGCGAATCATGCCACAGCATACCTCTGAGAAGTCTGGTCCATCTTTGCTATACCTTCCCACCAGGTAGGTCAAGAGGGCATTAAGATCAACCTGAACCCTCCTCTTCCTCAAGCCATACAATACATCACATATCGTTGGAGTAATGTATTCAGGACTTGGATGAAAGGGTGGGCGCACCCTCTGCAATTCTGTGAACATTACCAAACTGAAGGGTGTCTGACACACTGAGAGGACAAGGCTGTTTCAGAGGAACCTGGACAAGCTGGAGAAATGGGCTGACTGGAGCCTCATTAAGTTCAGCTGAAGCCAGTGTGAAATCCTGCAGCTGGGAGTAAATAACCTCTTGCTCCATTACAGGCTGGGGACCAACTGGACAGAAAGCAACACTGCAGGAAATGACCTGTAGGCCCTGGTCAACAAGACAACTTGTCTTGAGTCAGGAGTGAGCTCTGACAGCAAAAACCAGGCACATACAGGCCGTACTCGCAAGCTATAGCTAGCAAGGTAAGGGAAATTACTATGCCCCTATACTCAGCACCAGTGAGACCACATCTGAATACTGGATCCAGTTGTGGATTCCCTAATATGAGGAAGATACTGACAAGCAGAGGACCACCAAAACAGTCACAGCCACGAGGACATGATGTACAAATTGAGGGGCTCAGAGAGATGCACTTGCCAAATCTGGAGACAAGAAGGCTATGGGGTAATCTTAATGCTGCCTTTGCCTACCTAGTGGAAGGGTATAGAGCAGATGGACCAGACTTCCCTGAGGTGCTTGGCAAGTGCTCAAGCACCTCTGTCTTGAGGTGGCAGGACAGGAGGCAATAGACATAAGATGCAACAAAGGAAATTCCAATTAGACATTACCAAAAAATTAACCATCAGGGTGGCCAAACACTGGCACAGATTATTTAGGGCAGGTTGTGGTATTGCCTTTTTGATGCTTACAACTTGGCTGGACAGGGCACTGAGCAACTTGATCTAATCTGCTCCTGCTTTGAGCAAGGAGGACCAGATGACCTCTAGAGGCTTCTTCCAACCTAGATTACTCTATGATTCTTTGACATATCTGTGAAAGATGACAGTAGTTCCAGCTCCAAATGTATTGCCTTGTTACAAGTATTTAGTATTTCCCCACACACGTAGAAAAAAATTTTAAATGTATATGTGTCTCATGAAAATTACAAAGTTAAATCACTGGTCAAAATACAAGTCTTAGCAATCCCTGCCATGAGCTGCCAGGACACGACCGAAACACACGAAATAAAAACTGTTACTTGTACTTCTCAAACAGTCTTTTGTTTTACAATATTCGCTATTACTATCTGTAACACAAAACCAGAAAGACAACAGGTAACTACCTTGGTCATCTATAAAACAAGGCAATTGCTTTGTTTGGTTTGTAGTCAAAGGAACCTTAGGCTTATCATGACATAGTGATATGCACTGGTGAAGCAGATCCTGATGAAATTATATGCATATTTTTATTTCTTTCAGATTGATTCAGCTCTGGGTTGTTATCACAGCCAATACACTATTCAAAAAGGTAGCTTTCCTCTATGTGACTACACTTAATGAATTAAGGTATATGGCAACACAACTTACGCAAATTATCATCAGTTATCTTTTCATTATTAGCCACATGTCTGCAGAAAGGGAAGTATTAATAACAATTATAATATTACAATATCAAGGTGCAGGAACATACAAACCTCTAATAAGAAAAGAGCCATCATCATTTCTTTCTATCCAGAGTATGTCAATATGTAGTTTTATGGGTACCAGCTCAGATGCCTTAAGATTTTCACGTGGACTGTCATCCTAAAAAATACAAGTATTCAAAAATCAGTTTAACAGCAAATCAAACCAGCTAATTTAAGACGTGCAAGTAAACATAACTGAATTTAATTAAACTTGAAAGGGAACATTTCAGAGTAGAATTTTCTAATGGAATCTCCACTAAACTTCTGCTCCATTTTTTTTTGCTGGTGATCATATTAAAGGCCCAAATTTATCTCTGGAGTAAGTCTGCTGAACTCAATATATACAGTTTGACTACAGCACTTCAAAGTATTTTTACAGACATCTCAGATTATATCCCAACTCAAGACATTCTTTAGCTTAGGAGCTCTTAGAGTCAGAGATAAGCAGCCTGCACTATATAGTATCTGATCTTCCCTTGAACTATTTAAAGACTGAATGGGTACAGCTATCATTCTTGAGCTGATTTTGTCTTTTTAGAATTTAGTATAGGATGACACCAGCTGCAGTTCAGTTATATTACTGTACTCAACAGAAGAGAAACTTCACAAATTACTTCTTTTGGGGTCTCCCCAGGAAGTCTTCATAGTTCATTATCCCTGTCAAGGAGAACAGCGCAGCCAGTATGATCAGAAACTATACGTTATCAGCATTAAGGCATATAGCAAGAAAGCTCGTTGAGATACAACTGCCAAAGTTTCTTGAAATAGTACTGAGATTGCAGTAGAAAATGCAAAAAGTAAAATAACCTTTCTTAAATTCTTGTCCCCCATGAAACACACTGCATCAAGTCTCATACAGAAAAAAAGAATATACTGCATTGAATAGGCAATGCAGCGTAAATCTGACCCGTATTTTCTTGCTCTTTTATTACCCAGCTCTGTAGAATTGAATCTTCTGTATGTCAAATTTGCAGTTTGTCAACTATCATGAGCAACTTCACCATGACTTGTGCGCACTGCTGAGTGAGCACTTCAGTGCTTTCGCTGCCAAGCAGACTCTTATTGCCAGTTTATTAATGTATAGTCCCCACCTCAAACAGCTGCTTTCTCATGAACACTTGTCTTAGGTCTGCCTTCTTGCCCATAAAACAGCACAATCTTGGTTTTAAATTGAAATGACTATGTTAAGACTTTCATTCTTGCATTTAGGCATTCACATTTGTGATACATTGAACTCTTGAGGCACAGATCTACAGCTCTTACAGAAAGTGCTTGTGCTACTCCTGTAGTAGAAACAGCCTTAAAGCAGTGCCTAAGCGTCCTCAGGGGATGGAAAAGCTGCATCACAGGAGGGAAGGAATACTGATGCAATTTGAGTAGAACACCGTAGAGACAACAACTGCCCTTCCAGTCAAGAATGATCTTAGCAGAATCAAAGTCTTAGCCTCAGATGCAGAATTGAAGCCGCCATTCCAGTCCTCACTTCGTTCAAAGTTGATATGGGTGATTATTAATTTCCAAAGCAATGTTATAATTATCTTATATTTACATTTGGTTTTTTGTTGTGCCATCCTGTCCTGCTGCTGTCGTGCCAGCCCCCCACCCACCCACCCCCGCCCCAAAAAGCATCCTTATCTTTATATTCAATGGTTGTGCAGCACAGAAACACACCATCTCCTTTAAATGTCTGAAAGAAAATCCCCTAGGACACTTGAGCAGAAGTGTCCTCTTAATGTTACTATTTTAAGCTATGCTAGTGAGAAAAGCTTGCATTATTTAGTATCTGTTTCTAGGTAGGGCAGAACATGAAATCTGGGTTCTAAGAAACAGTATTCAAGCGGTTTGAACTGGAATCCTCATAACCTTTTTCCTTCTTTGTACTGAATTGTCATTGCAAGAACCATCCTCTAAACAGGAGAGAGAATTAACCTCCAAAAACCTGTGTTCCGCAATTAGAAAACCACTACTATGCTAAGCAAAAAAAGCCCAACCAGAAAAACCCACATTGTGCCTCTAGGAACTTGGTACACCTTACCTATAAAACTCCCACACACTGTCACTCTACAAGAGAGACTGGGAGAGGAAGAAAAAAGTATAAAATATTAATTCATATAAATAGCTTGGTCATGCAGAAAACTCCCCGCTAGGCATACCTCAGAGCTAACCAAATCTATGGATTTTTAAATTGTTTTAGTGTTATCTAAAGACCTTCCAGAGCACGATAGCAGTTTCTTTGAAGTTAGCTGTATCCAGATTAGTAGTTTATCATCAAAGAAACAAGAACACCATTTCTTTAAAGCAGCCACATAGCCCATTGTTAACATACTTTTAAATTAATCCTTGCATTAGAAACTTTTATCTTCATAGGCATCACTTCTGCAACAGTTTCATCTTCTAGAAAATGCTGAATGTTTGTGAGGGAAGATGTTAGAAATTCAGCACTGAAGTTGTCTACATGACACTGAAGAAAACCATTTTTTACAGCCAGCAGAGAATGTATGACAGCACTAGGCCCACTTTCCCATCTCAAACTAATCTCAGGTGATGAATTAAATGGTCCAGCCACAGACTTACAGTCAGAACCTGTTGCAAAAGGAAAACAAATTTGCATTAGAATTTTTTGCAATGTACAAAAAAGCAATTACAATGCAATTACTTCTACCTCTATTGTCCAACTGATCCTCCAAATGTACTTCAGAAGTAGTATCCACAAATTACAGCGTTGCAAATACAGAAGTTCAGAGCAAATTTCTAAGTATATCACTTGAAAGTACTACAGAGAAATAAACAGTACAGACAAGGACTAGTACCTCACTATGACAACAGAAAAGGATAATGGAGAAGTATCATCATCCACAAAAAAATCTGTTTTCTCAGCGTCTTGATGATGGAAAAACAATTATTTTTGCATACTTGTCCACTAACTCTTTCAATTTTAATTCAGAATAATATTTAAGTCTGTTCACTCTCTCAGGAGAGTGGGTATTGGAAAGGCAGAATTTCCTGACTCAGGAACTTACTTGGTAACAGGCAGGAACATAAACAGCAATGCAGTAAGAGGAAGGACATGACCACCATTATTTGGGTAGCAGTGGATTTGAACCTTCAAAAACCCCTAGCTGTTTCTTGTTAGTTTCAGTATCTTTAACCAGTAAGGACAACAACTGCAACATTCAACTAAACAGTTCTAAAAATAAAATACAATATTTAAGGTAACCAGACATCTGGGGGAGAGACCAGGAATTGGGGACATGGGACAGGAGAACCAGTATCCATTAGTTGTAGAAAAAGGAAGGTTCACCACCAGAAATAATTACCCTGTGGGATTCTCAAGTCATTTTGTCACTATGATGGCTGACCTACAGAAATCATCTGTATGACAAAAAGCATATTCACAGTAATTCACAGTAACTATATTAAGAAGCAAACACTGAAACTTGAAAGATAGCTGAAATCCAAGTATCTCAAGTAAAATCAACTGAATTATGTCAATTTATATTAGTAGAGCATCTAACTGTTAACAAATTTCAGAAAATTAAACAAACAAAAAAATGTTTCTTGGTTTAAATTCTGGTTCCCTCAGCAAAGTCCAACATTTACAAGCTCAGAAATTGGAAAAAAAAGAAGTGGATAAAAATAAATTTAATGATGAAGTAAGACTTCCTTTTTCTATTTTTGTTTTTCTAATACTACTCTTTCTCTTCTCCCCATATTACTGACATGCAGTTTACTGTAATCTCCCCTTCTTGATCCCTGCTTGTGCATCTACGAGCAATTACCAGACAGCTGAAGAGAAGGCATACAGGAAGCCTACTAGCAGCCTTCTAATACCTGCGATGAGGTTACAATGCCAGAGCTAGGGTCTTTGTAGTGGTGCTTGTCAGAAGGCTGAGAGACAACAGCTCAAATGGCAACAAGAGAGATTCAAACAACGTAAGGTGAGGAAAATAAAGCAGTGGTGCAGGCTTTCAATAGAGGTTGTGCAGTCTCTGCCCTTGGAGGTCCTTTCGTAGGCCTGACAGGATGAAGCCCTGTGCAACCTGGCCTGATCTCAGAGCTGACCCTGCTTTAAGAACAGGATTGGACTAGAGCCATCTTGACATCACCTCCACTCCTCTACCCTCAATTATCCTGTGATTCTATGAAGAGCAGGTTTCCTCTCTGTTGGCTTCTTTGCCGTGTACTGTCATGTTAAGTAATAACGCACAATGTAATAAATGCAGTGTACTTTACCCCTCCATTTCAGAGAGCCTACTCTGAATAATCTGATGTAAGCATACTGTGTTTTTCTTTTGCAGTCCTTGGGCTGCAAGTTACATTTGTTCTCTTCAGTAAAGCTTATTCTGGATGCCTCTACATAAAGGAAAACCATATTTCACAGAATTAGCATTCCTTCTGAAATTACGCATTTGGTATACAAGGCACTTAATTAAAAGTTCTAGGTGTCACTGCTGATCACTTTACATTTGCAAGACACAAGCTTTTTGATACATCAAGTCTCTACAGATATACTCAAGAATCCTGTTAAAGACAAGACATTACAGCACATGAACATGTCTTTAAAAGGTATCATTAGTATATTGCTAATTGCTATTGCAATGCTATTACAACTGTTCACAGCATTAGTATTTAAGGATTCAGGTTCTTGATATGCTAAACCGGACTGAGCCCTGATCAAACCCCTAAAAACTAGATGACAATTCACTAAGTCACACCGACAGTGTGCTGGGTCAGATTCATTCAGAAACTTAGGAGGTCAGCTTTGAGTGAATAAAAGTTATGCAGATTAGGCAACATGTTCACACTGAAGTTACAGCAGCCTCGCAATGATCCCTTTTGCATTTCCCCAATTCTTGTCCTCAAGATCAGGATCTCTAGATCCTTTTCCAGGCAGGCTCATAGAGCATAAGCTGTCTTTATGGACAGATAGACTTTCTGTGGTTGCAAAGCTGCAAAAGTACCACATGTGCTTCACCTAGTCACTGGCCAGCAGACCTAGAGTCAAGCCCCAGGGATCCGCTAGTTACCAGTCGCAGCAAGTTCTCCACCAGACCTAGGAGGAATTCCTGTTTGCTCTTGGGAAGCAGTAGTAGGGGAATGTTACCTGTTCAGTTCCTCTTATGCAATATGTGATACTATTTCTAAAAACTTAAGACCCAGTCACTCTGAGATGCCTCTGGAACCTTCAGCTGTGGTTTATAAAAGGCCTAAAGAGAATCTACAAGATGAAAAAGACATTGGGGCAAAACTGGGTTTGGTCCAGGTTCCTAATAATTGGAGAAGTGGGCCACATCCCTAGTGGGGATGCTGATATGGTACCTAGAAAAGTTAAACACCTATGTTCCTGGACAACGTGCTTCCTCTGAGAGGGAGCCAAACTAAGGAAAACAGACACATGCAATGCTTATGGATACCATGTATAATTAAACATGCCATCTCCTAGAAAACTGCTCCAGAAGAGTACTGGGAACCAGGTTTTGAGCAGTCAGGAGCAACTCTATCAGTTTCTGTTTTGTATGTCTGTTTTAAAAAGAAAGAAAGAAGTGGGACAAGAGGAGGAGCGAGAAGGATAATTAACTTTCTATATTCATCCCAGAAAACACGCAGGCTAGTCAACCATTCTAGACCAAGTGCAATCAGACACATATAGCAAGAGACAGTAACTTTATTCAGGTAATACTGCCTCAATCTGAATATAATACAGGTCTGAAAACTGTAATTTCAATTTTCAGTATAGCATGTGACAGACACTGCCTGGAGCTACAGCAGCCCGACAGAGTAATTAATTTGTTTTGCTATCTGTAAATTAATTGGGTTCCTCTTTCTGTATGGTGCCCACCTCTCATGGATGACTTAGTGCAGCAGTACAGTCTGGGCATATGCACGTATCTATTGGCACTACAGTCTGGGTAGACGAACAGATCATCAGTCTGGGTTGACAAGACCAATGGGAAGAAGTGTAAATGAACATGAGAATCTTCAGACTCTGTTGTGAACCAGAACCTCTCCATTTGCTACCTCTATGAACAGAGGTTTCCACAACACTAACAGCCATGAGTCCATCATTCAACCCTTCCAATGTTTTAATGTGAGATCTAGCACTTTTTAAAGAAGAAAAGGGGCGGCGGGGCACACTGCAAGTATCAGCTACCTTTTGTGGCTCTAGTCCAGGCAGAAGATAATTAGCTACCAACAGTCTTTGAGAGGAAGGGCAACTCTCCAGAAGGGAGAACAACAACCATTCTGTCCAGTAAATCTCTGCAACTGGTTTGGGAAACTTTGTTTCCCTCAAGGATCTATAGTCTTCCCACAAATACAGAGAAAGAAAAAAGCAGTATGTACCCTAAGTATTTCCAGACCAGAAAAGAGTGCCTGTGTCATTACTAGAAGAATCCACCAAAGTGTAGAAAAACAGTGGGTAAAAAAAGCCCACATGTTCAGCTTCAGCCCTCAAGTCAATCGTGGTTATCTTACAGATAACTAAAAGAGGCACAATTCAAGAGAGGATGGAGTAAAAATTGCATTAAATAATTCAGAAGTGGCTATGAACTGCTCTTCCCTTCTCTTCCAAGCATGACAAGGTCTCAGCAAAAGCACTGTCCTTCCCAGAGGACCTCTGCCATACTCCATGCTCTCCTCTTTTGTTACTGCTGCCAGGTAAGATTTGATAAAAGGCATCATACTGCAGCCAGCCCTGCAGGAAGTACAGCAGCTGCCACATTGCCCTCAAACTTATTCCAGCTATCAGGCACACTTTTCCATTTCTACACCTACTACATTAACAGTATAGTAGATTTTAAATCGTTATTTTTACACAGAACACCTTTGTAAACTGTAATTATGACTTGATTTTTCATTGCTCTGCATGGCTCCTCAGTTTACTGGTTACAATTCATTAAGAATTAAGAATCAGGAATTGGCGAAGTTTTATTAAAGGTCTTGGGAGGGGTTGCTTTTACTGGGATATTTTCTTAATCTTTTGCTCACTCAGTCTTTTAGTTATATTTTGTTACCATTATCTCATTTAAATTGTTTCTTTTCTTTCTTTTTTTTTTTTTAAACTGTTTTCTCCCTTAGTTCTTCTATTAGAATAAACATGGGAGATGGGGAGCAGCAGTGGCTGCAGCAGATTCCTCAGTACAGCAAGCACAGCCCTACAGTGGAGAGAAGGAAAGATGCACATTAAAGAACAGGAGTAACCAGCGACATAAAGAAAAAACAAAAAAAAAGTATTGTTGGCTCACCCATCCAGATACCCACCAGAAAGAAAAAAAGGAAGAGATACGAAGTGGAAGTATTTGGAGATTCCAATCACATTATAACCTTACGTCCATAAAATAATCAGCCAGTGCACAAGCCTCTCAATCAGCTGAACCAGAAGAAGCAGGTTCTAGTTTTAGATACACATGAGAGCAGGAAGGTGTCATGTTCTTACTATTTACTCCCTCTTGCTTTCACAGAGGATATGACAGATACAAAAAGAAATCAGTTTGCCCGCTGTATGAACTGAAGGTCAGCCATGAGCCTTCCCTGCTGGACCTCCTTCTTGCCTTCAGATGCCTAAATGCCAACTGCAACACCACGCAACAGCTGCCCAGGCAGCAGCTGCTGGCAACTGCTCAGCTTACCAGTAAATAGTTTCTTTACCTAGAGCATCAGAGGCTGTACCACCAAGCACAACTTCCTGACGAAAATCCATGCTGCTGGAAGGCTGGGAATAAACGGCAGCCAACAGCTGCTGTAGCTGTTTCCTGGGAAAGAAGATGAACCAGAAGCAGGAAGCAGGTGCATCAAGGATCTGCCCCAAAAACCCTACAGCGCAACAGAGCTGCATCCAGCAATCCATGTGGAAGGCTGGCAGAGGAGAACCAAGCATACTGTGAGATGAAGTGGCATGCCAATACATCATGCCAAGAAAAAAAACTCACAGTATGTGAACTAGGTTTTCTGGCAGAGAATGCATATGTACTCATGCCTAAGAACAGCTCTGACAATACACTGGTTGATCCACTTGTACAGTATCTGGCATGAAACTACAATCTGTGTTCCTATCAAGCTGAAAAAAAAAAAAAAGAAAAAAAAAAAAAAAAGGCTGTCCTTGCAGCTCATCATCTCTGACACAGAGTCAAGTTAACTTTTCTTAAACCGCAGATTATAATTATAAATCTGTTTAAACTGTGGATGTTAATTTAATCTAGAGAAATAGATCTTGAAGAAAAGAAACAGCCCTTCAAACCAAGGTACATTTAAGCAAAGTACTGTTAGAACAGTAAGGGAGTTCCATCTTCATAAAACAATTAACATAATGCAATGCAACTTATTTGATTTTTTAAAATCAAACTAGTGACTAGAACTCAATGCAATGCATGTTTTTACCTGCACTATCAGAAACGGTTCCATTTTTACTTCCTTCCATTTTAATCTATGGCAATCAGGAAAGAAATCAGAGTAAATATTCTAAACCAGCATAAAAAGGATGCTATTGTACTAACATAAAACTGCTTTTTTGTTTTAGGGCTAATACAGTGTTTTCATTTACTTTGAATAAATGTTTCAAACTCCAGTTTCACAACACTGAGATATCATTGTTAGTTCTTACCAACAGTTCTGTTGCAAAGATAGTGTCGAACACTGATATTTCCCAACTGATTTGGTACCACTTGGTTGACCTGGAGGCATATTTCTGTGTCTTCACCTCTGATGTCAATTTCACCATTAACACCAAATATTTGGAAAACTACAACAGACATCTGTCAACAAAATCAAGACAAAACAATTTAAGATTGTAAATTGAGTTTACAGTGATTACTGTTTTTTAAGTTCTGTCTAAACTTTTTCCACCAACAAAAGGGAAAGACTTTGTATCCATGACTCTTGCTCACAGGAAAGCACAAAGTTTTCTCATTTCTTCTTTTCTTTTTGTACCCATTGGGTTGACAACAGGTTGCTCAACTGTCTGTCCAAAGACAGGCATTTGTAGTTATAACCTACTAATACAATTCAGAACTGGCCAGAAAAGCCATGAAAGTGAGACAGACTTTCCCCACCTATGTGACATCTGAAGTTTTCTAAGGTTGCATTCAACTTTATGCATATCATAATCATAACCAAGCATTCACAGTGCTGAATCAGACCAGGGTAAAGAACCAGGACAGGCTACTGAACTTTGGCTATCTGCATAGTAGTCAGCCCTTTTTCCTCTACCTACTGGATTGCAGTAGCTTTCAAAAAAAGTAGCAGCCAGTTTCAAAACTCAGCTTTGGTATCAGAAGACGTATCTCCATCATCATTACTATTATTTTGGGCTCATTTCTCTGATGACTTTTGAGTTATATTCTACAAGTAGAAAAAAAAATGTTAACATGCATTTGCATAACACTCATTGATCTCTGGTTTTCCATATTACCTATATGCACAGATTGGTTCCTTTTAAATAAATTTTCAATCATTTAAGTGATCTGCCTTTTTTATATTTTTTTCAATGAAGGTGATCTACAACTGTTTTAAAGCAAAGGTAGGATTACATGACTAATACTACTAAAAGGGAAAAATACGTCAGCAAGCACACAACAGATTTTAGTAAATTCACTGTTTTACTTTGGGCCCATATACTCAGCTTTCCAGTTCATGACCTTAACTGATATAAGAATATAATTTAAGAAGCACAGATTAGGGCAAGGATCTGCAAAGAATAAGCAGATAGGCAGATGGAAGAAGCTGGACTCTGCATGGTGCCTCAGGGAGGGAATCTCTCTGTACACGCACTATTCTTCTAATCTTCTCCAGATAATGGGCATTGTCCTGAAAATCCTGGACAAGAGGCATCTTTGATCTGACCCAGTAGGGCGGCTGTTATGCTCCTACTTGCAAATACTACAGAATGCTAGCAGTGCTAAGGAAACAACTCCACGTAAGAGATGTCAGTTATGGTGCTTCTTTTATCTATACTCAATGATGTTTAAAAACCTCATTTTAAATGTTATGTTCAACAGAGCATAGAGGAACACAATGGCATTACAAAATACTGATACGCATTAAAGCAGAAATATTTTCTGACGTTTTAAAATGGCCGCTGTCATTTATCAACAGTGGCTATAGAGCAGATTAGGACAGTGAATGCTCAGCGTAACTTGGATTTTAATCTTCATTTGTACTTAATACAGGTGCGCTAAATGTATAAGCTTACATAATGCACTAACAAAAGCTTCCAGAACTAGCTGAAAAATCACCTCTATGAGCATTCATTTTCACTCTATTTTAAGGTTTAATTTACTGAAGCACATATTCTAATGAAATTCAATATTACCATTTCTTCACTATTCTCATGCGCATTCTCTGAAGCAGCGCTCATGGCATCTGGAGATGACCCATCACAATTTTCAATCACTGTGCCTCCTTCATGGGCAGTTTCTGATGGACTTTGATAGTTTGTGGCTGTAATACCTTCCATATATACATCAGAAAAAACACAAAGTTAGTACAGCATAACTTGAATTACTTCTACATTAAGAATAGTCGGCGTCTGTTACTGTATGCATATATTAACTCATTTTTTAAGATGAGCTGAACTGCTTATCAAACAAACATTTATGATTGAACTGCCAAATCCATTCCTCTTACAGGAAATTCACAGTTCTAGATGCTATGCAAGTAAGGCAGGGTATAGCAATAAAACCAAAATCGCACCCTACATGTGCTGCTTAAAAAATTGTGAAGGACCTATTTTAGTCTTCCAAATAAAATATAAAATAGATCCCGCAGATAAAGAAGGTTAAAGATTCCAAGCCATGTATCCAAAACACTGCATAGCGCCTTTAGCACAAATGTTTGTGGTTTTATGTTTAGAGAAATAAGCTATATATGCTTATGTTAGGACAATCATGGTAGTGTTTCCTTGACAACTAAAAAGCATGCAGACTTAACCTGCAGTTAAGTATTGTTTAACAAGCTGAAGAAACATATAAGGGTTATTTAAAATGGAACATGTATTTTACGGCATTCTCCCACATAAGCACATGCAGGAATACTCCTACAATCCAAATATGTAACAGGTTTGCAAGTGAAGCATTCATCTCATTACTGCTCTAGACCGAAAATAAATCCTACAGAAAAAACACAGTCATTCTTTATTCAAAGTAGAATTTCTCACAAAAGCAGCACCAATAAAGTCATCTTATCATATTTCATGACATTAGAAATGACAAGTCCACAATACTACAGACTACACAAACATAATCACCACATGCCTGAACTCCTCCCTCAGATCAGGAGCAGACACTCATGCACAGATGAGCAAAAATGGGACAAATACCTGCTGTTAGAAAGTCAATAGCTAGGAACTGCTCTGTAAGGTGACTACCAAATATATCTGCCTGGTAATTAGCATGGTTAAGTATTACTGAAAACTCATTTCTTTTTCATCTGCTTTTAAAACTAAAGCCTCTTTACCACTTCAAGCATAACACTGATTCAGGGTGCAAACCTGTAAACACGGCCAAAGCAATGGCTTTTATGCAAAGCAGGGAACAGTTCTGCTTAATTCAGAGTTGCAACATAGCAGAGCAATGCTTTTAGTCTCCTTAAGAAAGGAAAATCAAGTAGCATTTAATTAAGTAGCACTACTTCAGCAGCACGCCTTATTGCTGTCCCTGAAATGGTGTAGTGTGAATACACTCGATATCAGTGACTGGAGAAGCTAACACAAATAGCGCTGTGAGGTATCCAGGATTTGCTGCACAACAATCCTTTTCACTATTATTTTAGTAACAAACAACATGTTTATGTATTGCTTAAAAATACTTTGTTAAACCTACTTACCTTTCTCCAGAAAGCTTTGGCTGTCGCTTCCATCACTCTCTATCAAATGATCCTCTAGCATCATACTATCAATAGAGATGGTATCCAGAGAGACCTGTGATGGACTTCTCTTCATGTTCTTGTAAGAAACAGAGAATGCAGGGAGGTTGGACGGGCAGCGTTCCTTAGGCTTTGCACTTTTAAAATATAAAGATATTAGGAAATTATTATTTCAAATTAAAGGAATTACCTAGAAGTTACTTTAAAAAATATTCTCTAAACCAGGCAAGATATACAAGAAATGTCTGATTATTCAATAATCCTTTGGCAAGAAAAAGACATAAGCATAGAAACAACATGCATTCCTGTAGATAAACTTATCAATATTTTTTTCAAATTTCATACCATTTAAACTGAAAGTTTATAGTTTAAATCAATTAACTAACAGTTACTTTTAGCTTTCATTGAATGCTGGATACTGCTTATCCTGTATCTTTATATACTTTTAAAAATTTTCATCTACTAGGTGTTCACTTCCATTAACCACTCCTGAAAGTATGTGGCCAACAAGATTGATAAATATTTTCAAATAGTAGGAAAATTGCTTTAGTATTAAATCTTCTATACCTTGATGAGGACTGGGATGCAAACATTCTAACTGAAGTCACTTTGTCTCTGCCGATTTCAGGTTCTTCAGACTCTAAGCCAATTTCTGTTTCCAAGTCAGTGACATGGTTAGGGCAGCCTTCAGTTGTGCCTTCCTGTTCACTTAACTTACGTGAGGGCATGTTTTTGTCATCCTCTTTATCAATGAAGAACTCAGCAGAATCTTCTCTCTTACTTAAAAAGGGTGCTGAATCCCTAGGATGCAAGCTACTTTTCTCACTCAGAGGTCCACAGACCTCCTCTGAGTCACTTCTGCTGAAAAGTCCACTGCTTCCTCCTTCACTCGTATCTCCCAAACCTTTATCTGAAGCATCATCTGAAAATGACATTCCTTTCTGAAAATCCATATTACTGTCCGATTTAAACAAAAGAGGATCTATTAAAATTCCTTTATTAACTTCAGCATTCAGAGGCTTGCAGTCATTCACATAATCAAAATTAGCAATACCAGTTTGCACTATCTTATTGCCAACAAATTTGCTCTCTGAAGTAAGAGCTTCCCCATTTCCCAAAGGGGATGCCATGGGACTTCCTTCTTCCACAACTGGAGAGTTACAAGGGTTTCCCTGAGTCACTGGGTGTAGCAGCAAGGCTAGCTCTGCACTTTTCAGTAGGATCCCAATGCAGACATCTGTTTGCTTTGCAGGTTTTCCTGTCACTGCTTCTACATCGTTCCTTAAGTTTTCCAGGAGCAATACAAGAGATTCATGGAGAAACAGCAAAAAAAGATACTGGTAATGATTGATCTGCACGCTTACATGTTTTTGAACGTGGACAAGCACATGTACATCTGCATCACAGGAAGAGCTTTCAGAAAGCACTCCTGAAGCCTCTGATGTTTGAATGCCATTGGTCAAGGGCTCCGCCTCACTGCTGTAATACTCCTTTAGAAGTTTTTTACGTTGCAGTCTATTAGCAAGATCACTAGATTCACTTTTTGGAATGTTCAAAGCTGTCTGATTATGCAATACAAGCTCTTTTTGTGACTTTGCAAATCTTATTGGCTGGCACATCCAAAGTGAAAGTGGGAATGAGTCCACAAAGCTTATTGGTCTGCCTTTACCACTTTTCGTTCCTTCATAATCTATCCAAAACTGGGAAAAATGCAATGCCCAAACATCAGTAGCTGCAGATGTCTTTAATGCATATTTATTCAATTTTGGGATGATATAACCTTTATAAACATCGTGCATTTTAGTATCTTGTTCATGAGCATGTCTCTGAAAGATCGGATGCAAAAGATTAAAATTCTTCTGGGACTTAGGAAAAGTGGTGAAAGTTCTACTGAAAAATTCACAGTCTTTGAAGTTCTGAAACAAAGCCTCTAGATCAGAGTGCCTGCAGTTTGGCGAGTATCTTGTATTTGTAGCAATCATCTCTGAACTTTGAATGGAAAGTGCACGAGGTTGATCTTTATGAATTTCAGGTTTGTTTTCAGATGGGATAATGAACTGCAAGAGAAATGTATTTTTCTAGTTAGAAATATATAGATTAAGAAGGTATACAATTAAAGAAACAAAGTAATAACCATGACAGCTAAAATGAATATAATTTTATGAGAACTCCAGTATACTAAAACAGGGATAAATCTGGCTCAGATCATCATTTGTGTTTCCTCTCATTTTTAAGAAGGATGCTGTGGCATCTAAACCAGTGTTTGTACAAAAACGTAAGAATCTCAGGCTTTTCTTATCTGAAGGATTTAGAATTATGTCAGCTAAATTAGGCTGAAGTGTCTCATTTCTTCAACTCAGAAACAGCTTCTTAGAAAGTTTCTTCAGGTGTTCCAAGTATTTACAACTTTGAACTCCAAATTATAATTCTCTGATTTTAAATCTGATTTGTCAAATAGGGCTTTTCACTACACTGAGTACTACCGTATTTTTATTTCTATGTTAAGATACAAGGAAACGATTAAATGTGCCAACACAGCTGACATTCTTAACATTGCAGAATACAGAATAGTTATTTTGTGACCATTATCTGGTAATCATAATAAGTATTTTTTTCATCGTAAAAATATACTCCAACTCCTAAAAACCCAACAAAATAGTTCAGTATACTGGACTTAGTTTAACTTGCGTATCTTTAATGCAAGTTAAAAAGAAATATATATTTTAAAAGAAATATATATTTTATGCCAAATCCTGTATCTGATGATGTTAAATATGGACCTTGGCACACTGGTTTTGCTAGCATCAGTGACACTACCACTGAAAGATCAGAGTAAAAAACTCATCCTAAGGACACTTAAAGCTTCATCACTCCCATCTTTTTTGTAAATAAAAGGACTCAGAACAAAATAACCAAATATGTAACTATATAATAATTAACTATACAATATGTAACCATCAAGCACACCAATAATAAAAGATTCATCATTTACTGAAATAAAAATTATACAGTTAATACAGGGATGAAAGAAATAATATGAATCAAGGTTTGAAGGATTTAAGAACGGTTTTATCTCCTTGTAGTATAGTGGGCTATTCACATGCAGTAATTCAATATCAGATCAGCCCGTATTCGTAGCTGCCTGGTTGTTAGTTCTCAATTGATTTCATTCAGTACAAACCATGTCCTTTTAAAGTTCCATTAAAAATCCACCAAGAGCCCTATGAAGATAACCATCTCTCCATACACTGACCTTTTTAGAACCCTTGAAACCTCTCCTGTAGGCACCATCAAAAAGACTCACTGTTTTGTTTACCTCTGAACCAATGTTTAATGCAAATTGAGGGGGACAGGAGCAAATTGTCTGCTCTATAATCCTTCTCTCCTCCAGAGAAGGAAGAGACAAGGGAAGCAAAACTGTGATGTTCAGCTGTATTAGCAAGTGCAACTCCTCTGGAATAAACATACAGAGAAGTTGCATACCTGAACTACCACCAAGGGCCAGTGTGAAACAAAACGGTGAGAATGTGTTTTGGAGAAGGAAATAAACCTTCAGATGAACTGCCTTCTTTACTCCAGGCATTCACTAACAAAGTGAAAAAGTTTTGATATACTACAACCAGAGGCACAAGGGAGGGCCCTTGCATCAATATAGAGTGCAAATACAAATTTTTTGCTAGTTATTTTTACTTCAGTGCTCAATTTTTTTTTCCTTCTGCTTCATCAGCTTCATTGAACATAGTGAAATGATTTGTTAGTACTTCCATTCAAGTCTTCAATACAAACCCAAAATACCCCTAGGACACAGATGAAGTATGGAAGACAGATGTCTGTCTTCAAACCATCATATCCTGCATAGTTTTCCAGAGCAGCGTTGCTTATTGCATGGGTGGGTTGTTCATTTATTTTTCCATTTATTCCTTAAGCTGCTTTGCTAACAGCTTTTCAGAATAAGATAAAAAGGGTTTTCTTCTAAAGAACCATAAAAACACTCCTCAATGCCAGCATACCTTTAACATTAGTCCATCAACTCTAACATCAACATGTTCATCTGATTTTGAATTGTCATTTAACTTGTACATGGCCATGAACTGAATAAGACTCTGTTTCAAATCCAACACAAACTGATTTAGCCAAAGAATACTTCTCTCATCCAGGGTGAACTGTAGAGCATTCAGCTGACCATACAAATTTGGACATGGAACTACAAGAGAAAACAAAAAAAAAAAATCATGAGAATAAGTAAAATATTTAGGGGTTGGTTTTGGTTTTTTGTTGTTTTTAAAAAAACCCACCAAAACACAAGTGCAGATTTACATTTTCACCACTTTTTATGCCTGAGAAAGACTGGAAACCCAGTCCTTTGGTCCCAAAGAAGAATAAATTGTTAGGGGATACCTAAAGTGATGCTTCTTCCTCTCAATCCAAGCAAGTAACTGAGTTTTTGAATGTAAAAGCTAGTATTAGAATAGAATGAAGTCTGAGGAGAGAGGGAGACTGTCCTCATTACACAGGAAGGGCAGGACCAAGAAGATCTGCCTTCCTCAAGTCCCATCCCCAAGAAATCCACTGACATTTCAGTAGATAAAACAGGGCCAGCCCCATAACACATTAATAAAAGTAACTCCAGCAGACCTTCATTGCACCTTAGATACTGCTGCAATAGTCTGAGTTCTTTTACGTAGTCATTGAGTTCTTTCATGTAGCCAGACAGTAGAACTGCAGAAAAAATAAATTATTCATTCTCCAGCATACATGTGTGTGTCAATAAAAATTCCGTGATTTTTTTCAGATTCAAAAGCCATGTTTATAAAAAATAGTATTTACAGGAGTTTGCCAGGAGCAAGGACTGTGGAAATGGAGCAGTGCTGTGTTCCTTCAATTTTAGAAAGCCACTGCCTGTTTCCAGTTGTCAACCTGGAATCAGTAATAAGCTTCATAAAGGTGAAAGTAGCACACAAAATTCATAGTTTGGTAGAAAAAAAAAAAAAGCCTTACTAGGAAAGTCTTTTCCGTCTGGGTAGTAATATTCAGTGAATTCAATATGAATAGCTGGCATTTCTGGTGGAAGATAAAGTGACTTCTTATTGCAAGAGATCAGAGCTTTAGGGGAAGAACGACACTGATCCGCTGTTGAAACCTGTAAAAGATAAAAAGATTAATTTAATTAATGCATTACATTTTTATGAAACATTAAGCATTTGTAGCTGCAAAGCACTGCCCCTAGTAGGGTAACACTCCACTGCTCTCAGATGTAGATCCCCAACTACACCAAGTGCTGACAATGAGACGCACCTAGTTGCCTTGTAGTAGAAGCAATCTGCATAGAATAGTTTCACAAGAAAACTATACAGTATTAACAGTACCAGATCCCCCTACCTTGATGCAAGGCAGGAGGCAGCAAGTCATTTTCAAAGGTGTTCAGCAGAAGCCTAGAATGATCTGGTATCTTTACTGCAAACACTACAGCTCCTGTGTAAGCAATTATGCTAGGACATGGTGTATTTGCATACTGTCTGTTCAAAAGGATCACATATCTAGATGATAAGGGATAGATAAGCTAGGTAAGTTTATTACACAAGTGTTTGGAAGTCTTTGTACAGTCCTAAGGACAGATTTCAGTACACAGGCTGACTCTCGACGATATACTGCTAAGTGAGGTGTACAGCACACACCTGACAGAGACACATATGCTTAGCTATGCCCAAAGGTCTACTTCACAGGAGAATCAAGATACTACAGAACAGTAATCCTCCATTTCTGTTTCCTTCCAACATAAATTACAAAGCATGAAAGAGATAGTCTTTTGATACACATTTCACCTTAAATTTCTTGGAATGTGCCCTACTTCAAAATGTTGTCAAAACAAAGCTCTTTCATCCAACACTTAGTAGATCAGACTGCTAGTTCAAAATTAGCCAATGTATTAATATTGAATATATAATGATGTCCACTTGTATTAGCTTTACTGGAAATAATGAATATATAACCTTTATGAGCCTGCTTCACTCTACATAGCCATATTCAAGCTGCAAACACCTCTGTATTAACACACACAATAATTCAAGTAATAACAGCTCTATTGAGAAAAACATCTTTTTGTAAATTGTATAGAAATAGTGACAATTTAAAAAATTGAAAATTAATTTGTGTAGGGAGGAGGAGACAAGAATCTGAAGAGTAGAAGGCAAATGAAAACATCAACAGTACAAAATGATATTATAAAACCACTTCAAACAGCTGAAGGCTTCCAGCAGCAAGCTGCAACCTCCCACGCTACCAGAATCAACATGGCAAAAAACCATTGAAATCTGGAACCAGAACAAGCAAAAGTCACAATGACTAAAGGCACACACTAAGCATTTTGTTAGAAATTTAGAGTAGATCCTCCCATATAACTAATAATCTGTCTTATGAGATATACTCCTCCTTTATTCCAGTTCCCTCCTACTAACACCAAAGAGTGAACCTGGACCACAACCAGAACTAAAACTACTCATTCAGACAAGGTGTGGGGGGGTGAGGGTGTGTGCGCGTGTGCCGGGGGAGGAAGAATGGATAAAGTATCTACTCAAAATATCACTGGAGAAGGGAGGGTCTGGAAGAATAATTTAAAAAAAAATTGTGATGTACTTTGAAAAAGATTATTAACAACAGCATGAAACACAAAACCACATATTAAAACCCTGGGTACCTAACACAATACAATGAAACCATGACATTTCAAATGTGACAGTTTGGGGAGCTTGGATCCAAAACATATTTGTTATAGTGTATCATCATTTAATGTAAAGGTAATAAAATATCCACAAACTTTAACAAACCAGAAACAGGTCCATAAAGGTCTAATCCAATAATGAATGGAAAGACTTCTATTAATTTCCATGGGCTTCAGAACCGTCCCTTAAAAAAACATAGTTATGTAACAGTCAAGGGCAAAATAGCCCCAGTTTTACTAACTTGAAGAAATGTACCTGATATATATTGAAATCTGCAAGTCTAACCACAATAGGACTAGACATCAGTTTGCCCTTTGGTTGTTGGGAAGATACAGAGGAAGCCCTAGGTGTTCCTTTCGGTATCTGTTCCTTGCCTGTAGGAAAGAATAGTGATGGAATCATTGAAAAGAACAGTCTTTTTTAGAACAGTTTTAACATTTCATGGAATTAGAGCACTAGTGATGCAAACAAAGTACCTGTTTGTAGGTTCTGAGGAGATACAGCGGGTGGTGATTTGGGAGGAGAATCTGTGACCTGGTCCTTAACAGCCTGCTTAAGCAGTTCAACGTTGCTTTTGAATTCATTTAGTAATTCTTTGGCCCATCCACTTCTAGTTTTAGTGGCATCACTATAATGCATCCAGTGATTACAGCTGTCTCCTGCAAAAACGAGGAATGGGGGAAATATTAACTCATTTGGAAGTTCGCTTGCAACCTGATGACAATTTTATACTATTTCACAATTCTTCTTCAAAACATAATCTCACTGCATGCTGTAATTATAGAACAACAGAAGTTATAACAGACGTTAAAACAGAAGTTACATATTACATAAAAACAAGTCTCACTGCTTCACAAAATCACTCAGAAAACAATGTAATATTGCCACCCGCCTTTTAACACCAGTTACTAATGCTCAAAACTTCATTGAATACTTCTGGTTCACAGAAATTTGATGACACATTAATGTCATATGTGAGAACGTGCAAAAAAAATGTTCCATTAAAAAAAGTGAAACCAAGTAACAGCACAATGTTCTCATGCTCATTTTTTCCAAGCTTTATCTTTCCTTCCAGAACTGTGTCCTAAGAAATTCCTGGTCCCTTTCCAGAAATGTATTCTCTTTGTCTTGGCTCTCTAGCACCTCTTACGGCACACAAAAAATAAGGTAAATTCAGTCAGTGCTGCAGCGCACATAGCCTTAAAAATCAAGCCCAGTGAAAATTCTTTTATCCCTAGCATGTTTCTGTCAGTCAAACATTTAAACCCCTGAGAGAAAGTGACACCTCTGCAAACAGTCCCCGTAAAGACTGTCTACCAACCTGTTCAATAATAAGGATGCAATACAAATAACTTCTGTCAAGTGGTGTATCATTCTTTAAATACCAGCATGTGAAAACTTATTTTATTTGGGACTTAATGAGGCTTTGGATACTTACACTGGGGACTGAGTAGATATGGTTGTTACTAAAATAGGAAAATGTTTTGGGAAAAAATTGTGACTTCATCAAGTCTAAATTTCAGCATGGAAGAAGCTTTAAGGGAGGGGCCTTATCACAAGAGACATTTTTCCCCACCCTCCTGCCTCACAGCCTTTTGATGGTTATTCATATCCTTCAGGCTAAGGAAGAAGGGAAAGGAACATGGAAGAAAACAGGAAGAGAGCAAGAGGGCAAATATATATTAAATTCAAGTCCATGAAGCTGGGATTCTCCAAAACAGGGCTGAAGCGGGATCACCCCAAGCACATAAACTCTGAAGTACCTACAGGACAGCAGCATTACAGGCAAAGCTCTCATACCCCTTCTGGGAAGTCAGTATGGGCAGGTATCTCTCTGAAGTGCTTGCACACTACTAACACATGCAGCAGTAGGAACATGTGGGAGCAGGAGAAACTGGACATCTGCATGCGGTTGCAGAGCTATGATCTCACTGGGATCACAGAGCCATAGTGAGATAGCACACAAAACTGAAATGCTGCAAGGGATGGACACAAGCTCTTTGGGAAGCACAGGCCAAGAAGGCAAGGAGGATGAATAGCCCCTTCAGTGAGATCAGTGGCAACATCTGGAGCTCTGTCCTGGGATGAATGATGAGCGCTTACAGGTTGGGATTAGAGGGCAGACTCAAATATGGATGACATTGTGGTGAATGTCTGCTACAAATCATCTGATTAGGAAGATGATGAGGTCGTCTTCAGACAAATGGAAGAAGTATCATGACCCTGGTCCTCATTAGAAACTTCAGCCACCCCAGTATCTACTGGAAGGACAACACAGCAAGATACAAGCAATCCATGCAGTTTCTGAAAGTGCACCAATGACCACCTCTTAACAGAGGCAGCCAAAAGAGCACATGCTCTGCTGGACCCGATTCTTATGAAAAAAATAGGGAGAACTCATCAGGGATGTGAAGGTCATGGGTAGCCTTGGCTGCAGTGACCATGATATGGTGGAGTTCAGGATTCTGAGGTGAAGGAACAAGGCAAAAAGCTGAATGACAGCCCAGGCCTTCAGGAAAGCAGCCTTTGGCCTGCTTGAAAGAATCTTGTGGTATATAAGAGGAGTCTAGGAGAGCTGGCTGATGTTTAAGAATCACCTCCAACCGAAAGAACAGTCCACCCTGAAAAGCAGGATATTACCAGATATAGAAGGATGCCCGTGTGGATGAATCAGGAGCTCCTGTCTAAATTCAAAGATAAAAAGGAAGCGCATAAGATGTGGAAATAGCATCAAGTTACCCAAAAAGAATATGGGGGATGGTGTTAGGAATGCCAAAGCCCATCTGGAGTTGAATCTACCAAGGTGCATTAAGGACAAGAAAGGTTTCTACAGGTGTATCACCAGCAAAAGAAAAGAGTAGGAGAAAGCTTGGGCTTGCTGCTGAATGGGACAGGGGACCTGGTGACAAATGACATGGAGAAGACTAAGGTAACTCAATGTCTTCTTTGCCTCAGTCTTCACTGGTAACACTTGTCTTCATTAATTCCCAGGTCCCCGAGACCTTTTGGAAGGTCTGGAGCAAGGAAACCTTCCCCTCAGCTGAGGAGCCTTAACTCATGAAACACTTAAACACATCAGATATACACCAGTCCATGTCAACTTGATGAGATGTGAACGAGTGCTGAGAGCACTGGCCAATGTCATGGGGAGGCCACTATGAATTATCTTTGAAAGTTTATCATTGTATAGTGATCAGGAAAGGCTCTTGAGGACTGGAAGAAAGCAAATGTCATTCCTATCTTCAAGAAGGAGGATGAAAACAAGGAGCCAGTCAGCTTCACCTCAAAGGAGGTAATGGAGGAAGGTAACAGAGGGCAACAGAGCAAATAATCCTGGAAACCATTTCAAAATACGTTAAGGACAGGAAGGTGATTGCGACAGGAAGGTGATTGAGAGTACACATGCATGGATTTATGATGGAGACATGCCTGATGAACTTCACAGCTTTCTACTGTAAGATGACTGGCTTGATGGATGAGGGGAGAGCATCGGATGTTGTTGAGATTTAACAGTGTCTGTAACATCCTCAATGACAAAATGATGAAGTACTGACTAGTTAAGGACACAGTGAGGTGGACTGGAAACTGGCTAAACCGTTAGTCTTCAAGGGTTGGGATCAGCAATATTAACTCCAGCTAGATGCAATCATCTATGGTGTATCTTCAGGGCCAATATATCTTCATTAATAACCGGGATGATGGGACAGAGTGCACCCTGAACAGCTTTGCTGCAGATGGTACAAAACTAGGAGGAATGGCTGATACACCAGACAGTTGTGCTACCATTCCTCAAAAGGCTAGAAAAGTGACCCCACAGTAATCTCATGAACTTCAAAGGGAAATCGAAGTCCAGCATCTGGAGTACAGGCTAGAGGCTGACCAGTTGGGAAGCAGCTTTGCAGGAAAAAAAACCACAAATCTGATACAGTAAGTTCAATATGAACAAGCAATGTGACCTTGATGCAAGGAAAGCCAACAGCACCTTGGGCTGGCTGCTTAGGAAAAGCACTGCCAGCAGGTCAACAGAGGTGATCTGTGCCCTTTGCTGAACGCTGGCAAGACTATATTTGGAGTGCTGGGTCCTGTTCTGGGTTCCCCACTACAAGGTGGCCATGGATCTACTGGAGGGAGTCCAGCTAACGGTCACAAAGATACTTAAGGGACTAGAACACTGCTCAAGGAAAGGCTGAAACAGCTGGGATCATTTAGCCTGCAGAAGAGAAGGCTCAGAGGGATCTTATCAATGTTATAAATGACTGAGTATGACAGGGGAATAAAGAGAGGGAAGCCAGATTCTTCTCAGTGGTGCCCAGTGACAGGACAAGAGGCCATAAGCGCAAAGTGAAATAAATTAAATTGAAACATTAAAAAGAAAAAGCTTTTTCTACTGTGAGGTTGGTTAAACATTGCACTAAATTGCCCAGGGAGGATGTAGAGTCTTCACCCTTGGAGCTATTCAAAACCTAACTGGGCACAACCCTGGGAAGCTAACTTTAATTGACACCACTTTAATCAGAGGGGTTGAACAAGACAGTTTCCAGAGATGCCTTACACCCTCAACTATTCTACAATTCTAAATGTGGTAATGAAATCTCCATATATATCTGTGAAAAATGAAGAGTGGACCACATTGTAACAAGAAAACAATATTTTAGTGGAGCTGGAATTGATGTTGCTACCACGTGAATTTATTGCTGGTTTTCCAGGAAGAAAATGCTGTCCAGTTTCTCATACTGTCTCAATATAACAGCACAACCACGAATTTCCTGTGCTGCAAAATGTCCTGCATGACGGCAAAGCAGCAGCTTTCTCTGATCATCATCCAGGAACACATCAGCTGCACAGATAACGGATCTGTATAGAAGTTTCTGTGAGAGCTGGTCTGGGGGACAAGTGAAGTGAGGGATTGCTCTACAGACAGGTTTACAACATCCAATAAGTTTGGCTTATGTTAGGGTTATCGCAGTCAACAGACATAAAACCTGCTTAATTTTTGTTAAATACTATGAAAGGCTATTGTTGGAAGGCTTGATTTTTCAACGGGTTAGAAATTTACCCCACTGCAATTATACCTCAAGACTCTCTTTAGAGTCTTTCTGGGTGGGGTCTGTTACAAAAACAAACAAAAAAACCCACACAAGTACTTAATCTGCAAAATAATTGTCGAGAGCTTTTTCCTGAAGTATTAATTGCAATTTCGAAGAAGACTATACCAAAAAAGCTATTTCTAAATATGGCGTAGGCCAGGAAGGTACAACACCAGAAAACAACCTCCTTGCCCGCTGTTATAGAATATTAATATGGTGTCCTTCAGTATGCAATATTGCAGAGCCTTGACTGCAGGGTAGGAATGCTCTGCATGTCAGGTGATAGCCTGATATAGCAGTATATAGAGGCATGATACCTACATGGCTAGAGAAATTCCTTCGAACTTTGAAGATAAAGATGAATATGCTTTTACTTTGAGTAAAGGGACTCTCTGCTCTGTGATGATAGTTTGCCCACAGAACTGCCACACCCACAAAACTGTGAGAAAATTATGACATCTTAAGTCAGAAAAAGAAACTTTCTGGCATGTTCCTTGTCCCTCCACACATACACCCTATTAGATCAAACAACACCACCTCTAGCAGATTTTTGTCATAGCTTATTAGTGAGACCTAGATTCCTTTTACTTAAACGTATTTGTATGGCACGCTGTTTAAGACCACAGGAGAATACTACCTTTAGAGGCACCACCTTTGTTCTGCAGATGATCTTTTCCATCTCTGTTTTCATGTAGTTGGAGTTACGTCCCATGTAACCATTACCCAAAAGCATTCTCAGTGAGCTTTTAACATGCTCATCCAAGAGCCTACAGTGCATGGTTCTATCTGGCTAAGAACCCTTCCAAAAGAAAGAACTTTATTTATTTCCCTGGTTCTCTACATTTCTCTGAGGGAAGCTCACAGAAATCACAGATAGATCCTACTATGCCTAAGTGAGGGTCTGCATCAGAAGTGACAGTAAATGAAAAACATCTGGGTCACAAGACAGGCATGTGTTAAACCTCTATAACTTAAGGTCCCACTTTTATAGGGCAGGAAACTAGTATGACAAATTTCAAACCATATTAGACCAATCTATAGCAAAGAAATAATACTGGTTTTCTTAAGCATATTCTTTTCTAGGGCTGTGTGTTTTTATTTGACCTATACTAAATCAGATTTTTTAAGATGCAAAAACTATACTTGCTACTTATGCATGAAAGAGACTGAAATTACAGGATTCCATCTGCAATCATGAGTGACAAGAAGGACATGAGGCAAGCTATGGCCAATTCACATCTTTAACGTACATGGATAATCACTCCAAACTGACTGGTTTGTGTTAGTAAAAAGCACAACAAAGCATAATCCCCCACTGTACTGGATTGCCTTTGATCTCCAATTCAACAGCAAAAACTTATTTTATCTCTTCTTCTAGATTTCCAAAAAACATATTTACTAGAGATTATCTGTAAGAAATGCTTCTTTGGAAATTGCTAACACCAGTTTAATAACAATTCCTTAACAAAAGGCTATACAACTGAATCTCTACACGCTGGATTCCTGTTTAGCAAAATGAAATAAAAAAGTAAACATCGCTTGGAAATGGACATAAAACGTAAGGCTTCTATAGGGGAATACATCTAGCAGACTGACTCTTGCAAATACCCAGTTAGTGAATTCTCAGTCTGCCATACTGTCTTCCTCTGTCAACACATGATTCATGTCAGAAATATGTAAACGCCGTTTTGTTGACCAAACAGTACAGTGAAAAGGAAAAGTGTTTGGCCTGAAGTAACTCATTCACAGAAATTAAATTGATTCCCACATTATTACTTCCGTTATTTGTGTATGCATACAGAAGGAAATGAAAAGGTGTGTATTTCAAATGCTTAGAACATTATTATCCAAGCTATATACATATACACACACACACACTTTTTAGTATTTGAGCAAGGTAGTTACATTCACAGGTAATTCACAAATGCTCACTTTCATACCTGCTTTGTGAAATGGATAATAGTCCACTGTTAAATAGCTGAAGGAAAGCTGCATGGCCCCTCCTGTAACACGTCTATTTGGGTCTGTAAAATAAAACAATGCTCAGCTCTGCAGACATTGTATTTAGCATGTTAGTTCTCACATTGCTGCATTCCTTTGAACACCTAATAGCTACTTCCTCCTTTCCCTCACTGGCTCTCCTTCCAACTTCATTATCTTCCCTCAAAATTTTCATTCAGGTAGTCTTCACTGGTTTCTAAAGATCAGCTTGAAGAACTCCATGTTCTGTACTTGACCACTACTAAAAAATTGTATATTGTTTTAAATGCTATTAAAAAATAAAGGCAACTCTTTGAACACATATTGGTGCGGTTTTTCCTGAAAGAAAACTTTCCACACTGAATATATGATTATGATCAGTCATTCAAAGTCGTCATTTACTTTCAAGAATACTGTAAATATAATTTGTTTTATTTTATTTGACATATTTTATTGCAGTGAAGAGGTCTTCTGAAAGTCCTCTGTTCTGAATTTTCCACTGCGAAATTCAAACTTTATGGCCAAAATGAAAGACCAGTAAAGAAATCCCACTAAGAATGATAAATCCCAACTGCAGCAGATATAGTACATGTAAGGAAATGTCCTTAGCCAGTGAACCTTATGCTCTGCTGGTCTACAAGCGTCTTTGCTAAAACCTAAGTTTTTTCTTCAGAAAGACCTTGTATGCCTCTAAATTTTTCAGTGACTAGCCAGCTCCTTGGATATACACTGATGTCATTCTCTCCTGATCACTTTTAAAAGGTGTAAAAGAAGTGTCATTTGTCTTTTTTTCTGATTCTAAATTCAGCTATATGCAATAGCTTTTAATTTTAAAAAAAAAGCAAAGTACAAGCATTGCACAGAAAATTATAACCACAAAACACTCGCTCCATTCTTTGTGTGCTGCAGAGCATATCAAATTCTCTAAATTAGTAACCAAAGAGGACTGCTCTTTTATTAGTCTGTATTTTATAATACTATTACAGAAGCAAATTGTATAGTAACCCTTTCAAGCCTCAGTAATGTTGCCACTGCATTCTTCATAACCCAGTTAACTTACAATATAAAAGCAAAACAGCAGTAACAATCAGACCGGACAGCATCAGTTTCTAGGACAGGAAAACACTGAGCTACTAGCACTCAATGTAGTTTTTATTGCATTTATTCTAAAATAATTCCATTTAATAATGAAATGTTGTCTTGACAGAGGCATCTAGCCAATTTAAATGTGTCCACAGACACTGAAGACAATTCTGATTATTTCTCTAAAATAAAGACTCTTGATTAACATTACTGTAATCCTCAAAATGTCTTCTAATGATTATGGTTCACAGGCACATGACTTAAAAAAATTACCTTTTTCTTTAGAATGGATATCATCACATATATGTAGATCCAAATGGGAGATTACTAAGTGATGAGAAGTTTCCTTAACATCAAAATCATTAAACAATTTTACTATTGCATCATTTTGATCAGGTGCTGCTGTTGTCTGGTGTGCTTTCACCTGCTGAGAGCTGGGCACAGGGGCAGAGCTCTGAAAAAACAATTATATCAATTTGTAAAGTTTATCCTTCCTTTCAAGCACAAGTATCCGTGTACTGACTCAAAACAGGCCTTCGAAATAAGGAAAAAAATCCAAACCCCATGCACTCACCTTGGATGTTACAGAGATTTAAATGTGCTGGTTTGTAACAAAATTAAGTTGAGCTAATGGCTAGATGTCACAAAGAGGCAATGCCAGTGCATCCTCATTCTCCTGTTCCCCACACTTCTTTACACTCCTGTCACTTGCACCCCTAGTATTTTTCTAACTTTTGTTGCAAGCTGTTCAGGGAACCAAACCAACTTAAAACAATCATGTTTTTGTTGGGGTCATTTCTGAGTTCCCCAAACTACATCACAGTAGGGTTGAACGTGAGCTAGTGACAGTATCAGGAAATTGGTGAGATTCAAGTACAGGGAATTGAAGAATCAGGACCTCCCTGCTCAGTAACAGCTAACCATCAAATCACATCACATCATCAGGACCACCACAAGAACTAAACCCTCCATTACAATACAGAAGCTTTATTGCAAGAGATTCTTACAAATTATTTTACTCAGTCTTAGTAATAAGTTATGGTTTATTTTTATAGGACTATCTTTTATCAGTGTGTTTGTGCTGCTTCTTCAGAGACAGCAAGTTCCTTTCCCCCAACACTCACAAAGCCCAGCTGGCTAGTCTGCTGTACATGCTGAAAGGTGACCAGGAGTTAATGTAAGACTATCTTAGGTGCAATATCACATCTACACCAGCAGAAACATGTTAAAAGCAAAATTATTTTTCACTATGTATTCCAACAAGAGAGCTGCACGATGGAAAGCTCTTACTGAAAGCTAATTTTTCAGTACCATGAAACCAAATGGCATGCACTTAAAATCATTATAGTAAGTATATCTATCCACACACTAAGGTTATCTTAGCGTGTCCTTATTACTATTTTTTAATTCATAAACACAAAACATTCGGACAGCAAATTTACTAAGCATGTTAGTCAACTGTTAAAGTAAATACTTTACATGGACAAATACAACTTTGTTCTTTCCTGAAATTAGCATCAATACATAAAATCTTGTAAAATAGTCTATTTCATACTACTGTGAATCATTCACAATGTAATTTAAAATATATAGATGAATGGAAATAGAACATTCTGTAAAATAAAATAGCACAACTAACCACACTGTGTTGCATTTTAGAACATATAATAATGATATAGCGAGACAACCAATTATCATACCTGTGTTGTTTCAGAAGCCAAGCTTTTTCTCTGTTCTGTTGACTTCTCTATGGCTTCGCTAAGAGATTTGGCATATTGCACCATGGCTTTCAACTGGGAATCGGTCAAAACCCACAGCAAATCATCCAGTATCAGAACCAGTTTTGACGCCACGACATTACAATCCTTTAACTGTAAAATAAAATTTTAAACAAGTCAAATGGGTTCATTATATACTTACATTTCTAATATTAAATGCAAGGAATAAAAAAGTTGAATGCAAAACCACACTTCCCAAAAAGGAAATTTCTTCCACATAAATAGCAAACAGTTTTTATTTTAAATCTTACTCCTCTCATTAACTAAGAAGTACCTAAGATATAGTATATTTATGGCTTGCTTTTTATTTATCTGGTACGCACTGGATATTAAACTGAGGCATTTCTCTAAATGTATTGCCTGAATCTAGAGAGGTAAGAAAACATGCATTGTCATAAACAAGGCTCTGCAGATCAAGCAATTTCATTAGTAGGACCTGTGCAAGGTCTTCACCTTCAAATTCTGCCTGAAATATTTCTGGTAAACTCTACAGTGTTACCAATCATATAATATCTAAAATTTTGATCAGCCAATTCTCATTTGATATGGCCTAACTTTAAATCCTCACTATGTGTATGAATGCATTAAGAGCTAAAAATCAATTCATAAAATAATAAAAAATGTCAAACTTTTTAAGCTTACCCTTCTTTTAAGCGTGACCCTGATTTTTGATTGGTTAGTGATCAGTCGAACTGGAGCACTCATGATTTCATGCTTAGAACTCTGGATTGCATCTGCCTCTATCCTGATCATCTGCCAGTTGATTTCTTTAAAAGTCAAAACCTTTAAAAAGAAAGAAAAAAAAACAGAACAGCACCTTCATGCAATATGACATGTTTCATTTGTACCTAAGTGTGTGCATGTGTATGTACATATTCGTACATATATACACACACATATATACTCACACATACACATACATGTATCCTTCATTCAAAGCCATATGAACAAGTACAAGTCACTTGTTATTCCACTTACAGGTGTCAGGATGTAAAGCCCTGATCCTTCCCTCTACCTCCAGAATGTCACAGAAATGTTAAGCTAGTTCCAAGCAGGCAGAGGTTAGAAGCAGCATTTAAAATATTCAGAAGAAAATAAAGGTTACAATTACTGCATACTAGGTTACTTTTGGTAGAGGAAGAAAAGAAGATTGTGTAGTTTGGTTTCAAAATGCTAAATCCTAGTATAAATAAAAAAAAACAACCAGGGAGGGAAGCAAAGCTACAGGATGGCAGAGGTTTTTGGAGTGTTTTATTTCAATTAAAAAAAAGTTAAACATCAAGCACATCGCATGCCATATAGACCCCACAAGCTTTGAATCCTTTGCATGGATTTCTAGAAGACACAGCAAGCAAATGTTAGGAGAATGATGTCAGAATAATGATACAAGAGCAGCAAGTACAGCTGGATATTGAAAATCAAATATAGGAAAATGAGTGATTGTCCAGCAGCAACATCATGGAGAACAGCAAATGAACAGACATCAAGAGGAAAAAAAAACATCAATTCTAGTTTCTCTAAAACTCCTTCCTACATTACTCTGAAGAAAAAAAAAAAAACAGCCATGAGAAAAGTGGAAGAAGGAAGAGTTCGTTTGGTATGTGTCTTTATTTTTCAGCTGTCATTCTCCTCATGTCAATTTGAAAACTGTACAGCCTGTATCCTGCAAATATAAGCAGAGACTTAAGTAAAACATAGCTGATATGTTTGGGAAGGAACACACACAACAAAGCAAGCCAGATGGAAAGGCACAGTGCAAAGGAGCCTAAAAACCACCGTTTGCAGAATAAGCAGAGTACCTACTCTCCTCGTCCAGGAGATGTAGCATGAATGGAAGCTTCTAAAAAAAAGTATCTAAGGCGATTCCCTATTCCATTAAGAGTGTAGCTACAGTGCAAAGCTAAAAGCTTACTCCCTTAAAATGTAGTTTAGCAAGTTATCTTTATAGTACAGCGTCAGTTTTGTTCATGTAATATACTGCTATCAAACCATTCACTAGAGTTTCTAGAAATTTGTGTTTCCAGAATTCATTACACTAAAAGTAACGCTCCGCAAGTACAGCTCTGTTGTGTATGGGGTGACTATTCTTCCTAAAAAGCACAAAGTCAAAAAAAGATGGCAATGCAAAATTCCATCTAGTCAAACTTTAATTCTTCCTCTTTAGACTTCATTAACATGTGAGTACTAGCATACAGATAAGCTGCAGGAAAGAGAAAAAAATGTAAGTTTTCAACTTAAAAATACCCCAAAAATCGTTAACTAACATTCTCTTGGTGTTTCTTTTATTACATAAAAAGAAACTACCAGGCTCCTTAACTCTGAGTAAAATCTGTTCTGAAAGAATCATCTCTAAATGGGCAAAATTTGAAACACCTATTATTTATCTAAAGGCCAAATGCATGCTAAAATAAGTCTCTCCCAAAACAACACAACAACACACAATATTTAGAATCAACCTTGCACTCAGTATGTATTTTACCCTGGCTACATTGGGAGAAAGCAAAAGAATGGTGTACACCATTCCAGGACTTCCATTTTAAGTTCTCCCAGACAGCAGGGAAAAAAGTATGCACTTCACTGCTATTATTTCTTTGTATACATATGATCTAGTTATTCAAAGAAAAATATTTAATTCTTGCACAGGAACTTTATTAAAATTCAGCAAAACCACCTAAAGAAAAAACTTACTAGGCAAATCCTCACAAGCAAATAACTAACCAGTTAAACCTTTAAAAATAATAGAAATAATAATAAAACCCAGCACAATGCCTTATCCTTCCACATTTAATATACCATTCTTTTTTCTTTCGGTACTCTTCAAGTCTGGTCTAGTTTGCACTTTTAAACGGTCACAAGCTTGGAGAGGAGAATGTAAGAGAGGAACAGTACAATATGCTTGCCCTAGTCTTCCCTAAGCATCCACTTTGGCCACCACTAGAGACATGACATTTGATCTGACTTACATCCACCACTTTTACATCCTTGTGTTCCTAGAGGACAGCTGAAATTACTGAGCACAGAATGTCTCCATTCCCAGTAACGGCATGCTTTCTAGACTGTATAAGGTTGCAAGTCCTCCTCCTTTACGATAAAAACAAGGAAAAAAAGTTAGCAAAAGATAATTTTTACCTCTCCACGTTGAGCTTCTTGTATTCTGGTAAATCTGAGGTCAGCATGTTCCCAGTTGGCATTTACACTATATATTCTCAGCTGGGAAAGTTCAAATGAAGCATTAAAGGCTTTTGCACCAATCCTTATTATAATGGAGTTCACAGAAACCGAAATGCCTTCTACCACTTTTTCAGCAAAGCCATATTCACTAAAAAGTGAAATGACAACATATTAAATACAAACCTAATAAAAGGGCACAAAATTAAACTTACTAAACAGCTGAAATGCAGTATGAATCAAACCATAAAATAAGTTTGTAATGTATTGTTCAGTTACGATTTTTTGCTAAATATACTTGATCAAGTTTACAGTAATTTCCACTCTATGATCCTAAATTCAAAACAGTCATTAAAGAACGTATTTTGGATCAAGATAAATCTCCACAAAGTAGAAAAACTAATGCAATTTTTCCATGTTTTTATATATATATATATAAATAAATGTATAAGATATATCTATATTATACAAACATAGGAATAGCAGCCTACAGCATTACATAGAAATTGTACTCTTCTTCATGTATACATAAGAAGTATTTCACGTCAAATGAATTATTTAATTCCGATCTGGTTAGCGTTTATCTCTGTAAGCTAAATTATGCCATCCATTAAAACTAGTAACTTTTCATATATGTAAAATTGAATGAAGTATTTGTTTTGCTTCATTCTGTAAAAGAAATGGTGGCTACATTTCTACACCAAATCAACGTGGATTCCAGTGCTAAAAAAGATAACACAGTTGCAGTTAATTTTTAATAAAAATCTTACACGTTCTGAGTGTTTTAGATTAGTGAATGGAAAAATATATTTTAAATATTCTTTTAAGATCTAAAATTTTTTGCCTTTGGGTTTTTTTTTCTGCTTGCTTTAAAAGTACAGTTTATGTGGTTTGTCATTCCTTTTCCTTTTTATAACTTTCAGCCTACACAGAATTTCTATGGCAATGATTTTCAAGCTGTACCCTAGGAGATGCAGAGGCCCATGGACAACTTCTACATATCACGCAGCAGTTAAAATAAGAAAAGCAGTTGAATCATCAAATTTGTTTCTCTGTATATGGGTTCCTATGCCTACAGGAAAATGTTTTGGGTCCATAAAAAGGAAATCACTGATGTAATGCTATATTGTCCTGCCAAATTACTTGAGTTTTGGGCTACACAGTGTGCATGTAATAGTTCATGAAAATTTGGCTGCTACAATAAGGAAACAGAACTTACAACACTAACAAATAGTCCTTAATACTGGATTTTTTTTAGACCAAACAAAGAAAAAAGGAAAGTTAAAAAAAAAAAAAAAAAACCAAAACCAAGCCCAATTATAAAATTATATATATTTTCCAAAAAGATTGAAGGTATCTTTAATTTTCAAAAAATCTTACTATCAATTAAACTTGGTAAATTTTTGATGCAGTAGTTGCACCCATATGAAACATGCTTAGGAAACTCCATACACAGTTCAGACGTTCTTTCCAGGCTTGGGTCTAGATAATTCCGTTATCACTATACATACATAACTCCACCCACAAGTAATAAAATAAAAATGTGGAAAGATGGAAACGGCAAGCTGCAACCCCATACACTTCTGGAAATTTGCAGGGGATCTAACTTTTCTAGTAATTCAAAATGAGTAATTCAAACTTTTTTGGATCAATTGCATGTATCAGCACTGACCTCTGTCCGGATGCAGTTGCTATAGGAGAGGGTCCGTTAGGGGCACGTGGCTCTTCACATGTGCTCATTTCCATTACAACTTTATCCAAGGACTTGAAAAACAGAAGAAAACAAAACATTTGCACATTTTTTTGCAACTGGAGACCCAAGAGATAAAGTAAATAGATGACATATGAAGAACAAAAAAACAAAACAAAAAAAATCACTTGAGGATCTTTTTCTGACATTTCTTATAAGGTCAATTTTCCCTTAATTTGTAACGTACTAGAATAATCTTTTTTTAAAATTTGTTCATATAAATTTTTAAATCTTTTGAATTCTAACAGACCTTCCCATTTAAATATTGGATTACAGAATTCTTGATCCCCTAATATTTTTCATCCATCACACACATTTTCAAAAGAGGCATGATTTAATGCATACTTATCTGGGGTTTCTTCCTCTACGGTTGTTCTTTCAGTGGAATACTTAATACCTCCTGAGTTTTCCCAAATGGTTCAATAAATTCAGAAAATTTTAATGGAAAAATATTTCAAAATAGTTCACTAAAATTTGTGATAGCAGATAAAGTTTTGTGCTGCGTCTTTGAAACAAGATCTGAATATATCTGATACATACATGACTATGTATACACTGTTTGTGTATATGAATCTTCAGTAGATCTAGTAAATCAACTAATTTCTAAAATTATATATTCTACTATAATTTACAACACATATTATAGTAAAAGTGTATGGTATTATTACATTCTTTGTACTTGAGGTGAGACCCTTACAAAAGAATCTGGGAATAAGGGAATGAGACACCTAAATACTATTTTAACTGAAGGCTGTATTTAAATAGCAGAACTATGGTATGCATTAGCTATAATGTGTGTTAACATGGGTGAATAGAAGGGGAACAAACCAAATACAGAACCTTATTCCCAGCAACCGAATTAATCCAAGAATCTCCTAACTTACAATGTTTGTGACCTATGACCTAAATTTAACATACAACCTGAGAAGGCTCCTACTTTGAGGCTTGTAGTTCTGAATCTTGTCCCATTGGAAGCTCATTCAAAACACAACAGCTAATATTACTTCCTTGTCTATTTCTGACTTTATACCACCCCTTCTGAATTCCTCCATATACGTGCTCTTAGGGCACACAAACCACACTGAAAAGCTTTGTTCTAGATTTTAGATTTTTCATAATTCAACCTGTACTACCTACTGGGCTTTATTATTATATTGTGTTAATTATGCCTGTCTTCATAATCCACCTGCTACACATTCTTCTGTGCCACTCTTACCCATGAAATGCCCTGACTATTACCTACAAATTCATAAAACTCTCTACTCTGGATTTATTTTTATTTCACTACATTTTGATGCTTGAAAGGGAAGTGTGAGCTGTTAACAGTAGATCTGGACATCTTTAAATTATTTTCTTAGCTGTCTCAATGAATAACTTGCCTCGCAAAACAACAACAGAGGAAAAAAAAACCAAGAAAAAACCCCAATCTCTTAGTTTGAGGATGGCAGCAAGGAAGCCAGGATTTCTCCTGGTTATCCCAACATTTTTGGGTGTTTGACCATTCTTTTAAGGTTTCTTAAATTAAGACCTTTGCAACAATTTCCTTCACTATGTGACTAGTACAAAGAACAGTACGGCAGTGATTTAAGGAGTTTGCGTAATATAAATAGGAGGTAACAAAGAACACCTAGACATAGATATCTGTCTATTCTTTTCTCACTGGCAACTACTGTACTTTGATAAAGCAAAAACTGCTGCAGAGCATCCTTGGGTCCCCAAAGCACTCCTCAAAATGATATTGTTTACCAAAAAGAAACAGAAATTGATTATGAGTAAAGGTAACTTCGCATTTGCCACTGTCTTAACAGACAAGACTTTCACAAAGGTCAGCCTGGCTCAATGAAGGTACCTTTGGCTAGATAAATGGGTTCTAGTTATCTCCTAAGCTATGCAAACAGAGGACGCTATTCCAATTTAAGTAAACTCTCAGCTGCAGAAATGTCCCCACCAGAACAGTGAAAGTTCAGTGATGTAATACAGGTCTAAAGCTGGACATTTAGGCCATTGAATCCACCTTCTTTTAGAAGCAAAAAAGGTTGTTGTACAGTCTACCACTGAAGAGTAAACTTTTGTTATCAATTCAATGCACTTGTTCAAGGAAAGCCTTATGTAAAAAAGGTGACCTTGAAAGTTATCTGAGCCTCAAAGACTGCTCATATAAGTTCAATAGGAGCAAAGCAAACAATCTGGCCTTGCTACCATAGGTCAAAGTATGTAATATTTAAGAATAGCACGGCTTAAACTGGTTTCCTGATTTGGCAGTTGCATCTTACAGGCAAGAGGTTGAATCATCCCATCTCAGTATTACCACACTAAGCTCTCTGTGTCAGGAAGAAGCAGTACAGGCATTAGTACATGACAACTGGGTCACTAGCAAAAGCATCAAGTATTTAAAACATGCCTTTCCCAAGTCTGACTCAGAACTAAGGAATTACAGGCACATTCAGGAATTCACTGCAAGACTGGGAAGCACAACAGTTAAAGGAATATTCATTCCCAAATAAACATTAAAAAGGTTTAGCCATCATCAAGCGAATCACTTCTGGTGCCACCAGATTTCTTAGTATATGTAAAAATAAAATTAAAAAAAGCGCAAGAATTAGCATTACTTAAATTGTTGAGTCCTATCTACACACCTTACATCCTATTTATATACAGGCTGAATCCTAGGCTGTTACAGAAACCTTGTAAACTGAGATCATTGGGTAGAGCACAGAGGTAGAACAGAAAAGTCCTTAGAAAAGATACCCCCAAAAGACAGGCAGGAGCTTGTAGAAGGGTTAGTTGGACAAATAAGTACCCTTCAGGTGAACCCAAATTAAGATGTAATGACTGAAGAACTTGACAAATATTAGCTAAAGGTCAAACATTACAGTGATGACACCCAAAGCCACTGATTAAGAAAACAAACCTAACAACATTAAGGCATTTTGTCTTGTTCTGCCACTACCCAGAGGACACGTAGTAAAGGCCTGTTAATGTTTCAGTTATTTCTAGAGTCAAGAGAACTATACAAATATTTAAGAAATTCTGCTACACAGAGTATATTTAGGAGTTGATCTCAGAACTCACCAAAGAGATGGGGTGTGTTTTCAATTTTGTCCATGGTATCTGCAAGGGAAAACATTATTCTAAAAGCAAAGTAAATATTAAAAATACAGTGAAATAAAGCATTTTTTTTTTTAGAATGTTTTATGTATACAAATTTGTAACTTCTGAAGTCATAATAATACTACTTTCAAAATATCACGTTTATCTGAAAATAGCGTATAGCAAATTTATGTACACAGAAATTTATTTTAGGCATTAACAGAACTTCAAAATCTCGTTATCACTGAGCAGAAAACAGAGGGACAAAACAGAATCTGTCTCTTTAATAGTGAGTTGTCAAGCATCAGAAAAAGCAACCACTGTCTTCCACATTCTTTGCTTTAAAAGGAAAGAAAATCCACATTTGCTCTGTTGGCCTACAAATAATTGGATACCTGCAACAAACCATCAAGTTCAGAAAAATCAGGACAATCTCCCATTAGAGGGAAGTAAAAAAAAAAAACCAAAATGAAAAAAACCCAAAAGACTGAAGAGGTGCAAGGGTTTGACCAGATCATTACTTCTGTCAAAAACAAGCCACAGCTTCACTTCTTACTCTCATGAGTGTATTCTAGGAATGATGTTATACATTGTTTCAATTCTTAGCAGCCACAAGGACCACAAAAGCAGTTATCTACTAGATTTAGTGTTTCCACATTTCCCTCAGAGACCAGAACCCCTCAAAAATATAATCTTAGAAACAGTAAAAGAACAAGAGCTAAAGCAATAGAAAGAGAGGAGCAAAGAGAAGAAATAACAAAAAAGTGAATAATAATTATAGTAGACTAATTACCATGGGCAAATACAAGCTTTTATCTCTACCCGTATTTCAAAACATGCAGAAATAAATTCTACTAAGAAAAAAAATTTTTTAAACCGCCACTTATTTTCATCACTTCCATACATATTTCATGTTTCCACATGAGAAACAGAAATTAGTAAGAAATTACTGCTGGTAACATCTTTGGTTTTCCTCCAAAATTTTAACCAAGCACTCATCACAATCTTCCCTTAATACAAAAGTTGCTTGAAAGTTTACAGAGACACAAAGAAAAAAGAAAGACTTAGCTAAATACTATTCGAGCACAATAAAATACTTACCCTAATGGATGCTTTATTGCAAAAGACCTTGTTTATAGCAAGCCATGTTGGAAGATCCAGCATGTTCTGAAGCACCTCTTGATCCAGCTCTAAATTGGTCAGTTGACCTTCGCCCTTTAATGTGCTCAGGTTGATCTTGTCAGGTGACAAATTTTTGGTGAACCTAAAACCAAACATGCACCTTAAGTAAATGCATGCAAAGCAATCACAGCTGTCACACATATAGCTGCCACTCTAACTTAAAGGAATGGTCTGGGGGTGAGGAAATCATCTTAGGTTCTTAGGTACAATTTCATCCTGAAAAGAAATGGTATCATGGAATTGCTTTCTCCCTCTAAATTTCTGCATCTCATTAACTCCATTTACAAATATATGAACAAAATTAAACATATTATGAGGTATCTTGAAATTTGTCCATCACCCAGAAAAACAAATCCTTGATTAAAAGTATTAACTATTTATTTTAAACTGTATAAGGTAGAACTGATTCCATTTCACTTTTCCTTAGTTTTTCAAAGGAAGGAAAAAAAAAATCCCAACCCTCTACACCTTATACTGTCATTCTTAGAGCAAGCAGGAGTGGCTTAGAATTCACTCAGGAGAAGTAACTAAAAGCTACTCCTTATAAATAGTATCTATATATATTTACAGTTAAAATCTTGAAAGTAGAAGTTTTATTTACAATGTCCATGAAGTTTAATCCTAGAATTTAGTAATAAATTAGAAATAGACAAACATACATATTCACACATACATAGCAGCATGGTGTACATAGTAGATGAAAATTTGAAAGGCCAATCTCATACACAAGGGCTAAAAAATATAACTATTTAAGAGTATATATGTAATAAGTTTCATTACACTTCAAAGTTACTATGATTTACTGCTACAACAGAACAATCTATGTGACTGTCAAATGGTTCACATCCTTGTGAGATAACATGACAAAAATCATGGGTACTCTATCCTCAGACCAACAGCTGTAGCATTATATTCACCATGAGCAGAAGCATAGGCTACACAAACACACTTGTGTTCTGCCATGCAAAATTGTTTCTGCTTACAAACTGGGTCTTATTTTACATGATTAGGTAGTAGAAAATACTACCATTTGCATTATGCTTTGTGACTCTTCCCACACTGATGTTCCGCAGGCAGAGAGCACTGGGGTTGGTCTGACCCAAATGAGGGAACATCACCCTGAAGCCATACCCCAAGGAGTGCAACTCCAGTATTTCCTTCCCATTCAAGAAAGCAATTTCTAACTGAACTATGAGGTCCTTATTACATCAGATACTCAGGGGGAGATGGTGGAAGGTGAAGGCGGCAAAGAAGGCTGGCAAGCTTTTCCTCTTAACAGTTTCCAAGTGTGGCTTGAAACATGGTAAGCATTTTCTCAGTCAGCTGCTTTACTGCATTCTTGTGATGGTAAGCTTTGGAAATGCATTTACCTAGCCTGACAAAATGCAAACACTCATTTTAACAGTCCTGTGAAACATTCAGCCAGACATCATAAACTTACAGTTTCATCACCTGTCGATTTAATCACAAAAAGGAACTCCCGAAGATCAAGACACCTGGAGGTGGAGGTGCACAGGGGAAGAAGTTTGTTCAGACTTATTTATTTTTTTTTAACTATACCATCTGAAATTATTCAGAACGTATTTGCAAATAATACTAGACTTGTTTCTTATGATAAAAGTGTTGCAGTCATTTCTTTATTGCTTACAAGGCACAAAAAATCCAGCCAGAATGAGCTTTGGTTCATGAAGATTTTCAGTACTAAAAATATATTAAGATAAGGCTATTGACAAATATATTTTGCTTGACAACTAATGTACTTCTCCATTCAGAAACATTACGAGGAGATCAAAGGATTTAAAATTATTTAATTTTCTGGTTACCCTTCTTTGTTCATTTTAACAAGAAAGCGTAATGGGAAGAGCTGAATAACCTGCCTCAGTAAAACACCCCATTAGTAACTGCAAAATATAAAGCCTCCTATCTCAGAAATCATATTGACAAGTCTCATCTGACTCACCCAGTTCAAATACTTAGAAGAAAAAAAGTAGCCATTGAATGTTTTCAGTCACATCATAGTACCTCTCACCCTTGACGTTCTGGATGAGAGACAACATTAAACTAACAACAATTTGTGGGTTTTAAGTCACATTTATCAAGCAAATGCCAAAACATTCTGCCATTACACACAAAACATCTACTGAGACTCAGAGTCTGTGGAGCAAGTCCCGCTCAGGGTTCCCCGTTGCTATGTCACACCAGAAATGCCACTCAACTTGGAGACAGATCTAACCACCATCTTGGTCTCAACTGCAGACACATCACAGTGAAACCCAGAGGATCTACAGGAATGGGTTTACAAACTTGACAGAGAAAAATACACCAAAATACCATTAAGGATGAGAATGAAGTCAGCAAAGCCAATCTTGAGTTCCTTCTGACATCCTTCAAACTGACAAGCCAGTCCCTCCCAACAAGGAGGAGGAGGAGGACAGGGAAAACAATCTCAACAAGGATCATGATTTCCCCCACCATTTCTACCTTCCCCCCCCCCTTTAAATTCTTCCAAGAGTGTTGCTTTGAATTTGTTATCTCTCCTGCAGTCAGCAAAAGGAAAAATGCTCTGAATGTTGCTTCATTCAACATAGACTGACATAGAGGATCTCCACCTGTAAGACTACAGCCTTCATTTCAAGAGTTAAAGAAAGAAACTTCTAACAGGTGAGTTGTGAGAAGGTATTTCACATGTAGACACCACTAGCAGCAGATCTCTTCATTCTCCTTCCACAGCTGGAACGCAATTGAGTGATACTGTGGCATTTCCTCAAAACCCATAGTAACTTCGTAATACACAACAACCGCATCTGCTTTGTCTATCTGCTTGTCCAGAACCAATTTTCCACTGAGGATGCCAACACTTTGTGGTTTTGTGCCAGTTCCTTGCTCTACAGAATACACTTTTGTTTGCTGAAGATTTTCAGCACTTCAGAAACATTTCATACTACTTGATATAACAGGAAACCCCTTTAGTTTTATACAGTGGCCTCAACTTAAAAAATAAAAAAATTACAAGTTTGTCTATTTGGACAGCTAGCCCTGCAAAACACATTGTGATCATATCCATTAGAGTTTACAAGAATTCAGATCTTCATACACAAAATTAAAAGAAGAGACAAATGACAAAAAAAAAACCAAAAACAGCATTTTGAATTAAAAATTAAATTTAAAAAAGCACTGGGGCAACCACAATACTCCAAATGGTATTATTCTAGGATCCCATGGTACATCAAAGCAGGACATGCCCCAGTGAGCCAGAGAGCTTTGACTTTCCTTTCTGGTGTGCTTTGCACTTGGTCAACAGAGACTCAGGGAGAATACGTACCACAGACACTGATGTGTGTCTAGTGCAAGTTCTAGTGAACTTGCCATGAATTGGTATAACCATCACTGACAAAATTGTTACTATTAACTTTTTATTTTATTAACAAATGTTAATATTATGCTAATAGTCTGGTGTTGGAGACATTTTTAGTATTTATTGCCAGGCAAAATCAAAGGAGAAGGCATCATGGCTTTGGAGGTTTGCAAGTTATCTTTATCTGAAGAACTGCTGTGTCAGTATGGTAACCTAAAATGCTTAATTGCTTGGACTTGGGAACTTATTAGGCTATCATGATACAACTTTTATGTAAAGCGAAGAAGTACTTCCCATTTAGGGTAGAATCATGGAATTCTGAATATGTAATAATTAGAAATCTTGAAACATCATGACACGATCCGTGATTTAAACATTCTCAATGAGCTTTTCATATAACTACCCAGAACCAACATTATCACCAACTTCATAATATGCACACATTCTTCTCTCTGACTTGGCACATGCAAACAGCTCTCCCCCAGCTTGCCATTTGTTTTTTCACCCTGGTGCTCATTCCTTAGGATGAGTTAATTACTCATTAAAAACTGGGTCAAATTGGGAGTGGAGGCCTGGATAACAGGGGCATTTCCCTGCACAACATACCATGAACTCCTGAGAGATCTTTCTTTTCTAGGGAACAGACCAAGTGTTAATACCCAGTACTTGGTACAAGAAGTAAATAAAGCAGAACAGGGAAAAAGTAAAAGGGGAGGGCAAGAGGAATGGACATAAAGGACGTGGCTGAGCTCACCAAAGCCTTCTGTTACATTGCTTTGCTGTGGCAGTAAGACATCACTGTTATTGAGGCAATACATACTTTGTTTGCTAATACCACAAGTTATACTTAGCAAAACTGTTTTCAAAGATTTCGTTTCAGCTTCACAAACTACCCTTCCTTTCTCAAGGCATATAATTTGAGATTTGAATTACTATATCTGACACCATGAATTTCATTTCAGTTTTAATACTCAATTCTATAAGGTAGATTAATGCTATAAAATATTTCACACTTTAAATGCAAGAATCCAGAAATAGCAAGTTATCAACATCACAAGCAGCCTGACATAGCTCCCTTGGTTACATACATATACACACACACACACGCTCGCACCAAATATTACTATGCAATTAGATAGACAGTTCAATTTACACAACACAGACTAAGTTTAGCGGAAAGCTTGAAAGACTGCACAATAACAGCACAGTAGTAAGAATCTTATGTAGAGTAGTAAATTACAATCATTGTATTTTGTCAGGACCACAACAGTTATTTTTTCCTCTAAAACAAGTAAAAATCTACACAGAAGATGCATTTTTTCCTTACCTGAAATACTTATTTTTCTAAAGTTTTGTTTGTGACAATGCAGGCTTTGAGCTCTGAACAAAGCACTCCACTGTGCTTGCAGAGAAGATGGCCAAGAAGTGAAACAAAACATAACCAAGAACAGCTGAGAAGACAGGGGAAAACACTTCTCTGAAAGCACAAGCTTATGGTTTGTATAACAAAGGCCACAGACCACATGAAGCTTAGAGCAGCACTCCACAAAGGTTTGGAGAGAACACCAGATGCCTTGTCATATTCGTCAACAGAAACTCCAACCTCTGGATTTAAGAGAGAAACAACAGAAGTCTGGATTACATTTGGACACAGGATTCTCAGCTGTTTTGCACATCTACTGAATATCCAGTCTCTTCCACCTGGCTCCACCATATGCCTCCCCTGCTTTTTAAATAAAATTCTTTCAGCAACTTGATCCTACATGTTTGTCCTAATCATGACAGACTATTAAATCATAGTATGTGCCACATGTTTTGCTTACCTCCTTGCTATGAACTAGGGCTCCTGTCCTGGTTTTGGCTACTAGAAAGAAAATTAACTCTTTAAGGAGTTGTCCTGGTTTCAGCTGGGATAAAGATGTACAATTCACAACAACTGGCTCTGAAAAAGGGAAGCATGGCCTACCAAGCACTGGCAACTGCATCAATAACAAAACAGCAGAAATGGAACAGAAAGACAACTGGGTTTTTTTTTTCCCTGTTTCACCTGCCTGAACCATGTTATTAGATCAGTAAGGAACTCAATGTGATTTCTGAAGCAAGAAAAATGGTCTTTTTTCAATGGAGTTTGAGGAAGGTATTGGCTTCCCACGACTCCAGGTAACAGAGAGAAGGAGAGCTACTATCATTCTGCTCACTGTACCACTTCATATTAAGACTTCATGTTTAAATAGAAGAGGAACAGAACTAATTCTTTGACAAAATCTGCCACAGAAACAAAGCACTGGGATAACCAGGGTGCGCAGTGTTATGAGTGAGCTCCTCTCATCCAGTGTAACACCACAAACCAAAGCTCATTTTTGATAACTGGTTTGATCTGAAAAAAACCAAAAAATCTAAATCCCTCTCACTTTTAAATAAGAAAAAAAAAAATCACACCAAATAGCATGCTGCAGGCAACATAACAATTTCCTCTCTCATGCTTTCTTTCCAGTAGCCAGAAGAAATATCAGCGTCTCAGGAACAAAACATCACCTGCAGACACTAAGTTCAAGAGTGTTGCTATACTTCTCCCCACGGCAGCACATCACTAGTTAAGTACAAACTACCAAGATGTTTAGATCTATTTAGAGAGCAAAAAGTCCTAGGTGAGAAGGAGACAGACTCCCTAGATTAAAAAACAACTCTGCATAGCAGTAATATTCAGCACAATGACATTCAGAAGAGTTCTTAGTAGCATTCCCTTCCTGATCCAGGTATGATAGGAGAGAAAAGGTGAGACAGACAACAGTCATACAGGGCTAAAGCTTCAGTTGCCATTAAATGAACAGCAGACAGACTAAAGACAAACTTCACAGATGCAGCAAGTGATTGACCTGTATTGAAACAGTAAGGCACTAATGAGAATTTTGCATGGATATTATAGCCATGGAACAAAATTTAAAAAAAAAAAATCTGTAAAAGATGCCTATTTTAAGCCTTCAGACCTATGAAAAAAGATTAGAATCAAGCAACTGATACCTTCTTCTGGTACTTTAAAAAACTTCAACCAAAAACCATCACAAAGGCTGCTACAAAAATTAACTATACAGTAAAGGCTTAAGGATAGTAGAAACTGGTCAGAAACCTAGAAGAGCAACGATATCTAGTATGTTCAAATGACACACAGAAATCCAAAGGCAATTAATATATTCAGTAATGACCTAGAAAAAGTTGGCGAACTGTGAAGTAACAGAAACCTTTAGGTGAATCCTGGCTGTCCTAGGGATGTTCTAATTTTAATGCAATGTATTAAAGTAGTATTTCACACAGCCAGAAACCATTAGCTATAGTTTATGTAAGATTGCAATAGATGACTTTTAGCTCTGCAGGCTGTGTTAAAATGTGTAAAAGTTGACACGTAACATTAAAGTCGCATTAATCATGTCCACAAAAACTGACCTTCTGAGGAACCCAAGATATCAGCTAATGGCTTTGCAGCAACAGCTAGCTCACTGATGATGCAAGATACTGAATATCCAAAGATATAATTCACGAAAACTACTAGGTTCTAAATGAAAGATACATTTTTAGGAAATAAAGCTGGAAGATAAGAGATTACTGAAAAACTGCCTGGGATACATGAAGGTTAAGGTGCTTCTATGTATATAAAAAATCAAACGGTAAGTAGTACTAAACATCACCACAAAATATGATAGCATGCCCTCACCTTGGATGCTATATCAATTTCTGAAAATATTAACACTAATATAGAAACAGAGAGGATAAACAAAAAGATTAATGACAAAGTAATGAACCCTGCAGAAAAAGTTAACTGGATGCTTGTTTATCTTAACATAAGAACAAAAACATACACAAAACTAAAAGGGAACACATTTAAAGGCAACAAAAGGAAACGCTCACTGCAGAACATTTTAAGGCCTATAAACACATCAGGATAGAATACAGTACCAAAATCAAAAGCTCAAAAGGATTAAAAAACCCCACAAAACTAAGGCACTTGTAGGGTTTGTAGGGAGAGGTAGTACCTTTTATGCCTACGACATAGCAGGATTAACCCGACGCACTCCGACGCAAACACCTAAGTTCTTTACTTAAGAACATTGACAGTACATTAATTTGCAAATAAACACTTGTGAGGATAAAACTTTAATATTTCTAGACAAAAAAATTCCCACAAACAATGATGCACTCACATTCTGCACCAGGAAGAGATCACTACCATAGCACTGTAAAATGTCACCACCACTGTCAGCAGCCAGTGGCAATCTACAGTGGACATCATTTTGGTGGTCTGACAGGCTATCTCCAGCTTTTATCCGGAAGTAATCCGTATCAGCAATGTTTTGTTTTGCATGGATTCCCAAATACAATGCAGTTTCCTCCAAAGAAGCCTCTATCAGTAGATGAACTGCAAGGGCTACCATTCTCTCATTCTGCCAGCTGTACGGAATCACAGGGGACTCCTAAATTGCAATACCAACTGCAGCAGCTACACCTGTTACCAGACTTTTCAAGCACACCCCTTGCTACCTATGATACCTGCCTGGCACCTTCTTACACCCTCCAACACCAATATGTACAGGAGAGGGGTATCACCCCTTTACCCATGAGTAATGTGGCCACTCCACACGAATGCCTGCATACTCTATTTAATCACACCTTGAACTTCCATAGAATTGTCAGGTGTGCATTTGGTGATTGAGTGCAAGATGGAGAGCCGTGCATGGCCTCCTGGATGTCCAGCATGGAGATAACTGCATGATCTGCTGCACAGCACCTTGCAAAAGTGCTCACGGGCCAACCCTATGAAGCAGGACAGGGCATTCCCCAGTTTGCACACCTGGCCTTACTGCTCTCACCTGGCCACAAGTTACAGCAGACTAGACAAGTCCAAAACTCTACCTTCAGCCCTACAGCTTCAGGTGGGACTTTCTAGGCCACTATACAGGACCTGAATCACCTAACGCTTACCAGGCCTTTTGACTTATCATAAAGACAGATCTTCCTTTCCTTAGATCGCTAATTAGGACCCTGACTCAACAACCAGCCCATACCTGTGTAACATGTCTGGTACAGTGTCACACCACCCCTCTTACCTCTCCCATCCTAGAAGGTGAAGCAATAAATAGTACTGCTGTGCTGATGCTTTCCAAATAATTGCATCACAACACAGAAGGACTTCAGCAGGGACTCCCACTCCAGCTGACTTTCTAAAGGCTGCTTAGTACCCCCTTAGACCCATTCCGTACTTTCTGAAACACTGACAGCCCCACCAACTCTCTTGACAGTGTATTAAGCTTCCTCTAGTTAATTCTGTAATAATACATACAGGAAATTATCTTCTTTCTGTTTGGAAAAACTGTATTGGTTGATCCTTGGGTACAGGCAGAACTGAAACAGCTGCTGTCATCAACGCCTATTATCTAATTATGTGTCATGCAGCACATCTGCTCAGACATAGCCAAGCACTGTGCATAAACAAGGAGCTTACGCTGCACGATAATCACCTTGTAAGTAAAATACTGCTCAAGCAATTTCTCTTTAATTTACAGTAAATCCTCAGACAGATCGGTATTAGCTTTTCCGTTCCATGAGCCTTTTTGCATACCACTTACACAAGCACAGAAATAGTCAGTACTGTCAAATCCAAAAAACTTGTTTCAAACATAACAATTATATATATACATGACAGACCTTAATGCATACATTGAGTAATAGGTAACATAAAATTCTTAATATACTAAACCATATGTGGCAAGGTATATGCAACTTGCACACTGTAGGCCGAAAGAAAATAACACCTCACATTTTGAGAATTTGCTTGTACCTGATAAACGATTAAATCCTACTCAAAATACAACACTCTGCACCTAATACAAAGAAAATCCATTCGATGCAAAATAATTTTATAGATTTAAAATCAAGAAATAATGGTGCACTGTAAAAACATGACATCATCTGCCATTTGGAAACTGCATCATTTATTTATGTGACATTAGCAGATTATAATCTTAATGCTAACTAATCAGATCTCATAACAAAATAAGATTTTTTGATACAACATTAACTATAAGGACTATTTGAAAAAAAATATTCAGCTGTTCTCTTATGTAAACTAGGTAAAACGCTGATGGATCCTTCACGTATCTACCAATATAGAATTAATAAACATCAAGTTATGGAAAGGAATTAAGTAGGTGTACATGATAAACAGCCAAAGTAAACTAGTCTAAAGATATTGAAAAAACACACCTAGAAGATTATATTTAAAAAATACACAAAGGTATGTTTGTAATGGGACTGTTCATTTACTTCACAAACCAATTTTGCAAATCTAGATTAGGACTTGGAAAAAAAACCACAAACTAAAACACAGTTGCATAGTAAGCAATTACTTTTTTGCAGAATCACGTTGCAAAAAACAAACAAGAGAGAAAACCCAGTTAACATTTTACAGAGCTCAATTTCACTCCTTAATTTATATAAATGCATACCACCTCTTACACTTACTCTAAAGGTGGGAGAGGGGAAGTTACCTGAGGGCAAGGTATTCAGACAAAAGGCCCCTATTCCTGGTGAAAGCAAGTGGTCAGTTGCCAGGGCTTCCGAGAAGCTTCTGGTACTCATTTTGGTAGTAAGGATATTCACAGCAAACCAATCTCCACCAGAGCCAGCTGGGATCGCTGCAGGGAACGGGACACGGGGGACACACAAGGGATCAAGTTCAAAGGGAAAAAGGAGTGATACAATAACGTAAGAGAGTTTTAGCTAAAGAGAACTGCAGTTACAAACAGTTTGTTACACATCATGACATTATAGAACAGGAAACAGACCTGTGTAAAATCCTAGATTCCCATTAGAATACCCCATGCTGTCTGATACGACAATACTGCAGCCATGTTTATTTAAATAAACAGCTTATGGAGAAAATCTTAATCAGGCAGAACAGGTCCATATAATACAGCAAACTGGCTTCAAAGCTACTCAGTAAGTATATTTGGAACGTGCGAAGGAAGATAGCCCAGAGGCACAGCATAAGATGTTTTTATTTTATTTTGAAATGGGAGACAACTGTACTGTTTTGTTTTGCCTAGCTCGAGATTTCCCAGCCCACATTATTTGTGGGTTCATGGTGTCTCAACTTCACCTATTCAAAATCCACAAAAATAAAACATGACTCTACAGACAGAGGTAAGGAAAAGGGACTTCTTGGGTTTGTTTTGGAATTTGGAGTGGTGCCACAAAGACCTGCACACCTTTAACATTCTGATCTTGTAAGCTATGAAATTTTAGTACATTAAGTTTCTTAATAATTTTAAAATTAAAATCTTTACCTTGGCAAAGCATGTAGTAATTTAACTAAAGAAAGTTTCTGATAACTCTTTTCCCTTTGAAAAGATGCCTCAGCCTAAATATAATTAATTCCTACACTTTTACACTTTGGGGTACAATAAAATGCAAGCGTTTGGACAGTGCCCTTGATAGGCAGTTTGTTGGGATATTTGACCAGTGTTTAAGAGATTTACACTAAAGTGAATTACAGATACCTAGTTACAAATTATTATTTTTCTCAGGCCTTGAGATCCCCAGCAATGGGAGCAGCTACTACATGAAAACTGTTCCAGAAGTAAGCAACCACGTAACTTCCAGATTCCTGGGTAGCTGGATCCCAAGATTGCTTCCTTGGGAGTCAGGTAACAGGAGCAGCCAACTTCTCCGAGAAAATAAAAGCTCTGGTATTCTCAAGCTATACAGTAAGCTGCATGGCAGAGCTGTCACAAAACCTGTGCTGGGGGCATTCCTTACACAGCAAGGCTCATACAGGGGAGCCTGGAAGTACTAAAAGCCACCACCTGAGCTATAGCACTTTTCTTACTTTCCCCTATTGTTTCCTTTCATGAAAAGAGGAGACAATGGATCTGAACCCTGGTTAGGACCAACTCCACAAAGGTGTACAGAAGAACTCCTGCAGGAGCTATCAGATTGAGAAACCTGGGTTCCCCCACAAGCAGCCAAAACCTACATATGTTGTTCTTATTAGCAATTATTCTCACCATTTGCAAGAATTTATAAATGCCTTTATAATTCCATTAATGTTTTATCAGAAATTATGTAATTTCCTTTGCCCAATCTGCTTGTAGAAGAAAGAAAAAAAATAAAATACACTTTAACAAGTACCTCACTGTGAAAGGTATTTAGTAGATACTTTTATCCACCTTTGATATAAAAAAAAAAACAACAGGGCTTTGGCAGTAGAAATACCAAATTTCAAAAAATGTAACTGGGGCTTTGTTTTGATTCTTACATACTCCATAATCATTTGAACATAGGACAGACACCATTTTAATCCTCACAGGCTTTATTTAGATACCCTTTTTCCTGAGAACGCTCCACACTAGTGCATCAGCTACTTGAACACAAAGTAATCCTCAACATAATTTTCGTTCTGAATCTTATTTCCCAGTAAAACTGAGTCATTTAAAGAAAATGACTGTATACTACACAAGTAAAATAATGCTAATTCCTGTTGATTCTGCAAATGCACTAATTGTTATCACTTATGCGTAAGTTGTCTGACTTCAAAGTAGTTCAGCAGAACTTTCATTATACAAATAAAACATCTGCAGAAACAGCATCCAGATTTATAACACATTTGCAAAAATAGTATAAAACAAACTGAAAACTAGATATCAAATTCTGTTTATTTTATTAACAGAAATGCTACTGAAAACTTCAAACGATCTTCTGGGATATAACACAAGATTTAATATTAAATCTTACTAAATATAATGTTTAAGAATTCTACCAGCAAATACATTATTGCTCGTTTATCTCAGAAATACCTTCATAATTTCATAAAGCACCACAGCAATTTCAGTTTGGCCTTATGCAAGATGATCTGTTACAAAAGCTTAAAGTAAAATATGACACAAAGCTACTAAAATAATATAAAGTGAAGGGTTTTTACATTTGCTGAAAAAAAAACATTTATTGATTCCTTTATGCTCATCAGAACATTACCAACACACTCACAAAGACAAAACTGTTGGCATGAAGTCTCCACTTAAATACAAAAAGTACTGAATTTCAAACATAAGGGAGTTTAAGAAATACAGGATTATAATGTAACTTTAAATTGCTCTTTCTCTTTGTTCTCCTCTGCTGTCTCAAGCACTTCTGCTTTACTACCTGTCCTTTTTCAGACTCCATCTTTCACTACGTGCAGCATTTAAGACAGACATTATGCTAATGATTTCCGTAAGCATTCGCATTCAACAGAGATTGATTCATTCAGAATAATGTAGATTGTTACATCTACATTGTGTTTTGTGACGTGTTTTTTCCCCACATACTACACAAGCCAATAAAGTCAGTTGTGTAGAATACACTATAAAATCTTCAGTACAAGCAAAGAGAGAAGTCGCTTTACGCTTATTCTACGAAAAGTAAGCACTTCGTGTTCATTGGCTGGCTAAAACAATTTGAAAATTTTCACAAAATTCAAGTGAGATAGAAGTAGAATACACAAAACTGAAAATAAGCAAAAATTCTACTTCTGCTAGTAGCATTAGTTTCAAAGTTCATCCAAACAATTTTCGTCATTTAGTTACAGGAACGAACAAGCCCATTCTGACCAAATAAATGTGTTACACTGGTAGATTCCAAAAAGAGTCATCTGAGATCTCTTGAGATGGTAACATCCCTCACCAAACCGCACATCTTAATAGTATAAAAGCAGGGTGATATGCAGGTCAAATACTTAAGCAGGTCACGGTAGCCGTAAAGTTGTCCCAGATGATGTAGAATATCACTGTTTATAGCAGGATCAGCTGATTCCCAACATCCATTCAATTAATATGCTAATCTGTAAAATCAATCTTCATATGCACTTTAGAATGACTTCTGAACTACAGAGTGAAAAAAACTGTCATGAAATTTACTGCAGTTTTATTCTATTGAAATATTAGTGTTTTCACATCTATTACTTCAGGTAAGCAAAAGTAAAGAACGTCTACGTTCAGGCAGAACATTAATGACACAAACTGACAATTCGGGTTTCAGCCATATAAAATACTTCTAAGCCTCTTACTGTTTTCTTTGTGAAAATAACAAACAAGATTCAAACAAAGAATGTAATTTTTAAAGTCTTCTCATTGGTAAACTTAAGAGTTAGCATCTGATTGAGATGAAGAATGTAGTATTCAGTGGGGCTACTTAACTCAACATAGTACCACAGTGAGTAAGCTTTCCTTCATGCTTCCTAGACAAATTTTGACAAGCAATTATTTTTTTTTCCCACAGAAAGGTGTGGATATTGCAGATGCTTACACAGAAGACTCAGTTAGACCACTCATTAACTAGAAAAGATAATTTCAGTCAATGATAACTAAAAGCCAAAATGGGAAAACACCTGAAAAACCCTTACACAAGTCTGTGTCAGTAACACCCAATTTCTGTCAGCATCTTGAATCCTAGTAACTCAAGATTCAAACCCCTGTGGTGGAGATGATCCCCTTATAACCACAGACAGTGTAACAGAAACACTATTGTGTAGTACAGTCTAGAGTCCTGCTGGAAATCTTTAGTATTGTTTTATACACGTCTACAAAGTCTGAGGAAAAAGTAATGCTGAAGGGTATCTGCTATCACCATAGCAAAGCAATGCACAGAAAATCTTGTAGCAAAAGGTACTATCCAAGAAGAAATCTCTCACCCGTGAAAACATGTAACAGCAAAAATGAAGATTCAACACAAGTTTCAGTTCACTGGGGAAGACCTTGACAGTAAGAGTAAGTAATCCCAACACTACACAAAAGACTCCTAGACACAGTGTCTTATTCCTACCTTTCTAAAGGATAAGGCCATTATCCAGATACTTGTTTCATTTTAGGGCACATATATTATGAAATAAAGACACTCCACCAACCCCATTTGAAAGAACACACCTTAACACAATATGGAGCTGACAGAAATTCAAGCCTCCATATGACAAATTCATCTCTTCAGCTTAGCAGAAAAATATAGTTTCATATCCTACGCCAAGCACCACGTAATCTGAAGAACAACGACATAGAGGTATTTTGTTCCGTATCCTCCCCCTGCCTTTCCCCAGCCTTGGAGGAGAGCAACACATGTTAAAGACAGAGGACGCTGCTTCTATTTTTGAAGTTTTTTAAAAAACTGAGAAAGCTAAAAACTCATCACCAGATCCTAACATAATATACAACTTTGTTATAAACTGAGTAAATAAACACCACTACCTTCATTGTTCTTAAGCTGTGACACAGCAGTAAGAAAAACCTTTTACAAAAGTAAAAAGTAATTCAGATAACAAAACTGTTCCAAAATACAGTTTGGATCTTCCTCTTCATTTTGTTCTCAGACCTTAAAGACTCATACCTACGTAAAAATTTTCCCTAGCTAAGGCTCCTTCACAACACCGGTGTTCCTGTAAGTTCATCTAAAAGCACTGTAAACTGCTGAATGGAAACTGTACTGCTGAATGACGCAATGCTTATAAATGTACATATACAGAATCTAGATAGTAAGACAGCTGAAAATTGCTAACACAGTAGTAACAGATACTGCAGCAATCCTCATGGCAAATATTGCTAAATCAACGATGACTTGGGGAAGCTGGACAAGACCTCCAGACACCCCTTCTAACTTGAACCATTCTGTGATTTGTGGCAAAAAAGGGAAGTACTTCTACGTAACTGAAGATTCAAGTTCTGTTTGTTTTTTGAAGTACGTATTAAGTTTGGCTTCGTACAAATGTACAAGATAAATATAATCATAAAAAAAATGAAAGTAAATTGGGTAAACAGGGTAATTCTTTCCACTCTTCCTTTATTATACACAGACTTCTTCCAGTTCATTTTCATCCTGCCACTAATACCTGCTTTGCTGAAGATGGCAAACAGGCATCAGTTTTGAGAAACTATGAAAACTGAAGAACAGGAACCAATACAGTACTAGAGTACAAAGTGAAAGTGTTCTTTGGCACCTCTGTATTACAGGAAATTACTTACGTATTTGGCTCCACACTGAAATAAAACTGTGTGAAACCTGCCCTAACCATGTTCTTATAAAACATATTAAAAGAAAATCCTGAAATAAAGAACCACATTATCATTTTTGTTGAAAACCCAAGTTCCTGAAATTTAAAAAGTCACCAGATTTACAGGTGGTCATGTCACTTGAATTTGGTTTTCTGACGTAACCAACTTTTGCAACCACTGAAGCACCAGTTCTGCAGGAAAAAAAAAGATAGTATCTGATCATGCAATTAAGAACACCCATAATATGGGGTGTAATAATAATACTTTCTATGTTTTAGGTAGCAAATACACTCCTTCAATGTCTACATAGTGCAGATCGTGAGCCTCAACTTTAACTTGCAGACCTGATTGTTAGATACATCCCCTAATCTTTTTTTAAATGCTAAAATTTGTCACAATTGCTTGATGTAGTCTTGTTGAATAAGCACCCTCCCATCACACAAGGAAGCAAAAAAAATTATCAACATTAAAAAGATTAATTCTAATCAATTCATTAGTTTATTTGAAAAACTAGACAAAATATAGCTCATGTTACTCATGCCCGGTTCCCAAACACATTTTAGACTTTAACCTGTAGCACAAAGACTAGAGTTCACTTCTCTTTCCATACACCTTGCTAAAGAGCACTATGGGAAGTAAGCTCTGTAAGTCAATTAAGTCCAGCGATTCCATGCACATTTCTGATTAGAAAACTGACTCAAGGCTGGTGACATCTTCATAACAGCATTTCCATTTGTACAGTGCTCAGTTATTTTCATGTGAAGACGAGATTTCTTTACCAGCATTCCCAGCTACAAAACTCATGAGTAGGGTCAAGGAGAAAAATTATTCTATTACTGCTTCATACATCATCTTTAGCAAATAGATATCAAAGGATTTGGAATCAGAATTGCATTTTCCCCATGCATCAGCAACAGACTAGTCAGATGACAAGCTGTCATTTCATCTCAGTTGATTTTCTGTTTATTAGCAGTGATGAAAATAAACACCTTTCAGAAACATCACACAAAACCAGAACAAAACATTTGGAAAAAAAACAAGCAAATAAAGGACCAATATTTCAGGTTATGTTTTTTGGTTTATAAAAGTAAGCTCTGAAGAACAACAACGCTGTGGTATCAGGACAGATCAAGTACCTACTACGTTTTCGTGTCTTTTCAGAAAAGGGGACATATGTAGTGTGGCTTTTGAAAACCGTATCAATCAGACTGTGTACTTCCTGCAGTTTTTCCATCTTTCAAGCACACGACGTTGACAACCACAAAATTTTACAGTGGGATTTTTGGTTGATTGGTTGGGTTTTGTTCGTTTTAACCCACGAGGCACGTTAGATGTGATCTCCATCACCCAGAAGCTGTCGTACCTCTCGCAACCGGCCGCACCTCCCGCTGCGCGGCCTCGCCGGCGGCTGCGAGGGGCCGTCACGGCGCCCAGCGCTGCGCGGGCCGGGCCCGCTCCCCCGGCGGCCAGTGAGCGGGGGCGGCTCGTGTGGCCCCCCCGCCACCGCCCCTGAGCACCGACGGGGCGTGCGCTCGTCCCCCGTTCTTTTCCACCCTCCCCCTCACACACCTCCCCGCCGCCACGGGCTGCTCGGGGCGGGGGGGCTGTCAGCGCCCCAGCCGAGGGGCTGCGCCGTCGCCGCCCGAGGGGACGCGGGCCCGGTGCCGCGGCAGCCCCGGCTCCGCGCCGTACGGCGGCCTGTGGGGGCGGGCACCGTCTGCCCGCCGGGGGGGCGGCCGGAGCCCGGCGGTGACTCACTCGGTGACTCCCGCTGCGCCAGGCAGGCCGAGCCCCCTCCTCTCCTCGGGCGGGCGCCCGCGCACCCCACCGGGCCGCCGGGCACCGAGCCGGGGGGCTGGCGGCCATCTGTGCAGCTGTCACCGCCAGACAGCCCCCCACATGCGGCGGGCCGCCGCCTCCGGCAGCCCTCCCGAGGAGGCGGCTCCAGCTCCACCCTCCGCTGGCTGAACGAAGCCCGGTCCCCCCGCATCCCGCCCGGGAGCGCAGAACCGGGAGGAGCTGCCGCCGCCCCCCGCTCACCCCTCCCAGCCTAGCCGGGGCACGGCGCCCCACTGACCTGGAGAGATGCTTCAGGATCTGCTTCTTGATAATCCCCGCCATGGCGCCTGCCGGCCCGCACCCCTCACGACGACCAGCCGCAACCGGGGACGCGCCTCATCCCTCCGCCTCCCCCTGCCCGAGGCGGGGAGACTGCCGGGAGCGGGGCCGCTGCCTCCGCTCGCGCTCACTCGGCGCCCGCCGCCATCTTGGCTGCAGCATCGCCTAGTGACGGGGCGGGGGCGGGGCGGCAGCGGGGAGGCCGGGCCGGAGCCACCGCCCCACGCGGGGAGCGGCCGCACCGGGAGCACCTCCCCGCCCTCCGTGTGCTCGCGGCCCGCTGTCCGCCACTGCCGCCCGGGCGGCTCTGCCGTGCCCCCGCAGCCTCTGCCCGCCGCGGGCCGCGCCGGCCGCCTTCCCTCCGCCAGCGGCTGCGGCTCTCCCGCCTCCCGGGCTGCCACGGCGGCGCTGTGCGTCCCCGCCGGCGGCTCCGTCCCTCCTCCCGCCTGCGGAGCGTGTCCCAAGGGGGCTCGGCGTCCGCCTCCCCGGCACCTTGGGCGACCGGGGTACCGGTTGTTAGGCTTGTTGGAAACCTGTTAGAAAATGCCACTAAAAGGCGTTATGAGTAACAAAAAACCCACCTGGTTCTCCTACCTAGCAAGAATTCCTCTTTGATAAAGTGCTGTTAGCTCCGCAGGTGCCATTAACACCTGCACGCCTGGCTCTTCCCGAGTGACCTGCAGAGGTGATAAACAGGAGAGATATTTAGAGTTGCTTTAGTTTTCCAGATAACTCTGTTACTCTAGCTCTTGTATACGTTCACCTTGATTAGCCAAGTTGAGAAGTTTATCCTTTTATACCTGTTTTATAATTAATTGCCAGCTACGAAAAGCAATCCTCAAATTTGCTTCTACCTGGGGTCCTCAAAATCGTTCCAAAATGATACACCCAGCAAGCACAAAAGCAATGAAATAGACACTGCCTTCTACTCCTCCAGAGGAAGGTGGAAGAGGTGCTCATGCAGCCTGATGTCGGCCCAGCTGAAAGCCAGAATGCCTGCTGCTCCTACAGCACCACATAAACGGAACAAGGCCAGAAAAAAAAAAAAAAAAAAAGTTAAGCATACTGACAGAAACATATAATGATGTGGCAATAATTTCATACGAAAATACATGTATTTTCCCTTAACATTAATTTCTCATCAATTACTCCAACGCACAGACTTGTAAAATAGGTTGTGCCCCAGGTGCTTACATGTCACTGGGTATCTGTGGCAAGTATGAAGCCTACAAGTTATTTTAATTTTGAGATAATAGCTTCTCATGCTAGTTAAAAAGCATTCTCAGTTAAAAAATAAATACATTTCAAAACTCAGTTAAAAACCCAAATATCTTGTATTAGCTTTTTTCATCCAGTAACCCTTTTCTCTGAGGGGTCCCTCATTCATAGAAGGTATCTTGAAGAATTTCACTACTGGTAACCAAATACCCTAAACTGTAGTATTAATTGGGAAAAGAAAAAAAATAACAATTCTAAAACTAACAAGGTTTTCAGGTGTGACCTCTCTATGAATGATGCCTTCCCAGCTATACAATATAGTCTAGAGCTGCAGAGGAAAGACATCAGATACTGTTTTCTTTGCTTCTCATGTACATAACAGATGCATAATTTACATGCAATGAACCAAAACCCTAAGGACCTTTAAGTCAGAAACATGAAGCAGTAAAAGAAAAAATAGGTCAGGAGATGAACATTTTCAATTGATCTTTTTCCAGGCATTTAAAATTCTGACAGTTGTGTAATACTGACCTCATTATATTCTTTAAAGGAGATTTATAAAGTGGCAATGAGCAGCGTACAAAGCTAACACGTTTATTCCTGGTTTAAGTTCAATTTTCTCAACTACAAAAAATTCTGCCAATATCTTGGAGAAACGATGTTCATAATCATGATGGATCTGCCTCTCTTCAAGAAGAAAATAGAAGGGCAAGGAAAGCAGGACCTGTGATGTGTGTTTTCAAGCATCCCGCAAGCATAACTCTGGCAGAAAAAAGAAAGTCCAGAGGCTCTTCACTGACATCAGAACTGGAAATCAGAAGTATTCCTGTCTGGCAGGGTTGATCTGGATCATGACCTCATGTTCTCTCCCATCTCTTAAAGCACACTGAATGGAGGAATGGAGAAAAATGCACAGATCAACCCCACCACCACCCCAAGGAATTAGAAGAGCATCTGATAAGCCCAGCTTATCCTTTGGTTTGAGCAGAGTATCTGACACATCTTCTTAGAACCTGATGTAAATTAGTATCAGGATATCCCCAGACAATGTTTATTAAGACTTTGGACTGATTCTCCAAATCACAGTTGCATGTTTGCCAGCAAAGGAATTTCTGCTTGCATGTTGATGATAATTAGACTGCCTCTATTGTGAAAATGGTGTTTGATACAAAGTCCCAAAGACCGATTCCTGTTCTGAACAGAGGAAGGCAACCCTTTTGAAGAACTTTGTGAGAGTGTCATCAGTTGTCACCTTAATATGATAACTGCAAAGACTGGCTTAGCCTTCTTGACTACTTTGCACTTATAAACATTGCTATGTAGGATTTCTTCATCTAGCAACCAACACTTTGCAGTGTACTTCAAAAGAATTCAGAAACTCCTGAACTGGAAAAACAGGCTTTTGATAATTCCTGTGACCTCTCCTCAAGAACCAAAGAATGTATCTGCTAGAGCAGGGATTAAGGATGCTGTCCTTAAGACACTGACAAGCAGGTAAAGAGGATTGGTCTAAAGTCAGATTGCTGTGTGTTCTGCTAAATAGGGTAAAGAGTCATCATATACAGTAGTAGTTATTTTTAAGTTCTGATATTTCCAGGAAAGCCAATTACCTACAGATACAAAACTGTAATGCACTTTCTAGTTTATTGGTTAACAACAAACATACTAGTGATGGTAAACAAAACACATATATATGAAGCAAAATTAATCATAAATACAAGTGCAAGATCCTGCACCTGAGACAGACATACCCAAAGAGCCCAGTGTGGGCTAGGATGTGTGGTGGCCTTGGTGAAAGGGACCTGGGGGTGCCAGCGGACAGCAAGCCCAACAGGAGTCAGCAGTGCGCCTGCAGCAATGAAGGCAAATCGGATCCTGGGCTCCATCTGCAGGGGCATTACTGGCAGGGAGAGAGATGTGATCATCCCAACCTGCTCAGCACTTGTCAGGCCACACCTGGAGTAGCGTGTCCAGTTCTGGTCCCCACAATTCAAAAAAAAGTGGACAGACTGGAGAGGGTCCAAATGAAGACCATGAAGATGATCAAAGGGCTGGAGAACATGCCCTGTGAAGAAAGACTGAAGGAGATAGGTCTGTTCTCCCTGGAGAAGAGAAGGCTTTGGGGGTAACCTTATCACAGTATTCCAGCACTTGAAATGTGGCTACGAAGAGGATGTGGGCAGTCTCTTCACAAGGAGAAGACAAAGGGCAACGAGCAGAAGTTGCACCAGGATGGGTTTCATCTTGATACAAGGAACTTATTTACACCAAGAAGAATCAAATCACTGCAACAACCTCCCCAGGGTTATGGTGGAGCCCCAAAAACCAGAGGTTTTCAAGACGGAGTTGGACAGGGTGCCAGATAATCTCATCTTGGGTCCCTTTCCCATGGAAGGTTGGGCCAGATAATCTGTTGAGGTCCCTTCCAGCAGCCTAGGCTCTTCTGCAGTTCTGTGACTCTATAAAGGTGCGTGGTATTTGAGACTTCAGTAAAAGCCACTCAGTGACAGTAAACAGCAATAACACTGGGGTTTATACTATTTAAAGAATGCTAGTTACGGCACACTTAGAACAACAGTATAACGGTGATGCTGGAAGTTAAAGAGTCTTTTCCCTTTCATCTACTAACGGTCTTGCGCAGCGAAGGCGGGCGGCTGCACGCTCAGCCCTCACGCGAAGCGGTTTCCAGTCATCGCGTCCCTGCCCGGTGCGCCGGGCTCCCGCACGACGGCAGCGGCCGCACTGAACTGCCCGGGACACGCGCGGCGCCCCCCGCTGCCACCCGAGGGCCGGGCGCTCCCGCCGCCGCCTCCCCAACCTCCTACGCGCTCCCCGCCCCGGGCTCTGGCGTTAACGGTCCCGTGCCCGCCGTGCTGCGGCCGGGAGGGCGCCCCCCGCCGCCACCCCCCCTCGATGCTGCCCCCGCAGCGCTGGGCGTGACCGGCGGCGGCGCGGCCCCGGCGGGGAAGGGGTGGGCGCGCGGGGACCGCGGAGAACGGCAGCGCCGCCTCCCCTGCCCGAGTCTTTGCCGAGAGCTTCCGGGTGCCGCTCGACCAATAGCCTGCGCGGCCCGGCAGCGTCACCGGCCAGCGTGAGCGCGGGTGCGCAGCCGGAAGCGGTTCCGCGGCACTCCTGCGTCCCATCAAGCCACGCGCGCGCGCTGCTCCTCCACTCTATGGTAACCATAGAGACCCACGGCGGTGGCGGATCAATACTGGGACGGCGGCGGCCGTGGCGCCGTGGGGAACATGGCGACGCTGGTGCTGGATAACGGCGCCTACAACGCCAAGATCGGCTACAGCCACGCGAACGTCAGGTGAGGGCCTGGGGGAGGCGGAGCGGGGCGGACGGCCCCGTATCGCTGCGCCAGCGCCCCCCGGCACACCCGCCCCCCCGCCTCGGGCCGCCGGCCCGGCCCGGCCCGCCGGCCGCCCCTCCTCTCCCTCGGCCCCTCGCCGGCGACCGGGCCGGCAGCGCGCTTGCGCTTGCGGCGGAGAGGCCGGGCCCAGCCCCGCCCCTGCAGCGCGCGCCAGCCGGCCCGGCGGGACGGTCGCCCCGTCCCCTCCGCCCGCGGCGGCAGCTCGGCTCGGGGGAGGGGGAGGGGGCTGGGATGCGGCGGGGCGCCGGGCGCTCACCTCGTGGTGCGGGCGGCGGGGGGCGGCGGGGGCTCAGTGCGGGGCCGGGTGTTTGATTTTCCCCAGAGGTGTCTTACCTGCGCGGCGGTGTCAGGTGGGGAGGTGGTCCCCTAAACTGACCCCAGTAAATGGGTTAAACCCGAAGCACGGCAGGAAAAGTTACGGAAGGTGTGCTGCTCGTGGAAGTAGTGTCTTGTCTCATGATGAATAGGAAACTTCTCAATCTTTTCCAGCGTTATTCCCAACTGTCAGTTCAGGTCAAAGACTGCACGCTTGAAAACCTTTACAGCAAATCAACTGGATGAAATTAAAGATCCCTCTGGTCTTTTTTATATTCTCCCTTTCCAGAAAGTAAGTAAGATATGCTGAGTTTAATATGATAGCCAAATATAAATTGTTTTAAGGAATGGTTTTCACATGCTGCGCCCCAACTGCAAAGTTATATGTAGTATCATACAAGAATCACATTCAGCAGTGTGAAGTTTAACAATTACAGAATCACAGAATCATTTAGGTTGCAAAAAACCTTTAAGATCATTATGTCCAACTATTAACCCAGCACTGCCAAGTCCACCACTAAACCATGTCTCTAAGTGCCACATCTACACGTCTTCCAAATACCTCCAGGGATGCTGACTCAACCGCTTCCCTGGGCAGCCTGTTCCAGTGCTTAAAAACACTTTCAGTGAAGAAACTTTTCCAAATAGCCCATCTAAAGCTCCCCTGGTGCCACGTGAGGCCATTTCCTCTTGCCCTGTCACTTGGTACTTGAGAGAAGACACCAACGCCCACCTCACTGCAACCTCCATTCAGGGAACTGTGGAGAGCAGTAAGGTCCCCCCTGAGCCTCCTTTTCTCCAGGCTAAACAACCGCAGCTCCTTCAGCTGCTCCTATTAGGACTTGTGCTCTAGACCCTTCACCAGCTTCACTGCCCTGCTGCGGACACGCTCCAGCACCTCAGTGTCTTTCTTGGAGTGAGGGGCCCAAAACTGAGCACGCTGTTTGAGGGGCGGCCTCACCAGTGCCGAGTACAGGGGGACGATGCCTTCCCTGGTCCTGCTGGCCACACTGCTTCTCATATAAGCCAGGATGCCGTTGGCCACCTGGGCACACCGTGGGCTCATATTCAACCCGCCACCAACCAGCACCCCCAGGTCCTTTTTCCCCAGGCAGCTTTCCAGCCACTCTGCCCCCAGTCGTAGCGTTGCGTGGGGTTGTTGTGACCCAGGTGCAGGACCTGGCACTCAGCCGTGTTGAACTTACACAACTGGCCCCGGCCCATCAGTCCAGCCTGTCCAGATCTTTCTGTAGGGCCTTCCTACCCTCACGCAGATCAACATCCCCCCTCAACTTGGTGCTGTCTGCAATCTTACTGAGGGTGCACTCGATCTCCTCATCCAGATCATTGATAAAGATCCTGAACAGAGCCGGCCCCAGTACTGAACCCTGAGGAACACACCTGTGACTGGCCACCAGCTGGATGGAACTCTATTTACCACCACTCTCGGCTCGGCTGTCCAGCCAGTTTTTGACCCAGCAAAGAGTACACTTGTCCAAGCTACGAGCAGCCAGTTTCTCCAGGAGAATGCTGTGGGAAATGGCGTTAAGGGCTTTACTAAAGTCAGGTAGACAACATCCACAGCCTTTCCCTCATCCACTAAGCAGGTCACCTTGTCACAGAAGGAGATCAGTTAGTCAAGCAGGACCTGCCTTTCATAAACCCATGCTGATTAGGATCGATCACCTGGTTGTCCCATACGTGCTACGTGGTGGCACTTAGGATCATCTGCTTCATAACCTTCCCCAGCACTGAGGTCAAACCTCAGTCAGGCTTCTGTCAAAGAGAATAATGTATATAGGAAACAAAATTTGCATTGTTTTTATAGTGTAGTAATTAACAGATTGATGGGGAATATTTGTAACATTCATTATCCTATGTAACATTTACTCCTTAGCATAGAAATGTGAATTTAGACATTCAGATTTCTTTGTTTTGCCAGCCTATTAATCAGTTGACATTTCTTGATTTCTAGTAATATGTTTTTAAGTATCACTTTATTTTCTAAACAGTGTATATTTTTGTAAATTTCTACAGGGTTACTTGGTGAACTGGGATGTCCAGAGACAGGTTTGGGATTATCTTTTTGGAAAAGAAATGTATCAGGTAAAAGCCTTTTTGTAATTACAGATTTTGTGTAGGTTAAATACTGTCTAGTGGAATTAACATATGTACATCAAATATTAAATAGAGCTGGTGAGCTTACTGTTCTCTTTGAAAGGGCCTTCAATTAGATATGACAGGTTTTATTTTTTTGCAAACTGAAGAAAATTTTTGCTTTGATCTCTGGTGTAGGAGTTTAAAAAATGTGGGGTTTTTAGTCTTCTGTGTATTCATACCGATTTCAGTTCACATATGTTAAGAAATTCATATCGATATAATTAAAGAGTTCAAGTTTGAAAAATAATAATAATTATAGACAGGTACAATGTGGTGTAGAGATCAAGAAACTGTTTATGTGAAAGAGTGATGAGCTACATCAGTAGGCCAAAAGACATACTCATTAAATAACCCTCTTTGGCAAACCATTTTCTACCGATGAATAAATTGAATGTTGTCCTGGTTTTGGCCAGGACAGAGTTAATTTTCTTCTTAGTAGCTGATGCAGTGCTGTGGTTTTTATTTGGTGTGAGAACAATGTTGGTGGCACACTGATGGTTTTAGTTGTTGCTTGGTAATGTTTACACTAAGTCAAGGACTTTTTAGTTTCCCAGGCCCTGCCAGCCACAAGCTGGAGTGGCACAAGGAATGGGGTGTGTGGGGACACAGTCAGGACAGCTGCCCTGAACTAGCCAAAGAGCTGTTCCATACTGTGGGACATCATGCTTGGTATATAAACCAGGGGGGTTGGCTGGGGCCTGCTCTTCATTTCTCAGGGACTGGCTGGACATCGGTCAGCGGGTGGTGAGCAGTTGCACTGTGCATCACTTGCTTTCTTTTCTCCCTTCCCCTTGGATTTAATTCCTCTCCTCTTCTCCCTCCTTTTCATTATAATCATTACTGTTGTTATTATTGTTCTTTTTGTTTCTTTAATTTCAAATATTAAATTGTTTTTACCTCAACCTTTGAGTTTTACATTCCTTTCTGATTCTTCTCCCCATGCCTCTGGGTGAGGGGGGAGCGAGTGAGTGGCTGCATGGTACTTAGTTACCAGCTGAGGTTAAACCATGACAAATATATAAATATCTGATACTTATTTTTTTTAATTTATCACACAAACTAGATTTAGCACAGGAAGTGTAGTAAGGCTTCCCATTTATTTTTTCTTTTAAAGAAGTATTATATACTCTGAAAGATTTTGTTTTTTCTAACACCTAGGAGGCAGAATGGTACTGAGAATTAAAGTAATACCTCAAAATATATTCGTCTCCATACAGAAAAATATACAGTGCTGGCTTTTAATACTTAGCTTTTGTTTTAGTTTTGGAACAAGATTCAATTTAGTCATGGTTTTGAGGACATGAGTGAAGACTACAGAAAGATACAGCTGGTAATATATTTATAGCCATATCTAGTTATGACTGAAGTAACTCTATAAAATCCTCTCTACAGGAGTTGGAGATATCAGTAAATGTGCAAGGTCCAGGATCTTTTGCTGGCATTATGAGAGGTCACTGGAAGTTTTTATTATTGATTCAGCTTTGTGCAGGACTTCATCTTTTGTTATTATATAAGTGATTTTGTGATGCAAGTGTTGAGCTGTAGAAGAGACTTACCTTCTGTAGTTGACACGATTAGTGTAAGGTATTTTACATTAGTATTGTAATGTTCCTTTAAGGGTATCTCTTTACAAAGTTGGATTACTACTTGTAAGGATGGTAGCAGGAGCAGAATATATATGAAGGTGTTCCCTTCTATCATGTTTTTACTCATTAATTTCATAAAGTTGCATCACTGTTTATTAAGTCTTTAAAAAACCCTAAAACTTTCTAAGCCTAGCTTCTATGAACATATGGCAAGTGGTGATGATGTCTTCAAATTTACATGATCTTCAACTTCTGCAAAATATGGTAATGAAGTATTAATTTCTAAGTTTTGTATAATGACAATCTTAATGTATTTTCATAGGTGGATTTTGTAGATACCAATATTATTATTACTGAACCTTATTTTAACTTCAGTTCAATACAAGAATCCATGAATGAAATTCTATTTGAAGAATATCAGTTTCAGGCAGTTCTTAGAGTAAATGGTGAGTCTGTCTCCTTGTAGTTTACATTTATATATTTTGAAAGTTAACCTTGTAAATAAATAAATAAGCATGCTTGTGTGCATGCCTGTATATGCACACACATGTATATATAAAGATAGTAAAGAAATTACTTCATTTCCTTCCTGGTCTTGAGTAATATGCTTCTATGTGTACTCAAACTGGATTAATTTATTTTTTTTTTTTTTTTTTAGAAATTCCAGCTATACGCTTATATTACTTTTGTGAGAGTGGGAAATTTAAGGAGAGTCAGGATGGCAGAGATAACAGATTTTGAAACAGGATAGCATTTGAGAAAGTCTACCAAAAACTTGTATGAAGCCTTTAATAGCTTTCCTTTTTTTTTGGGGGGGGGGGAGTGGGAGTGGTCTTTGGTTTGGTTTGGGTTTGTATTAGCAAATAAAATGCAGCATTACAATCATGAAATGTATCTTACAGGGAACGTGTAAATAACATCAGAGCCCTCCTGAAAGATACCTGGACATGGGATAGTCTTTTAGATAGGTTTGATAAGTATTGGTGTGATCAGTCTGCTTGGACTTTAGGAAAAGAAACTGAACATGGACTGAAAATATTGAAAAAGAAGAAAGGGGGGTATATATGAGACTTAATTTTGTCTGCTGTCAGAATTAGTTCATGTGTTGGCTGTAGTGTTATATATTGCGCTCTTGGAAGTCTGTGAAAGGCATTTGATATATGTAGCAAGTACATTTTCATATCAATGTAAATTCTAAAAGTGTATATTCATGTAAAAATTGAATGAAATTTTCTGTATTTCAGCTGGAGCTCTTAGTGCGCACAGGTATTTCCGGGATAATCCATCTGAGCTATGTTGTATCATTGTGGATAGCGGATACTCTTTTACACACATTGTACCTTATTGTAGAAGTAAAAAGAAGAAGGAAGCAATCATCAGGTAAACTGCAGCTTGTATTTCAAGAAGAATTGTTTGCTATGCGCAAAGTTAATAATGACAGAATTCCTTCTGTTGGTCCTTTTCTGTAGGATTAACGTTGGAGGAAAACTCTTAACCAACCATCTAAAGGAGATAATCTCTTACAGGTAAAGCATGCTGATCATCATCTTGAGACCCGATATGAAATGAGCTAGAAGTTTGTGGGGATATTCTTACTGTTTCTGTGAATTTTAGATTAAATGCTGTTTGTTATAATCTGTTAGCTACCATTTTAAGCTTAAGATCAAGATGAATTAAGATGAGCTTAAACTCTTTGAAGAACTAGGCTGTTAAGTTTTTAAAGTGCCAGCACTTTTGAAGTTGCTGAGGTTACCTGTGTGTTCACAAATATACAAGTCCTTACATACTTTCTGAGATGTCTGAGTAGATCATCAATCAGTTTACTAACTGATTCCGTCAGTACAAAAAATAAAATTCAATATGATCAACTTTTTGTTAGGATCCTTTAGCTTGGCACTTTATCTAGGTAAAGGTCTTGGCTAGTAAAGCTAATTGCAGGATTATGGCTATACTTGTTACAAAGACAGGGGGCAAATGCAGGTACATGTTTGTATTTATTGAACTGTGAAACAGGAAAATACTAAACTCCATTAGGCCAGGAATGCTTTTGTAAATTGAATACAAGTTTTAGATATTGTGACAGTAGCTTTCTCTGATTTGAAAACTATGGTTGCTCATCTCCAGTGGAAAATTGACAGGTAGTGCTGACTTAATTATTCTCAAACTTCTAGGTTTTTTTTCATTTTTCACAGGCAGCTACACGTTATGGATGAAACGCATGTAATTAATCAAGTGAAAGAAGATGTGTGTTATGTTTCTCAAGACTTTTACAAGGACATGGACATTGCCAAGTACGTACATAATGGTATAAACGTCAAGAGGTTGTCCTTCTGAATAATCCATTTGTATGACCAAATAAAACTATACTCTTAGTCAGAAAATTTGCCAGTTAAGTCAAAGGAAGTCTTTTCGGTATAAAATAGTTAGAATTTAGAACTTGTTCCTTATTCTGTGGTATTTTACATTCTTCTCTTTCAGATTGAAAGGAGAGGAAAATACTGTAATGGTAGATTATGTTTTGCCAGACTTCAGCACAATCAAAAAAGGATTTTGTAAGGTAATGATAGTATGGTTTTTGAAGTATTTTTTGGACTGTTCCCCTGCACAAGTCTAGCAGAGACGTTAACAAGAATTTCTTTTTTCTAATGCTGTATTGTAACATCTTTCTGTGATCTGCATTAATTGGTAAAGTCTTCTTTAGGAAGTTGAGATTAAAATTAAATACTATTTTTCCAGCATAGCATTTTATGTTCTATTATTTAATACTTGTAGCTTTCTATGCATGTACTCTGTCAAACAACCTATCCATATCATTATTGTTGGGGTTTTTTAGTTAAGTGGGAAAATGTTTTCTCTGCTTTGATGCTTTTTTGAAAGTCTCTCTGAATTTCATTTAAATACCCGAATAAGTAGAAGGTTCAAAGTCATGTTGTAGAAGAGCCTGAAAAGTCTTCATATCAATGAAGACAATTTCACAATTTTATCTCATTTACTGAGCTGGCCATAGTTTCAAAAGCAGTCCCAGTATTTTAAGGCCACTCTCATGCACACCTATTTTGTTTTGCTTCAGGCAAAACTGCAGTGGATAAGAGCAAAGTCACTTCAGATTTAACACCAGAGTACATATTATTCTTAAAAGTTTTGTTGATAATGTGACTTAATGTAGAGTATGCTGCCTACCTCTGCAGTACGTGAAAAAGATTAGCTGAATACTGTAGGATGTGATTTCTTTTCTTAGCAGTGGCTACTATTCATGTCTTTAATTTAGCCAAGGGAAGAGATGGTGTTAAGTGGAAAATACAAGACTGGCGAACAAATACTTCGTCTAACAAACGAAAGATTTGCAGTTCCAGAAATACTCTTCCATCCTTCGGATATTGGTATTCAAGAGATGGGAATTCCTGAAGCCATTGTTTATTCTATTCAGAATTTACCTGAAGGTACAAACTACAAATATTTTGAAAAGTTGGCGGGGTTGTGTTGGTTTGGTTTGGTATGTTTTGTTGGTTTTGGTTTTTTTAAGCATCCAGAGCATCTTAAGAAGCTAGTACTCTAAATATGCCAGTTACTAAGTGGTTGTGAACTGTTCCGTCTTCTGGTGTGTGTCATATACTGTAGAACTGATTGTCTACGAGATTCTCTGTTAGGTAAATGCAGTTTGGTGGTGATTCATTGATTGGTTTCTACTCGTTTCAGATAATCATTGTAGACTAAATTCTTCTTAACATCCTTTTCTAATGTGACCTATCTGTCTTTGACACTGATGATGGGATATACTTGAAATAAGTTTTGTGTTTTAAAGTATCTTTCTTCACTGAAGAGAAAAATCAAACTGATGAGAAAAATGAAACTGACCAAACTCAGTAATTTAAGCATCAAAGTATAAAACATTTCTGACTGCTGTTTGTCAGAAGTAATACTAAAGCTTTCATTTTATAGATGGTGTACATGCAATTAATATTATTACTACAAAGATGACTTTCATAGGTTTTATGATACCACATAAGTATGGCAGTATTGAGGCTATTTTGTACTCTTAAAAAAAAAATGTATCATCCAAAATCCCTTTTGAAAGGGGAATTGTGTTGGCAGACATGAACGTTAATAGACAACATCAGAAAACAGTAGTTTTCGAAGCCAGATTCTAAAAATCACAAAGAACAGAGGGTGACTGGTCGCTTTCTTGTGTTTCTCAGTAAAGCTGTTTAACTGATGTGACCATTAGATGATCATGAAATTCTTCTATGCATATTTATTACTTCTGTTCCAATTCATAACAAATTTGGGGAAAAAACTTTTAATCTTTAAATATATATTCAGTCTCTAACTACAGATTTACTTATATATTTTACAGAAATGCAGCCTCATTTCTTCAAAAACATAGTTCTGACTGGAGGAAACACCCTTTTTCCAGGCTTCAGAGATCGGGTTTATTCTGAAGTTCGATGTCTTACTCCAACTGATTATGATGTTTCTGTTGTTCTTCCTGAAAAGTAAGTTCTAAACTGTACAGAACAACTTTTGTCCTTCTAGCAGAACAAACTATAAAGTAGTATTTCTTTTCCTTATTAAAAAGACAGATTGAGTAAAGGAGTTAATTTAAATAGGAAGTAGACCAAAACTGTACAAAAGAAGAATGTTTTAAATCAGTGTATTTTCAGGCAAACCAAATAAATTAAAGACCACTTGCTTGCCCTGTACTTTGGCTAATAAAGCATATAAGTAAATGATTTCAGTAACAGATAAATAAGACACTATTGTCATTAAGTGGATACATAAATATGCAAGATTAGAATCCAGACTTTTACTTAGAAGAATTTTCAGCACCTGAATGCTACCATGTCATTATTAAAGGAGCCACTTCAGGGATTTGAAAGGGGTAACATCTTTGCAGAGAGAGAGTACGCAGCTGAGACAAACAAGTATATCTTGAAAGTCCAAACAAATGTTTACTTTTTTAAAGTATTATTAAAAAGTATTTTAAAATGTTGTTAAAGAATCATTATCTGTGCAGAGTATAAATACAAAGACATCTCCTCCACTTCCTGCCCTCTCCACACCTGCCTCCAAAGAAGCACTTGTTTTCTAAACAAAGCAAAGTCAGTTAGCCCTGCCAAAATTTCAGAATGTCTTGTAACTTCTCTGGAGCTGGATGGTTTGATTTAGCAAACAGAAATATATTTTTAAATAGTTACGGCTAAATAAAAGTCTTAGAAATCATCACTGCACGCTTCTATTTTAAATGACTTTACAGATGAGTAACAATAACTTTGTTTATTTTTTCAGCCCTATTACTTATTCTTGGGAAGGTGGAAAGCTCATTTCTGAAAACGATGATTTTGAAGACATGGTAGTAACTAGAGAAGATTATGAAGAACATGGACACAATATCTGTGAAGAGAAATTTGATATATAGATAGTTTGATACATTGTTATTCCATTGTTTTACTCAGAATGGAACTGTTTGAACTACAAACTGTTATCTCTCAGTTAGGATTGTGTTTTAGCTTTCCTCTATTTAAGTAGGTTGGGAAAAACTAATTTTCAGAGTTTAAAAATAAAGTTTTACAAACCTAATACTATGAAATAATATATGTTCATTGTAATTTCATTATGTTCTCATCTTCTACTGATAGTTTCATTGTATTCTTATTGCAGAAAACCTCAATGTATGAGGCAGTGAAAATACTGAATGCTTGTACTGGTGTGACACGAATACATTGTGAGAAGAAATCAAATTTTTTTTTTTCTCCAGAAACTAATGTTATTCTAATTTGCACACGCAATTGAATGGACATTAAACACATCTCATAAGGAATACCTAAGTTTTATTTCTGGTTATTTTAGTGAATAGCCATGAGAGGAGTATACTTGAAATGTGACTGCTGCTATTGAAAGTATACTTCTGCTTTGAGAAGACAGTAATTTGAACAATTTCTTTTTAAAAGGGTTTGGGGTTAGTAGGGTGTGGTCTTGTTTGTTTGTTTTGAAACAATGGCTGAGCAAATAAGCTTCCTGATGCTCCCCTCACCTTTCTGAAAAGGTGAAGTCAGCAGCTGTCAGAGGTGAACAAAGGTTGCAGTTTGTGTCCTGGGTAATCCCATCTGGGCCCTATCCAGGCATTCTAGATAAAACACAAATGCCCCAGCTTATTATTTCTGTTTGTAGAGCAAAGGTAGCATCAGAAGCTCTGTTACTGTGCCATCAGTCTGTGCAGCATTGCATGCAGGTGGGGAAAGAGCGACAGTACATGCTCCTGGCCAGATAGAAGCCTCAGAGGGCTGTGCTAGTATGGGGTGCCCCACCTGGCTTGCTTGGTTGCTGGGATGGAGATAATGGAGGCCTAGATGCTGACACTGATTTTGACCCGATGCAGCTTGTGGCCACAGGGGAATCACCCTTTTAGTAGGTCTGGTGACACTCAGTGGTCTCCAATTTGCAAAGGAATATCCTATTCTCAGCTGAAGTCTCATATTCCCTCTCTTGTCTGCCCCCATGTAGATCAAGTAAGTATACTTAGGCAGTACACTTACTTAGCCTAGACAAAGAGCACTGACTTAGGCATTTGATAGCAGGGATTGAGCAGAAGCTTCACTAGATTTCATGCCCCTTTAGTGGTCCTTGGCAAGCTCCAGAGCGGGGCACTTGGAATCACAACAGATAATTATGGCCTTCTGAAAAATTGTTCTTTGTGATGATGTGTGACCAAAGGGTAATTGATGTAGTGGAATGGTCAGAGCTGTGAACATGGGAAACAAAGGCATATACCACCAGCCCCGGCCTTACTGATGGCATTAAGATAGAGATACCTTCATCTCTGGCTTCCATTTCTTTTCTACTTCAAATGAGCACCTGGAGTTAGAGCCACATTGTTCTGATCAACATTACAGATTCTCATGAGCTGCTCCTGTCGCTACACAGAGGTCTCAGCATAAGGGTAACATAGAAGAGAAGCCAACACTCCAGAGAATGGGATATCTTGATGAGGAGCTGTCCCAGTTAAAAAGTTTCCTGGGATGATCTTTCTTCTTGACTTTTTTTTTTTTTTTTTTTAAACTTTGGACTGCCAGGTCATGGTGGCTTTCCTCTAGTCTAACCTGCTGAAAGGAATTGAAGAGGTACCCTGCTCCTCCCATTAATAGCTACGTGAGCCACACAGGAGGCAGCTGGGATATTAATGCATCAGAACACCACCTACAAATTCCTGGATACAGCTGTTGTGTTACTCCGTAAGAAAATACAGGACCTGAATAAGTCTAATACACTGTTATTTTAATAGCCACATGTAAAGGCTCTTGTGTCTGACATCTAGTTTTTTAAATAACTGCTTCACAATATTGTCAGCATGCTTTAGCTGGGACCTAAAATAAGGGAATATGCACATTGTTCCCATAAAAGCAACAACTAACCTCTTCCTTTGTAGAGGCAAACATGAATATTTATGTTGAATACAAGCCCGCCTTCCTTTGAAGGTGGCATCATTTTTATTTTGGTAAGACTGCACTGGAAAGTAGCGCTAGAGTAAACTTCACTCTGGAAATGTTGTACTTCAAATACAAATTCATATTGGCAATTAATTTGATAGCTGTATGCTAGAAATCATAAATGGGAATGAGTGAGAGGTCCAGCATCCCTACCAGATGATTCTGTGTCAAATACTGTTAAAGTGACAGAACTTTTTAAAGTCCTAAGGTTTTCCTAATTTTGAAATGTAACAAAGCGTAACAATGAAAAAAACAGTAATCTGTAGTTCACCAAACTTGTTCTGTTCTGCAGGCCCCTACACTTAAATGTAAACCATGTTTCTTTCAACAGAAGATTAAAAATTAGTAAATCCACCTATCAGGGTAGGTGAATAAGACAGAGCTCTAAAGAGGTCTTACTTTCCATTACAGAACTAGATCAATCTTGACTGCTTGTCCCATGAACAGAAGAAAGCACCTGGCAGCTATAAACTCCTGTCCACTTGAAGCATTTCCTTGCTGTTTGATACCTGGCTCTACACCCACTAAGCTCCCTCTTTCTTGCAAGAGCACTATGAAATGACAAGATAGATCCATCGCTTTTTATGCAATGCTTTATTGTCATCTTTACATTATCACAAGAAACTTCTAATCAAGTCACAATGTGCAAGATTTTTTTTTTAAATACAGTTTTCCCAGTCTATCTAGCCGACAAATTACCACGTTATCATCCCTCACTGTTACCAGAGTCAGTTGAGTGAGACCCTGTAAAGGGACTGGGAGGGGAGGTGGGGAAAGAGAAACCAAACTCAAATCCCTTTCTCCCACTACTTGACACCAGAAGCACTTGATCAGGAAATACCTGTTCATAGTCCTCAATAACCTACTTCTGTACATGTACCCTTTTCTGTGAGAATGACCACCCCACCCCCAGGGCTAGAAAAAGAATATGAGGCCCTGAAATCTAGTAATTAGGGTATTCACCCCTGGAAGGTGAAACTTGGTCTTTTTTCCTGCAGAAATAGTTTATTTCACATTGTACAGTCCCTGTCAAATAACAAGTGCATAAACAGGGCTGCATGGACAGAGATTTAAACTACATTCTCTGACTTCTAATACGGCCAGATCATTTAAATAAGGCTACTTGAAACATGCAACTTTGCACAACCTACTACCTGTACACAGAGCTGGTTGTATCTAACAGTGCAACCATTTCAATTTATAAAAGCAAAGAGCACTAGTTTTTAGAAAGCTTTGGTATCCTGCTAACTTGACCACACATTTGAAGAGCAGCGGAGGATGTAGACACCTAAAGCAGCATATTCACAGTGAAAAATCATGGTCATATAGAACCAGTCCAGCAAATGGGCCAAGAAAATTACAAAGGATTGGAGCACCTGTCACATAAGGAAGAAGCCGAGTGAGCTGTGGTTATTTAGCCTTGAGAAAAGGCGGCTCAGGGGAAAAAGTAAAGATGACAGAGCCAGACGCTTCTCAGTGGTGCCCAGTGGAAGGACAGAAGGTAACAGGTACAAACGGAAGTTCAAGAAATTCTAGTAGTATGATTTTTTTGTGGGTTGGTTTTTTTTGTTTACATACTGTGAGGCTGGTCAAACTCTGGACCAGGCTCACCTGAAAGGTGAGATACTCTAAATTCAACTGGAGAAGGCCCTGAGCAGCCTGCAGTGACTTCACTTTGAGCTGGGCAGTAGGACTAGACCAGAGGTCCCTTCCAACCTCAGTTTTACATTTCTATGTCCAATGCCTAATTAGATGTCTGTCATGAGGATGGAGGAAGTAATTTAAACCCTGTAACATTATATTGCATATTTATTTATGATTTCAATCAACATTTCCTTGCCAATGTACAGTTAACCATCAATGTGTTGACAAGCCAATATGCCTTCTAGCTTTGGCCTATGAATCCATAAAAGCTATCAAAGTATTTATGATAAATAACTGGACAATATCCAAGTATCCTCATGCTAAAATAAATTGCTTATGTACACCAAGAGATCTAAACCAAGATTACTGTTTCTCAAGTTTTTTTAAATGTAACCTTTTACTTGCTTTTGCATAACTGCTGAGTTAGCAGCAGCTCAGTCTGCCAGAGTGGGGAAGGAGCAATAGACTATGATTACTGACTGCAAGCACACACAGCTTCCCTGCCTAACAAATGCTGCCTGCCAGATTCAAAATCCACTGACCTGCTCCTAATGGTTTTGACACACTTACTACACTTCTACAATACTCCCAGGAATTATAATCAACAGTTTAAAACTAGGTTACAGTATGAATTAGAAAATACTGAAAACCTTACTGTCAACCCAAGCGTGGGTCTGAATGTAGACTTGGCTCAGCCAGAAAGCCATGAGGACATGGAAGGGAAAAAAGTGCCAAACCCTGAATTCAAAGCAGAACAAGCAGTGTGCAAGTAATTAAGTACATTTTGCTTAAAGAGTCATTAATAAGGATTAATGCTTTTTAGCAGCATAGTAATTTTGATAGTTGTAGTTTTCTGTAGCTGAAGGTGTAAGAACATAAGAAGAAAATGGTTTGCAGGGAACAATTGTCATATGCACCCTCCCATTTTTAAAAAAATTAAATGGCTGAATTGAGTCTAACCATTTTGAATACAAAATTCACATGTAGCTTTACAACCACTACAATAGGTGAGAGAATGGTGTTTTCTGAATTCTTTAATTAATTTCTTCTTCTGCTTCAAAGGAATAGTGGGGTCATTGACCATCTCTTGAACCAATGTGAGAAGATGCTGGTTTGTTTGTTGTTTTTGATCTTCATATACTTTAGCTGTCACACGCTGACAGAAGGTGAAGCCTTCGTAAGAAATCAGAGGTTCAGATTAAGTTTAACGTAACATGTAAGAGCCTGATTAAAAAAATCTGATCAGAAACATAGGTATACTGGTACTCCAGTTTAGATGCGATTTCAATTCTCTACAAACTATGTGAAACATACGGCCTTCCACGAAGCATAAACATCTAAATGTTAACTGCAAAAACAAAATTGAAAAGCAGTATCACAGATGATTTTGTATTGTGAACAGGCCTGCAAGACAGAGCCAATACAGTTCTGGCAATCAGAAACCATAACAAAGAATGCTACACAAGAAGAATGGCACCTTGCAGTTGTCACTATCCAGTGATTCCCTGTGAGTCTATCAGATCTGCAGCAAGGCCCAATACCTAATGGAAGTGAACAAATACTTGAGAGAAACAGTTGCCTCTGAACCACACCTCTGAAATCAGGAACAGAATTCAGGAACTTCTAGGCAACTAGATGGCTCAGCATGGTTAGTGCACCAGAAGCAGAGTGATTTAACAGGCAGCAGTGCAGGGTGACGGCAGAGCAAGGAACTGGACCCCGAGAGATACACAACTCTGGCACAACTTAGCTATAAAAGAAGTTGTGAACCTATGCAGTAGAGTACTTCCCTGCAAGAATTCAAGCCCCACCACTGGGCAGGTGAGTTCTGGCCTGAGGAAGGACTGGCATTCACCTACTCCACAGGCACTTTTTCCTTCTATGCATGTTAGAGAGCAAGTTGGTTGAACAACTGTCAATTGCCTAAAGGGGAAAAAATACTTACTATTCCTTCTGTACAAACATCATCTTCTTAAGGCTTCACACAGAGAGTGGTAATAACCTAAACTGCCAGAATCTTGACATGCACATGTCCTTCCCTCCTTTTACAGTCTGTCAAACACCAGACGTGAAACACTTTTTATGGTTTCATAGACTCCGGTCAAGAAAGAACAGCTCTTTCAAAAGGGAAAGCTTAACAACTTCTGGCAAAGAGATTAGCTCTTAAAACTTCAGGGTGAATCATTTAGCCCAGTAGTTTAAACTGGTTTACTAGATTAAAACACGCCACAGAGTCCCCTCACTGTTTTTAGTACTTTATATTTACAACAAACCTAAGGATTACCCTCCTGCAGGACATAGATCTCTTTTCTTATCAGCCCCCCCCCAGCCTTCCCTCCTGCTCCCACTCACTCTTCAGGAAGCTCACCGGCTAATAATGCTCACTAGCTCCCAGGAAAGATTTTCCTCCAGTCTCCTCCATGAGAAAATGGAAAAATGACACCAGAATATGAGGCACACAGGAAAGCAGGAATATGCCATGCTGGAGAGCTTACAATCAGATCAAACTACCTATTTCAACAAGTAGATGGACTCTATATGCACTTACAGACTGAAACTCCAAAACTTAGTAAGGAGAATATAGTATGGGATTTGTACTTCAGATGTCTGTTCAATGTGCTAATGGATGGAGACCACATAGGCTCCAAGAATGCTGCAGACAGGCAATTCCTTTTTCTGTTGCTCATCTCTGTTATTCTTTGGCTACACAATATGCGACACTCAGAACACCGAACCCAAAACAATTTGGACACATTCTAGAACCCACCACAAATGGTAAGACTCTGTATATGAAACTACCTCTCAGGCAGCTGCTGTGTTAAACAGCATAGTATCTTACAGTGTTACTCAGTTCCCTTATGGCTTAAGCACATAATGCAATACAGAAGTCAAAAGGAAGAAGGGTAAAGAGTCAGAGAGAAATTCAGTTATTTAAGCCAACCATTTTAATCATAGTGCTGAAAGATACTTTTGGCAGCAAGGCCAAATAGAATTTTAGCTTGAAAAAGAAATACGCTGGAAAACACTAATACCACGTACACAAATGTCTGCCTTTTAGGCTACTCTACCTTTCTGTAAATCTTAAGCTCTTAATAAACGTTTGTGCTTACCCAGAAAAGGAAGAAGTTCTTCAAAACGCTAAAAATCACCCTCTGCTCAAGACATCTATCAGAACCTCAAACTACTGAACTCTATGAGAATTTTTAGGCATCTTGTGGCAGAAATATAAGAATGCTGTTCCTGAATATAAAATCATATCAAATTCACAAACCAAATCATAAGCAAGGCACTTTGGGAAGCACATTTTGCACTAATTTCTCCAGAAGTAATTATTTGGTAAAAGACTCACGCGTAATGTGTTCAGGCCAGATAATTAATAGAATCACTGTTCTCCAACATTCAGAGAACAGCATTTTGCTTAGATAATGAAATTATTTAGCAAATTACCCACTAATCACTTTAATGCTTCACTTCTAATACAGGAAAAAAACATAACCTATTCCAAATTATAATCAACTGATGGTAAACGAATTTGTATAGAATGGTTTATATAAAAGTGTGTATCACATCATCTACCTGAATTGATACCCGGATCTTGTCCTTCTAGCAAACTCTCCAGTCTTCTACTAGTTAGTTCCAGAAGAGTTAAAGGACTCTGAAAATACAACCAAACAAAGGAAAAGTTACAAAAGCAATAGTTCTGTATTTTGAAAATCTACAGTTTTCAGATAATCAGTTTACACCCCACCCCCCTAATTAACTGCAGAAGAATCTATGCAAAGTCTCTGATAAAACTATGACTTTTAGTGCAATTCTACTAAAATGCGTATTTTTATTTCTGATATTTCTGGCCAAAGAAATAAGGAAGGTGTTCTAAATGCTGTTTTACACTGAACTATGGCTAAAATTGTAGTGTAGATCGTAAACTGATTCCAGCTTATATAATATGCAAGGTTCTCAACTGAAGCTGTGAAAGAGTGAGCCACCACCCACTCTGCTGTCACTGCTACGAAGCAGTGGGCACTCCATTTGTCAGAGCTGGCTCAATCTCCAACCACGAATCAAAGCCCTAACCCTCATGTCAGAACCCTTAATAAATAAATAGTTTTGGCTGTACATTAACACATCCAAAATTCACACTGATCACTTCACACTTTCAAACTAAACTGGAGCTAATAAAGAAAAAATCTCCCATGTCTCTTCAGTTGAGGTCAGAAGTGAAAAATCAATGTGTTGTATAAGAATTAAAAATAATGTTTTACTGAAACCACATCAGTGTTACTGTTAGGCTTATATGTAGCTAGACAATAAATGTCTACTGCTTATCTTGCAACAGCTGAGGTAATTCATTCATATAGTTTAATGTTTTAATGCAGAATTTTGTAATTGAAGAAAACAGTAGAGAAACATGACAACTTTATTGCACTGGCACTGGCTGAATACAGAAAATCAGTATTGAGTCAGGGAAGGCTGCATCTCTTCACATGTGTGACAGTATGATAGAACATAAATACAGACATATTTTGTCTTCTTTATATTTACATAACTGATCAAGTAGAAAAGCCATCGCATTTTGAGGTTCTATTTAGCTTCTTTTATTCAGAAGCTAACATTTCAAAATACCAAAGGAACTCTTAAAACTTATCAAAGCTGTGTATCTATGCTGCGGCACCAGAGCATGTCATCTTATATACCACTCAGAGTATGTCAGCTCACTTCTAAATGAGAAAGACAAAGAGTCTAAAAATTTAGTAGGCAGTCACCAGAAATAAGGTGCCAAAAAGCCTCTATGAGGATTTCTTAACACTTTAAATATTTTCTTAATACAGATGATGCAAATAGAGAGGATATTACATATAAAGGACTGCAAAGCTCGCAAAAAGCTGTCTTCTATAGTCTCTCCTATATAGGAGGAATAGCTTCTCACCCTGCTTGACTGTACCATTAAACTGTAACAAATGGAACACTAAACCTTGCTCCTCAGACCTGCCATCTCCAAAAAGGCACTTCATGGCACTTAAACATCTAAAATGACAAAGCCAATGAGATAGAGGAAAACGCTACCTTGGAGAGCTCAGAGTGATTGTCCATCAGAAACTGAGTCAGCAGTTCTGCCTGTGGTTTTGACAATGTCTTATTTTGCAAAATGAACTTTGTGCAAGTCTTGATGATCACCGATCTGTTCTCAAACTAGAAAAAGAGAACTCCAATTTGGCATTAGATTTACCTGTGAAGTGTCAGCAAAGACTAAGTATAACATGCTGCTATCAGTGGGAAGAACATCTTGATACTTGTTTTAAAACAAATCACGTTGGAAGGCAGCAAACAGGATACTTTAACACTGGACAAAAGGAAGAGTTAGCTTTACTATGGGAAAGTGCCATTTCCCACACTAAAAATTATGGATACTTACTTGTTTTTGTAATTTGTAGCCCTCAGATTCTGATGCAATGGCTATGAATGTCAGGAGTCTATGTAGCTCTTCCCGGGTATTTGGTGCTAATAATTTTAAATAAAGTTGTGATGCTTCTAGAGCTTGATCTGTTTTTCCTTTTTCTGTAATGGAGCAAAACAGCATATCCAGCCCAATTGTTCATTTTCAATAATCAAGAATACACATTTAAATTCCAGTTTTAATCCCATTCTTTGGGTTTTTTTACCTCCAAAGCAAGCAGGTTCTCTGACTTCAAAAGCCTTTCTGACATGACTCAATACAGCATTTAGTCAATATAAGCTTAAAGCCTTTGCCCCATAGCTAGTCAGAGAACAGATGTGCTTAAACAATATATACGAGACATTACCATATTCTGTGTACCATATGCGAACACTGAAGTGCTGTTTGCACCATTTGTTTATAGATCTTTGTATTATATTCCAGGATTCATGTCAAAGTAATTAATGAGCTGAACAATTCTAATTTCCTAATTATTTTGAGGTTTGGGGGTTTTTTGTTTGTTTTGTTTGAGTATTTGAAGGTTTATTTTTTTGTTTTGTTGGGTTTTTTTGTTAGTTGTTACCTACAGGTGGAAATAATCTCCAATAAAACCCTCTTTAGATGATAATTCTATCTAACTTCATTTTGAAAGTGAAGAACAGTCAAAAAGTCAAGTAACTTTCCTAAGGCAAGAGCAAGATGAAGGTAGGTACAGGAATAGAACCTACATATAATTTTCTGGCCTCTATCCTATTAGTGGGACAGAAGTTACATTTTACAAGAAATAGCCCAGGATTTTCACCACGAAAAGAGTAGGTGACCCTTTACCAGAAGAAAGGCAGACAAAAAAAAAAAAAAAAAAAAAAAAAAAAAAAAAAGCAAAGCAGGAAAGAATTGCCAAATTGCCAAAGGGCGTGAAGTACAGATAGGAAGACAGGAAGTTCAGTCATTTCTGGAGTGTAAGAGTTTCTCTGATCTGTGATTAAAGTTTTACTAAGTTACTTTAAAAGAATATAGGAAAAAGAAAACAATCTAAAAGGATTCAATATACCACATGGACTAGTTTAACCAGATGCATTCATCTGTAACATAAGTACTCTAGATCAGTTTGTTTTAAAGGCAACAAGTGCAGCAATATGTTTGCCTTTACAACAGATCTGTATTTTCAGCCATCTTAAATCAGACTGTTTAACAACTGATGAAAACAGTTGTAATCATATACACGTTGATAACAAAATGAAGACATACTTTAGCTAACTGCAGCACTTCTCTAATTTTGGAAGTGTTTTAAGTATGTAGATATTCACAGCTAGTTTGAGTGCTCTCTTGCATTAGTCAGAACAACAGCACTTTATCAAAGTAAGGTTAATTGCACTGGATTCTATGGAAAATTATTATTAGAATCCAAGTTGTTATTCACTAATGACCATAATCTATTCCATAGCACCAAGAAGGAAAAATGGTTGTAAAATAGTTAAACACAATCTCCTAACAGCGACCTAGTATAAACTAGAACACAGCTGAGGACACCAGAACACAAACTAATACATTCAAACACAGAATTTCCTGATGCTAAAGTTACAGCTATCACTTAATAAAAAAAAATAAAATAATAAAGCATTAGAAACTGCTTGTGAGATAGTCTTACTCAAGTTGGAAACATGACAAAACTAAAGCAAGAATAAGAAAGCAAAATAGCCCTGGACATTTCCCAGGTTATTAGTTTAGAACAAGCAGATACTTACTAAGACCTACAGGCAACTAAAGCATTAGAGTAATTCAACATAATTATGACACCGTCTTTTCCCTTGCCTACTGATTTGGCTGTTTTGATTCTCTAATTTAGTAATATGCTATAATATTGGTTTAGACCAGTTTTGTATTTAAGTTGTGTATATGAACTATGGCTTCTTTAATTTAAGTGAACAATTAGCAGAAGTTACCAGCAGCCAAATCAGTTATTTCAAGTTAGCATTCTTTTTTTGTGGATGGGCTATGTAATTTTGCAATAGTTTCCCTTACATGACTTCTATTACAATCCAGTATTTTTTTTTTCTCCTTAGCAAAATACTACTAATATAAATATTGCCCTTTATTTCCATGAGGTTTTGGCCACAGGATCCACCACTGCTCCAATTTTTTTACACAGGCCAACTGTTCTCCTGTATCAGTAAGCCTGTCACAGTTCTCCAAAACCTGAAACTTATGACAATACCTCATAAACTCTACTGAACTGAAAAAGTAACAGGGCCTATTTAGGGTAGGATTAATCTTAAACTTATATTTAAACCCTTCTGTTTTACTTGTGAGCATATGCAGGGTTGTTTTTTGCAGGGGGATCACAGCCTGAATCACTATCTCAGCAGCCCCTTTTATCGTTTTAAATAACTTTGATTACTAAAAAAGCCCTAAGCTCAGAACTCACAAAACCTTATTCTGGTTAACAAGAAAACTTTGTAGCAATGATATTACTTTTATGCTACTAGTCACAATTAGGAAGTTCTGACTAGTGGTAAAACACTTTCTCAATGAGGGTAGTTACACACTAAAAGAGGTTACGCACAGAAGTTGGTGATTATATCCTTGCAGAATTTCAAAATTCAGCTGGACCAGGCCCTAAGCAACTTGATCTAACTTTGAAATTAGTCTTTGCCTTAAGCAGACGTTCTGACTAGTGACCTTAAGCATTCTCTTCCAACCTATAAATTAAAGTGCATCGCCAACAACATTGCAAATAGTGTTATGATTCAGTTGATTAACACTTAGTAAGTTACATCCTTTACAGTGCTTTCACTTGTATTTTTTGTTCTAGGTTGCTCTTACCTATAAGTTCTATAATTCCTGAATGAATATCGAGATCCTGAGTGGAAAGAAGGGAGTCCTTCTTTTGGCTATAATACTTTATTATAATGTCAAAGAGAATCTTCTTGTATGTATTCAGACTGCCGGGTTTGTTAGTGCTTTGAGGTAACTGCTGACTAACCATCACTATGAATTGGTCTGGGAAATACTCCAAGCATTCAATTGCAGCATAGAGCCAATTGTCAAGCCTGCAGAAGGAAAAGTTAGTTTTAGTGCTTACTTTAAAACACTCTGTCTGTTCTTATTTAATCCTTTAAAGAAAGTTAGGTAGAAATAGCCATGCAGATATAGTCACATATTTGAATCCCAGCATTATACTTGTTGCTTATTAAGTAGTTTTATTTAACTTCTTTCACTGTAGTTGTTCAAGGTCCTGCCCAAAATAAGCAACTTCCATGGTTTTCCTATGCTACAGACAATACACCTGAGCTACACCCAGATCAAAACAAGCTACAATCATGCCAGACTACCACTGACCCCAGGGCACTTGCCTGATTCCGCTAGCATTTACAGCCAAGCACCACTACACTACTACTCCAACACACACAATGAAAACCCACCAGGGCTAACCAGGGTGAAAAAGCAAGCGAGTGGATCTCCACAGAAGAGAAAGACAACAATTAGTTTGAAAACTGAGGAAAATAAGAAAAGTTTAAATCCCAGAAGACACTGGAAGCAGTTTATTGTATGACCTACTACAAAGGCATGAATTTTCTTAAGCATTTGTTGCCTGTATGACTTCACTAGGGAGAGAAAATGTACCTAAACGTCTACCTAAAATTTAGGTAGACAACTCATTGTTTAGAGAGGCTGGAAGGTCAGAGGAAAAAGTCACTAACTCAACCGTGTTGTACAGAAGAAATCTAAAATTATATTAACTGTGGAAGGCAGAGGGACTGCCTCTCCACATATAAAATAATTTGAACTGAATCAATAAATGTCTGCATCTTCTCACAAGCATTTAAGACCTACAGACTCTTACTTTTATCATGGAGAGCAGAAACATTGCTGCTGGACAGCTAGATGAACTTTTGTTTGAACTGCCGCAGCCAACAATAATTGTTAACTCTTGGATGCATAAAAGAAGTAAAACAGTAAGAGGATCATGACCTCCTTTTAGTTGCAATTCCATGAACAGGGTGATCACTGCAAGCAGGATTTGGTTACAGCTTTCAAGTACAACATGACACTATTTGAAAACTGGAAACAGGAAAGTTGAGATATAAATTATGCTCACTCCCCCGCCTTCATACTGGAGGCAATTAATCCTACAACTGCTTGTAATACTGGTAACTATTCTTTATACCTGGAATTTTCCATTTCTCAGGCATGCTGTAAGCCAGATGCTGCCTAAAAAGATGCTATTCCAGCCCCCCACTTAAGTAAATTGCAGAATGTTGCAATGAGGTATGCACATTCATCTGATATGTTAGCAAAGATCTGAATGTTAGACACACTTAACACAGACCAATACAGAGTAAGAACCACATGTAAGGTATTTTAAAAGACACAAACCCACCAATCACCCAAGAATCAAGTAAAACAGAAGTATAAAGCCCCCCCCCGCCCCAAGAGTGTTCATCAACGCATTCCAGGTGGAAAAATGCTATCCAGCAATAAACCTAGTTTGGAATCAGGAGTTCCATTAGCTTATATAAAACTCTAAACATACATTAAAAAATCATATTTTCTCCCTAAAGCAAGAATACATAAAAACTCTAAGAAAGTCTTTAGGTACAAGGATTAACCTCAATCTTACAAACAGATAAAAATTGTATTGAGTTGACAGAAACAATCATTACTAAGACACACACATGAGGAGACATGCCCTGACACATTCATTAAAAGTACATGCCAAGATAGAGATCAGCCCAAGTGTGATCAACTGGAAAACTACAAAAATAATAGAACATTTAAGGAAAAGAGCATTGGCAACACACAGCCACGCCACTTTCACTTTTTTATTCTCATGATATAAGCATTCTTCAGTGTTACAGCTTAGCTGTTCCTTTTCTGTTGCTAACATTAAATGCCTTACTGACTTTATATCTTCACAGCACCACTGCCAGGAACTATAGCAAGCAAACAAGAAGCCCTGTAATCATTTTTTTTTCAAGTTCTAACATCTGTTATAGAGACCTAATGGTGAAGTGTCTGCTCTGAAATCTAGGAGTGTTTTTGACACTGAAGGTTAAGGTTTTGATGTAATCTTAAAACCCTCAAACATCCAATCCGAAATATATACTTTCTGTGAATTCCCTTACCACTTCTCAGAAGTCAGAGGGAAGTATATTAATGCTCCCCTGTCTACAAGTATACAAGTGTAATGATGTTTATTTTGTTGACTTAAGACATATCTTAAATCAAGAGTAAAATAAAGCATTTACTAACAAATCAATTTAATAGATGTATAACTTACTCAGGCAAGTTTAAAATACATGTAACCTCTCTGTCCAGGAATGTATTTGAGATAATCAGGTCTTCTTCTCTGCCAAATCCCTCTGGTTTTGTTTTCACTGAAGACACTAAGATATTTTCTAGAATCGGAACATCAATTAACTGCAGCAGTCGTAGTAGAGTTTGCTGTTTCCAGACATCTTCTATTACTGATACCATAAAATAAATAAAAAAAGAGCCCAAGAAATAAGATATTATGCAAAACACTAATCTTTGTGTTTACTCACTCAAGAATGTTTTAAGCATTCAAAGAGAAATAGGTAACAGCAGTGCGAAGTTTCTATGTTGGGAAAGAAGGGATCAAAATAGGAATGCTAAGGAAGGCGGCTTTAAAGAGAACATCTCTCTCCCCATCATATGAGAATTAGCAATAACCTACTCTTACAAGTAATACATACCAGAAAATATACTTAAAACCTATTTCCTTCTGAAGTGGTATTTGCATAAGTGGAATAGCACCAACATGCAAAAAAATAATCCTGTTGTTGTTTCCTTCAGTTCACTTACTATGAACATTTACCCATTTAGCAATCATTTATCTGTTTTGTCATTAGTGACATGTTAAATCTAGGACTCTGAGGGGCAGTCTGTAACAGAAATGAGATACTCAAATTACATCCAGTGGAGAACAATCAAGTTTTAAAAAGAAAAATCAAATCCTCACCTCTTTTTGAAAGCAGATGAGTTTGTTTGTTAACCATGATCTTTGGAGGTAGAGAGGCATGAACACTTATTGATCGAAGAAGCTCCTCTACCCTCTTTTTATCAGCTGCTTCTAATGCTAAGGGGTTTGAAAGTGTTGTTTCACACTTTGTTCTGCTTAGGGGAGAAAAAAGAAATAGATATATAACAAATACAATCAGGACACATTTATCTTTCTGTCACTTCCTAAACTGCTGTTAAATCGGGACTTTAGGGCTTCACTGGATCTAGGGTCTATCCTGCTGCTAGAAAACCAATCATTCACATCTGCTTTGTGGAAAGGGGAAGCATACTGATTCCAAATATTGATTATTACTTCCATTTCTCTTACTAGCTTCTAGCAAGTAGCCTATTCATGCTAATACTCAGATTTCAGCACAACTGATTGCAAAAGAAAGTGATTCCTAGGCTTATGCTACTGTCCCAGACTCTACTCTAAATAACAAGGAAAAGATCAAAGCAGTTTAACATTACCAAGAAATATTAGGTAGCGTCTGCTATTTAGGCATATTTTTCAGAACTGGCATGTAGTTTTCAGAAGTCGCTCATACCTGGGTTAGACAGCCATTACCTCATCTACAGTTAACCCACCTTAACTTAAAAAACCCCACAAAACCACATCAGAATAGTTCAGAGTAACTCACCTGGAAAGTCTTTTTATCTTCTGTTTGCAGATTTGCTCAGGAGACAAGCTCTCATTGCCTTTATTCTTTCTTGGAGGAAGAGGAGTAAGACTGCTATTTACAAATTTATAGAGGCTAGTGTTTGTGTCTTCAAACTCTGTTTCTTTTTCGTTCTTGAATAAGTAAAGCTTTGCTCCAACTGGCTCAAACACCTTGTGATCCATCAATGCTTGGCATACACGGACTCCCTTCAGCCGAGAAATATCATTGCAGCTTAGGTACATGCTTTGCATAAGATGGCTCAGTACCACATCAACAGCATTTGAGCCGGTGAAACAGTTTTTATGTGTTTTCAGGTGTTGTCTACGTCTTTTGATTTCCACCTGACTATGTAGAGCATGAATAATACCATTCCACAGCTGAGTTGCTTGAAAAGGACCATCGAAATCTGCAAAATATTTATATAAGTTTCACAGGTTTATAAATCTCTAATTGAAGATTTTAAAAAAATATTTTTACTCTGTGAAATTAGTTATAGATATATATATGTTTAAAAATTATCCAGAAATCAGCTTAATTTTATAAGGACAGAGAAAGAGAATACTTCATGAAGCAGTCTTTCTTGTAAGTTGACTCAATCCCCTAGGGCAGAGTCAAGAGAAGAAAATACACTAAAAACAGAAGAGGAAGGTTTCTTTGTTATTACCACACACGCTGTACGTGTGTACACACGCACGTTCGCTCATTACAGAATCCCAGAGCGGCTGAGGCAGGGGCCTTCGGAGTCCATCCGGTCCGACGCCCCTACTCAAAGCAGGGCTGCCCAGAGCTGGCTGTCGGAGTCAGCCGACCAGGCCCAGGCCCATTACCCCCAAAGGAGGCGCAGCCACCACCTCTCCGGGCACCCCTCAGCGCCCGGCTCCCCGCTCTGCCTTCTACCCGCAGGCGCTGGTGAGAACCTCCCGAGTGGTCCCTCCTCCAGACTGAGCGGTCCCAGCTCTCCCAGCCTCACCTGGAGGACGCTCCTCCAGCCCTCAGTTTCTCCTCCACACACCGCTCTCAGCTCGGCGGACACCAAACCGACACTGCAACACACTAAAGCTGCGCGCCCCGCAACCTCCCGCTCCGAACACCGAGGCGCCGCTCCAGGCCCAGCGCGCCCCGCCCGCTGGGGCACAGCCAGCTCTCCCCCGGAGCAGCTGCTCGCGCCCACACCAGCTCCCGCCTTCCCGCCCGCAGGCTGGCGGCCCCCGCTGCTCCGGTGCAACGGGCGGGCACGCGCCGGCCCCTCGGGGCCGCCCCAGTCCCCGGCGAGGCGCGGAGCCGCCGCCAACCCCGACGACGCCGCGGAACAAGAAGCCGCGTCAGCGGCGAGACGAGGACGACCGTCCTCCCACACCTCGCCGCCGCCCGCTCCCCCGCCGCGGCTCCAACTCGCTCTGGCTGCGGAGCCTCCTGAACCGCGGAGTCAAATATCCCGCCATAAGGGCGGCCGGCGCCGCTGGCGGAAGCCGGGAGCGTGCATCACTTCCCGCCCCCCTCCGCCTCCCCCGGCCACCGCCCCAGCACCGCCCCTCCGGGGCGGAAGTGAGGCGCGCTGCGGCCGCCTCCCTCCCCGGCGCTGTGCCTGCCGCCGTCGCTATGGAGTAGCTGGAGCGGCACAGGGGCGAGCTGGGGCCGGAGCGAGAGACGGAGCCGGCGTGACAGGCGGTCCCGCCGGGCCGACAGGGCGACGCGTAGCCGGGCGCTGCGCCGGCAGCTTCTCGCGGGCTCAGGTAAGAGGCCTGTCCCCCGCGCCCTGCGGTGAGAGCGGCTGCCCGTGGCCTAGTGGCATTGCGCGGGTAGGGCAGGGCCCGCTGGCTTCGGAGGGGCTGGGGCGGCGACCTGGCGTGCCAGGAGCCCGGCGCTGCGGGGTGGAGGGGAACGGGGCCGTCCTAGGGGCGCCGTGGTGGCGTGAGCCGGGCCTGGCGGGACCGCTGAGCGGCCCGGGCCGGCGGGTCGCGAGTAACCTTCCCGCAAGCGCCGCTCGCCTCGGAGCGCGGCCGGCGCCCGCCCGCCCGCCCGCCGCGCAGGGAGCGCTCACCGGCCTTGGGGCCGCGGGAAGCGGGGGGTCCCTGCGCGCTGCTGGCGGCAGTTTCTCTCGGTGGAGCGGTGCGAGCCCGGTCTCACCGTAAACAGCGATAAATACTTTGTCCGGGAGGACCGGCCCGCAAGAGACAGTGCAGGGGTTTGTGCGGTATATAGGTTAGGTTTCGCCTGTTGGCAGGCGCCAGGCAGATCCCCGTGCTTGCATCGCTGAATAAAAATCAAGAAGGTGACTTGCAGCGAGGGCAGCTATGCCGTACCTGTGCAGTGCGTCATTGCGTTTGATCCTCCTGTTTTTGTGACAAGTGCGAAAGTTTGGTTGTGCCTGAAAAATGTTCGGGTTTGGTTTTTTTCTTTTGTTTGGTGGAACACAGTTGTTCTAGCACCTGTTTCTTCTGTGAATTCATCATTGTTTGGGTCAGATGGATGGGATGGAAGTTTGAGTTGGGTGGCATGAAGTACCCACGCGCCTGCCTGTTGCTTTGGTTTGCAAAGGGGAGTCCCAGCTTGATACAGGTCCAAATACTGGTAGAGTGTATGATGCGCAGCTGTACAGTGCGCGCCCATATTCATTCATCAGATGAAGCTTTAAATTAGTTCAAGGATAAGTTTAAAATCATGCAGTTGTTTTACACGAGTGAGAAAAAATGGTGAGGAATCTTTGTACTGGATTTACCTTTATTTGAACAATTTTAATGTTTCACCTCATTTCTTATTGTTATCTTGACTGTTGCTTCTTACCCTGCCAAATGATTAAGTCGTCATTGTGCTGAGGTATTGTTGCTGATGTACATCAGCATAAAAACCATTACTGATTGTGAGGGGAATTCATGAAAACAACACACCGACCATTTATTTTTAGGATTAGTTGCAGGTTTTATGGACCTAGTATCAGTAGCATTAATATTACCCATGAAATTCAAACAGAAGAAATCAAAGTTCTTTAACGTTTATTGTGTGTCCTGTGTGGATTTTCTGAACGCTGTTACTCTTAAGATCTTATGCTTTTCTAATTTATTAACCTTTTAACTTGAAATGAAACTTTCATTGTGAGTGACAGTTAATTGTCCTGTGATTGTTCATTTTTCTATAATTAGTAGTTCAGTCTTAAAAGAACGGAAGAAACCAGTTTTCATGCAGTTGAGAACTGAAGTTGCATATTTCAGATATGGTTAAATCATCATGGTTTGTGGTGTTATACATAATACCCAAAATGAGGTTTTTTGCATGGTTTTTCTAGGTACATTGTCCCTGTTGATACATACTGCGTTTTTATGTAATAACATTCATTTTTATAAAACAAAATACACTATATTGGGTTACAGTCCAAATTTTGACATGAGGAATTCTACAAATTTACAGTTAGATGGATGTAAACTTAAAACCCAGGCTGCTTATTGAGAAGTAAGTTTCTCAGTAGTCCTTGCTCAGTGGCTAAATTTAACAGTCGTTTGCATATTGTCAAGCTGGAGAGGAACAGGTTGGACAGGGTCTACCAGGCTTGATTTTAAAATCCTAACCCTTCAGACACTGGAATGTTAACATTCTCACCTAGTGGCTTTTCCAGGCTTCTCACAGCAGTCAGTCTGTCACCCACAGTACAGGGCACTTCTGATTTAATCAATGCTGCACCATTTTTCCACTACCTGTATAGAGAAGCTCCCTTTCAGATTTCTTCATAATATCTCCACAATTAATTTTGCGAAGTCTCTCTTTAGTTTTGAGAGTTCTAACGCAGGATTGTGTTGCACTGATACTGGAGAAGGTTTGATGGCATGAAGTGAATGAAACAATGCAAAAAGCACAAGATTTAAAACCAAATGAATTAGATTTGTGTTATCTCAAACTTATTAGGATTGATTTTATAGTCATTAGCATATAGAGTTTGCCCCATGGAATAGCTGCAGAATAAAATCTCTGAGAGCTGGAAATACCAGTTGCTCTTATTTAGAATACTCGGAGATCCTTGTTTCTATGTATTTATCAGGTTAATGAAAAGTTCTTTTATATAGGGGTATTAGACATTGGCTAACAGTAGTTTGGTTTAGGGCTGCACATTAGGAATTGCATGCATTTTTCCATAGCACAATTCATGAGGTAAAATGAATATATTGTAATAAAATGTCACGTACTGTAGCAAAATTACTTAATAAAGGAATTCTGTTTCCATAACTTATTTCCAGCTATGTTCTCAACAAAACAGTTAATAGATACCAAGCAAGTACATCATTACTCTTAAGATTATCTCATTGTATTCAGACTCAGCTTCTTGTGTCTAAAACTCAGTCCCCATAATTGACCAGCTCCACACTGAACATGCTTGTAGTCGTATCTGGTTCTGCTCCTGAGTAGTAGTCCTGTTGGAACCATAGCTATTTCTGATTTTAAAAGTTGAGTATTTGCAAGATCGAGATCTGTGCAGCCAGATACCTTTCTTTTTTATAATATATTTTCTTAAAACTCCTAGTCTGGTTCTTCATTTAGTAGCACAAAGTTGTGTCACTCAGCTGACATGGAAACTGGAGAAACAGCTACGGAGCCACAGCATTAGTGCAGTTCTACATTTCAGTGTGGAAGAATACTGAAGGTGGGATGTAGCTGCCACAGTAATCAAGGTAGAGCGGCATAGCTCTGTTGCTTCCAACACTGTGCTAGCATTTGCTTAGGACTAAGTTAATAGAGTTACACACATCTACACTGTAAAGAAGTGTTGGGTAACGCCTACAACTTCTTTAAACTTTTTTTAGTATGTTTATTACCTCTTCTAGAAAACAAGCCTATCTTTCTAATTTAATGTTAATCACATTATTTGTCCTGATTCCTAGTGGAAGCAGATCTGTAGTACCAGGGGGAGAACACGGGCATGTCCAAGTAACTTGAGTGTGGTTGATATCAGTCAGGTTTAATTGAGGTATACAGGTGTCAAAAATAAGTTTCTACAGGTTTTGTGAGATAAAGTAGCTGTGAAGAGGAAGCAGACTCCATCTGTGTCTTGAATCTGGAAAAAGCTGTGGCATAAATGCATATATTGTCAGATGCCAGGTAATCTATGTAGACAAGAACATATGCCGATGTATATAATACAGTGGGAAGAGCTTTAATGTGTACAAGCAAGCAGCTCACATCCAGTCAGAAGGGCTTATTATTTCCAGGGCTTAGATTATTTGTTAATGTCTTTTGCTTCTTTTTTCCTTGTTACTCGGACTTGCCAAACATCTTCATCACAGCAGGATCTTGTCTTTCCATTTGAATGGGAATGATATTCTCTAGTTCTCGAAGAAATAGTTTTACACAAATTATATGCCAATAAATGGAGTATATGACAAATAAGACCGTAATTGCAAACGGTATTTCTGCAGATTTGAGTACATTTGCTGATGTGCTATGTTAAGTTTATTTTGCTATAGGCTGAAGGAATAGTACTCTTCACACCTTATTTGAAAGACAGAAGGAAGAAATATCCTTAAGTGTTGCTTTTGAATCTACCACATAATACTGATTTCAGGAAATCATTTCTTTGTGCATTCTCTCTTCATCTTTTCTCACACCAATAAGGAAGATTAATGTCTGTCTCTTTTATTTGCTGTTTGTTTCCTGTCTTCATTCTTTCTTGTGTATCCGTTATCAGAGACAATTGCATAAATGGGACATAGGCTTCAGAACTTCCGTCTGGCAGAATAGGCAAGTCACATTTTTTGGAACTGATTATGACAACCCAGGAATCTGTGGAAGTACACACTACAGGGGAGGAGGAACTAAACTGTAAGCTGCCACAGTCTTTTAGCTCTTAAATTGGCAAGGTGATTTAAAAATCTTCCTTGTGCAATTTTGTTAAAATAAAGCATGAGAAGATGGTTTCTTTTTTCCTTCCCCTGCAGCCACTTATTAATACTTAGAGTCATTAATACTTAGATCATACAAATAGTAATGTCAGCGATCTGATGGGTAAAATACTGAATTTTGAGCTTATAGTTTGTCAAGCACAGTGTAGGAAAGAATGCGTTTTTTACTCGTCTTCTGTATAATACACATCTATTCTTTTGTTAGTCTGGGATCTTAAGCAATCTTTCCCTTCAGAAAACCTGTAGTTCATGAGTAATAGAATTCAGGGTTCCTTCAGATTTAGTTCTCTTTATTGCCTGATACTGATATACAGGGTGTGAACCTTTAACTTCATGGGAGCAGTTTATAGATTCTCTGCTATATTCAGAGAATATATAATATTACCTATTTTCAAGAAATGATTGAATTTTTCAGTCCTTAATTGCTTTATTAGATCTAATGAACAGTGATCAAGTTTCTGAGGAGCAGAAGCAATGGCATGTGATATGTCCATGCATGTGAATATGTATAACTGCAAAGCCCTGGAAGTTAAATTTCAGTATTCTTTTTGTGGGCTACTCGTGTATCCTGTTGGATCTTTGGTTGGATGTTATAGCTTTCAACATGTGTCTCATGTTAACAGAAATTGTGAGAGGTCTGTGAAGCATTTTTTTCTTGTCTTTGTAGGATAATACATTGGTGCACAGTTGAGACAATGGAGTCCATGCTGAATAAATTGAAGAGTACCGTTACAAAGGTAACAGCTGATGTCACCAGTGCAGTCATGGGAAATCCTGTTACCAGGGAATTTGATGTTGGCCGACATATTGCCAGTGGTGGTAATGGTCTTGCTTGGAAGATATTCAATGGAACTAAGAAATCAACAAAACAGGTGGGTTGTCAGGTAAAGACCTAAGTTTATAAGCATTAGATAATAGACTGATAGGTAGCAATTGGTGAGTGGCATTTAAAAACAAAATCCAACTGGACAGACTAACGCTAAAGCTAGTACTGTAAGTGAAATGAAACGAAGAACTCAACATTATTTAAGTATAATGTTCTCAGCTACATAGGTGATAGTTGCTTTAAACCTTCACTGCTGGAGAAGGAAGTGGTTCTGCATTCATAGCATACAGTTTGAGACCAAGATCAAGAATTAATCTGAGTTTGAGGTGATCTGACAAAAAGAAAGAAGTTTGTTTTAATATGGATCAGTTCCTGAATGTGTTTTACCTTGCAGCTTTTTTTGGCAGCACTGTTGGCTTTTTACAGTTTAAAGTAATCATGAAGTATGCCATCACTTGTTCTCAGCAAAAGAGACTCTTTTTTTGCTCAGCTGCCATACAGAAATTGAAGAGTCAGAAACGTTAAGTCATGAGATAGAGGAGGTTGTAGAGGAAGTGAGTCGTGCCTTCCCTGTGCTGCTTTCAGATCAGTATTATTCCCTTTTAGTTTCCTTGAAGTATTAGAATTTAGAGCACTAGTATATAAACTTCTGACTCACTTGAAGCCACATGTGTATATGATAGTGGGATTGTGACTTTGGAAGAAGGTTTGCCAGAAACAGAGCTTAAGAACTGTTATTATACAAAATTATTTCGTTGTACTGGAGAAATGTGAAAAGTCTCTTTTCAGACTTGGAGAGGAAATAGAGTTTTCAATGAGTAAATAGAACTTCCAAGAGTAGAAGTGTTAATAACTTAAAGCCTTCAGTTAAACTTGATGTAGAGTCACTTAGACAATGAATCAGCTTGCTACAGATGAACCAAAAAGAAATGGACAGAAAGGAATAACTTCGGAAAACATACACCAAATCTGTTAGATGGTGGGAAAATAAACTGTAGCAAATAGAGAAGAAATATACTATGCAGAACTGTCTCCTCACCTGGAGTACTGTGTTTAGCTCTGGGGCCTGCAGCATAAGAAGGATGTCGACCTGTTGGAGTGGGTCCAGAGTAGGGCCACAAAGATGATCAGAGAGTTGGAGCTCCTCTCCTATTAGGAAAGGCTGAGAGAGTTGGGATTGTTCAGCCTGAACAGAGAAGGATCTGGGGAAGCTTTATAGCAGCCTGCCAGTACCTAGAGGGGGCCTACAAGAAGGCTGGAAAGGGACTTTTTACAAGGGCATGTAGTCATAGGACAAGGAGTGATGGCTTTAAGCTGGAAGAGGGTAGATTTAAATTAGATAGATGGAAGAAATTTTTTACTGTGATGGTGGTGAGGCATTGGAACAGGTTGCCCAGAGAAGCTGCAGATGATGCATCTCTAAGTGTTCAGAGGCCAGGTGAAGCGGGGCTTTCAGCAACCTGGTCTAATGGAAGGTGTCCCTGGCTATGGTAGGGGAGTTGGAACTAGATGGTCTTTAAAGCCCCTTCCCACCTGAACCATTCTAAGATTCTATGAAATAATCTGTGGAGAATGTGTGATCTGATTGTAGCAGAATTTCAATAATGTTAAGCAGGTATTTTTTCTTGTTCTCAAGCATTTGTCTAGCTGTTGCAGAACTCTGTAGTATTTACTGAATTTAGCCAATGTACCAGTTGGGATTTTGTTAAAAATCTTATTTAACTATACAAAGAAGTGATAACATTGCAAGTATGGTAGTTTTGATAGGTTTTATACAATCTTTGTGCCCAGTAAGAATTTGACCTGTAGCAGGTGCAGCTTTAAGGTCTGGAGAGTTGTAGTAGGTTTCTTTTACTGCCTAATTGACAGAGTGTATGTAACTTGGTTCCTGTCAATCATGTTTTTCAAGCTTTGAATCGCCACTGATTTTGCAGTTTAGTTAGGTGTTAACCACATGTGATCCTGGAGTATATCTGTAAACCCTGGCTAACGTGTACATTTGTATGCCATCATTAGTTATTAAAAATAGAGCAGCGCTTGTACTGCAGGCAATTTCAGATGGCTCGTGATTTGACATGCAATTACCATTCATTATTAATACTACCAGTGAGGTAACACCAGGTCAACATTCAGTTTGCCATTGCGGAATAAAACTACACAGCAATACAGTTTTATGTTGTGTTTTATTGCAATATATCTGTTTTTTAACAGTATTTCTTACTTCTTTTGCATGTACCTTTTGAATATTGGCTGGGCAATATGTAAGTGGTGGACTGTCATTTTCCAACTGGTAGCAGTCATTTTTGTGAAGTGATACACATTTGCTGTATTGGAAGTGTGTGTATCTAGTTAGAAGCTACAAACAGTTTTTTTACAGTAAATGTGTATTGTAATCAGACAAGCAGGATCTAAGGGCCTAATTGCCCATGTTGTTGTCACTTTACATTAACACAAGTAATAATTTTAAGTTATTGTAGCCAGATAAAATAGCTAAATTTTGAATTTTAGCATTATAGCAGTAGAGCTGATCAGAAATATTTGTTCTCAGGATAAATGGAAGTCAGTAGTCTTACAGAAGCTGGTCAGCTGAAGTTAAGTTTTCAAATATGGGTTGATTCGCTTCCTATTTTAAGTCAGTGGACAGTTACAAATATTCCATGTATGGTGAGAGTAGAAATGTATGATTCTGTTCCTCTTTTCAGAGTTCCACCTGGTTCCTGCCTTGCTGGTTTTCCTGGATTTCTGAATGGTTACTTTTTTTAATGTGTCTTGTCTTTTCTTGCATACTTTGTGGGTGACTGAATAACAATCTGACAGAATATGGGGCAATTACTTACCTGTGTACATATGTTTGTCTGATAATATTTGATAGCTGATTTGCTGCTGTTTGTTTGAAAGATTTATGAGTCTTTTTGGCAATATGTGTATACATGAAGTAACGTGGTAATTTTACAGTATATGTTTCTGCTTATGGATTTAACTTTGTCTGTATGCACTTACATTTTTTTCCGGTACAATATGGGACTTTTAGAAAGTGCAATCATAAATAAAGAAATAGGTTAAGGTCACTTAATGTTCTTGTTGCCAGCTCAGTCATAACACTAACAGAATTAAGGAGATAATGGTTTACACTGAAAGACTACTGTCGTGTTTAACTTTTATTGTGGTAATACTTAAATATATTAATTGTAGGTAAGTAAGCTTTCTGCTGTTTTGGCTGTGCATATAGTAGCTTTGAAATGAAAGCTTTCTACTATTCAAACTTTAAAGGCTATTTCATTTTAAAACTGAAGTAGTTGTATTGTATGCCTTACGACTGAATGAAATGAATGGGAGAACAGAATTGTAAAAAAACATTGGCAAGCTTCTAAAAATAAGCCCCCCAAAAGCTGGAGGAAAATCTTTTTCTGGCAAAAACCAGAGTAATCCTGGAATGCTTTCCAGTATTTTAGATCAGAGACTCTTTTGCTTTGCACAGTGGGAGGCTTTGCTAAAACATCATGTATTTACATATTGAGCTACGTTTGATTATTCATTAAAAAATGCATGCGTGCATATGGTTAAAATAGAGAACAAAAATGAGAGGGAAAACAAACATAAATGTTCTAAAATCAAGCACTTTGACTGCTACCTTAAAATTTCCTTTGCTTTTAGATTCATGACTTAGTCTTTAACATGATCACATTTAATTTTTTTCCACGAGAGCGCTACATTATTCAGTCCACAGGATGGATGGGGAGCTGTAGTTATTAAATGTTTTGTGTGGATTTTTTTCTTCCTTCTTGTTCTGTGCTTAGTCTCTGGCATTATTACTCCACGATATTCAAAATGTCATTGAAAACAAAAGGATTTCAGTTTCTGTAGCATTCATCATTATAGTGCTTGAACATTCTACAGGTGTTGTTAACGTGCTTTCTCAGTACGCAATGAGATGAATAGGAAGAGGTATTGCTGTTCCATTATCATTGTATTTCCACAGCTTTTAGAGTCTTTAATTTAGAAATGTTTTGTAGTTTTGTGTGCATCTTTTTCGACAACAGTGTTTTTCTGAGGTCTTGCCTTCTTCCTCTTGGGAGCAGGAGAGAAAGCATCACATGCGTTAGTTGCTTGGTTGCCTTTTTCTGGTTAGGGAGAATTATTTCTCTCTTCTTTCCTCTTTCCGTTATTTTTGTTTAGTTTTTCTAGCAATTGCATTGGCTAAGGCAGGGGCAGAATTTTTGCATTCTCTTTGTTTTATAAAGTGTTTATGTGGGTAAATAAGGACATATCTTAAACTGTCAGTGTGTGTTTCAAACTGGTGCGTGTTTCGTAAGTATTGCAGGATTGCAAATGGATGTGGAAGATGCGGTGGGTTGACCTGACAAGTAACCAAGCACCCACACAACTACTTCCCCACCTGGAGCAGGATGGGGACAGAAAATAGGAAGAAGAAAAGCAAGAAAACTCATAGGTCAAGGTCCAGACAGTTTAATAGGTGAAAGAATCAGGCGGGGAAAACAAGCTAAGCAAAGCAAATTGCTCGCTACATCTCACAGGCAGACCAATATTCGAGCTAGTCTCCAAACAGCAGCCACATTGGAAGCTGCCTTCTTCCGCTACCCTAGTTTTTATCACTGAGCATGACGTTATGTGATTTGGAATGGCCTTTTGGCCAGTTTGGGCTGGCTGTCCTGGCCATTCCCCATCCCAGTCTCCTGCCTACCCATGGCCCACTCACAGTGTGTGGGTAGAGTGGGGAAGAAAAGAAAACCTTGACCCTGTGCAAGGACTATTCAGCAATTGCCCAAACACTGGTGTGTTGTCAACATTGTTTTAGCCACAAATCTGAAACACAGCACCATATGGGCTGCTATGAAGAAAGTAACTCCATCTCGGCCAGACCCAATACAAAGGAAAACTGCTCAAAGAAGCTGGGAAAAGAAAATTGGGACATTTAGTGATTAACAATGTAAGGATAGAAGAACCTTTATGAAGGGGTGTATCAGTGAATACCAGGACTTCGGCTAATGGTCAGCAGGATTCCCCTGAAATACACAGGCACAGTCAAAGAGAACTGATACACACTTTTCTGTTGTGTTCTAGATGAGTTAATGTGATTATAGTGCAGTTAAACCATGTCCTGTGTCTTACATGTTGTAAACAATGCTTACTCTTGTTTGCACAGGTGGTGTTTAATTCCTTGGCAAAGGCATTGCAGAACTTAAGCACTGATCTTTTCAGCAATTCATGTTAAAAATTCTAAATTGCTGGCAGTAACAACTGACATTTTCTTGAAAGTCTTCATCCTGGCAGATACTTGCATGGTACACAACATACAGCTGTCTGATTGTTATCACTGAGCTTTACCTAACACCACTTTGAAGTTAATGCTTGGCCTATACGTATGGGAGGTGAGACAGGTGTGGGCTACCTCACGTTTGTTGACAGAACTGAGATTTACACTTAGATCTCAAGTGGTCGGTCTAGTCTCCTACATACTTGTCTGTATTTCCAAATGCAAGTATTACCAGTATACTGTGTTGACACAAGAGCATGTTGAGCAAGGTGTGTATACTTGCTATCACATAATGAATGAACATTTGTGTCATTAAAGATAAGGGTTGTTTTGTCTCTGCTTTTTCACTTTCTGTGTATTTTTAAAAAATATATTTATATATTATATAAAATATATAAAATAATATTTTAGCCTTTTTATGTCAAAATTATTTTTGTATCACAAAGTCAGAATTATGACACAACTGCATAATTAAATAACAAGGAGTGATCTGCAGGAGGAAGCTACTCTTCAAACCTGTGAAGTGAAAAAAACAAAGTGGAGGCTCTCAGAGCTTTCTGTGGAAAGAAGTAGTTACTATGTAAGCCTTTGCAGGCTTTCATCTCAGTAAGTTTCCATGACAGTAATTACAGGAAATGGAATCCCTATCAGCTACAGTCAGTAGCCCTCCTTTTGGGGGTTGAGTATCAGTTCTTGTAAAACAGAAAAGGAAAAATAGAAATAATGTGTTCATAGTAAAAATTTGAGGGTTATTTGGTTCACACAGCATAAAACCTTGCATGCTTTTAAATGTTTTCAAGTGTACTATATAGTTTCAATACTTTTTGTGCATGGAGAGTGTGTTCTATGGCCAATGACTCGGCTCTCCATTTGTACCATGTATCTGATGACTTATGAGGGTTAAGATATTATATTGTTGATATAGAATTCCGCATATAAAAATCAATGTTGATTTTTGGTTCAATGAAATTGAATTTCAGAATGCTGTATTTTGAATTATTAATATCAGAACATATTTAACATTTTAGTGTGCATGAGCAGAGGTGGCTGTATGCTTTCTTCTTGTATCAGACATATTACATAAAAAAGAAGGTATTGAAAGCAAGTTGTCACACTGCTCAAATTATTTTGATTCTTGGCACTTCACAATAACTAAGTCTACAAAATCAATGTGTGAGCTAATTTTGGATATGTAAAAGTTCTGTCAAACTTCAAACAAACAATGCAGGATTGTAGCAAGCACCAACAGAACTTATTTATAAGCATTGTGAAATCAAACCATTGCTGATGTCCCATGCTATCTGATTTAAGCATTCACTTTCTGATTCTTTTGACTTGTCATTGAACAGAGTGCTTTCAGAAGTGCTGTATTAGCTTGAAATTTTGTTATTGATCATGTACTGCTCAATACATTCACACTTTGTACTGGATTTTTTTAAATAGTGGGTATAGTATATATCTTCCATCCCCTGTCATTGGTTCCTCCCTGCCTTGTGTCAATGTTAATGTTTGATCCATCACACCTAAGAGCTGGAGCAGGCAGCTGGTATGGATAGAAGCAGGAAAAGCATAGTTAATTGAGTTATAGATGTTCAGCTGCTGATGGCTTAGTGAAACAGGAATCCGCCAAAAAATAAACCTCAATTTTTTTACTGTTAGACTGAATTTATTTTTTTATATAGTCTATTTCTAGAAGTCTTTTTTTCTAAAAAAAATCAATAATGTAACTGTTCTTGTGAGATTTCAATTAGAATAATGGTTATAAAATGCACAGTACAAGAGCATAGACTTCCTCTTGGGACTAAAACCTGAATTTTCATGTAATTTTCTACTGGTTTCTAGCCTTTATTATTATTCATGATACTGCTGCAGGAGTATAAGGAAGTCTCTCTTTCACGGTAAAATTTTTAATTCCTTTTTCTTTGATTGATTTATTTATCTTATGACTTCCAAGATGGTGAAATAATCTAATTTTTTATTTCACGTCCATCTCTGTAATTTCATAGTTTTGTATAAATTTCTTAATTTTGTCCCACTCCATTTGCAGAGATTGGTTGGAAAAACTATTTTCTCTGTTTTTAACATCTACTGTATTTCTGGGACTTCTCTTTACACATCTTTAAGCATTAAAAAATTCTTAATATTGTGTCATGTGAATGGTCTGATCAGATTAATTGAGTGCTGTGACTCTAAATTATCTTCCATGAATGTCTAGTTTAATATAGATCATACTGATTTGGAGCAGGACACTGAGACAGGGTCTCATTTATTAAGGCACCATTTGATATATTTAATGCCAAATGAATGCAGATATGCTCAGAATATTTTAATTGTTCATAGTTGATGTAAATGCTTTCATCTACTTAAAATCAAGCTGATTTCTGTCCTGTGGATCTGCTGCTGTGTCACTGTGTAGATGGGTTATAGTTTACATATTACTGTTTGTAACAGAAGGAGCAGTAGTACCTTAACTCTTAAAATAGATATTCCAGAGGTTATATACAGTAACCTGTGTGATTATGACTGGGACAAAATAAGGACAACGTGTATTTATATATACATTGAAAGACTTATTGCATTGGTGGGATTGTACTGTTGATTCAAAAAAATGTGTGTGTTTTTTTATGTAATTGTGTATAGGCTTTTTTTTTTTGGCTGTGTTACATACTGAGTTAATTTTGTTGTTTATTTCTAGGAAGTGGCTGTTTTTGTCTTTGATAAGAAACTAATAGACAAGTATCAAAAATTTGAAAAGGATCAGATAATAGATTCTTTAAAACGAGGTGTTCAACAGCTAACCAGGCTTCGACACCCTCGTCTACTTACTGTTCAACATCCATTGGAAGAATCCAGGTAAACTGTAGTAAAGTTGAGAACAGACTTTCTTAATCATTGTTTTGTTATTGGACCTAAAATATCTGGAACATTCAACACATACATCTGATGAGATGCAAGTTTACTGTATTTACTCATGTGAGAATGGTATTCATCAACTCTCAGACTTCTTTTTTCCCCCCAAGCCATAGGATGCATTTTTGGTGTGAATATAGTTGATCTAATTAATAATCTCTTGCACGATCTTAGTCCAGTTGTAACTATAAGGCTACACATGACCCTTACAACATGAAAATGTGGTATGGTTTTCTTCCAAAATTTTGTTTATACATTTATTCCATTTATGAGATCTATGTACTTAGTGCATGTGAGATTGGAGGTTTTTGGTAAATTGTATGTGTTGTGGCCACATACGTGCTTAAAAGGTCCTCACATGCCAGTCAAAGGAGACAGAATGTGTGTTTTTGTAGTGCTTGTTTATGTAAAGTGGTCACTAGGCACAATAATGGGTTAGTCTTAGAGATCTATTGTTCAACTGTAATGATAACAACACACTAAAATCTTACAAATAAAACGTTTTCATGTTACAATATAAAGCTGATACTGAGCCTGCTGAGGAAGATGATGACATTTCAAAAGTTTTTTTCCAAAGTAGTTTTTCTAAATGGTAGCCTAATAGCGATACACGTTATGTTTCTTTTCAAACTTCTACGTTTTTGATTGTGTCTGTTAACCTGCATTTTTTCAAATGTGCTGGCTTCTAGGAGCTGATTATACTATAGGAATGCTTCTTCATCTTTGTGATGCCTATCTACCTTGGGGAAGATTTCTTGTCTATTCATAGGTATCTTTCCTCCACTACTAAACACATTTCGCATTAGCAAGGGTTCAAAGCTGTCATGGCCGTATGGTTCAGTATGCCCCTTACAAAAGCCTAAGGAAGATTAATCAGGTAAATTAAAGACAGCTCTCAGTACTATACAACAGTAAATAAACTATTACGTGGTAAATGGCCTAGGGTCATCTTGGTCATAGTGTATGCAAGTGAATCCCAAGAGTATTCTCCAGGCTTCTTCCAAAAATTGTCACACCATTTTGATTGACTCGGCAGCTGCATCTGTAATTATTTTTTCCCTGAACTCTGCACTTCAGAAGAAGAGGCTATGATTCATACCTGGAAGTGTTAAGAAAGTTTTAATGCTGATCTTGTGAAGAATTTAAGCCTTTTGAGTAAAATTAACGGTGTAGTAGTACCCTATGCCTAGTAGAAACACCAGCAGCACAAAACCTGTCTAGTTGCTTGCTGTGCCAGAAACTGATGTAACAGTTTTTGGAGGGGGTTCATAAATAAAAAATTTGCTTAGAATATTTGTGTGTGTAACCTTGTGCAAGCATGCTGTAAGATTTCTTTAGAATTGCACATTTTTTTCAGAGTGCTTATTCTTGAAGAAATCTGTCATGTGTTCCTTCTGGCTAGACTGTACCTGGTCTTTTTTTGTGTCTCCAAAGTAACATACAGTTGTTTCGAACTGCTTAAGTTCACCCTTTATTCCTTTTTTGTGGGGCAAAGGGACACTTGGTGTACCTGCAGAGCTGACGTAGATATAGAAAGAAAGGACTTAACTTTCTGAAACTAGTGTGTAGATTTTCCACTATTAGAATATTTCTACTCCAACTTATTGGTACTCACCATAATTTAGTGTAAATATATATACATTTTTACATGCATTTATATAATGAATAATTATTTATACTAAATATTTAATATAAATTTACTTATAACTGGTCTTGAATTCCAGTAACAGCACAGATGAGCTATATTATTCTATATTTAACTTGTTATTGGAGAAAAGGATAAAAAAATCCAAATTATAAGTTCACTCATGATGTCATTACTACCCATTAAAAACAGTAGTAGTGTGAAGAGTCTCAGATACTTAATTTGCCAGACATTCCATCTGTTGCTGTTTTTCCTGAAGCATATGCATTTTTGGCCATCACTTTTATTTTTAACTTGTTTTCTTTTTATTATCTTATACTGCATTTCATTTTGATATTATTCAGGGAACTGTTAAAGAAGCAGCACTGTATGGCAGACATAAGCTTCTGCAGTATTCAGTTGCTTTAATTAGATTTGGCCCATCCTTCTGTTACTCTGGTTTGGGTCCTTTTGTTTAATTAGCTCCTAAAGTAAAAAATAAACAGCCATCTTTTTATTCCCTCAAAACAACAGCAATCAGAGTGTTTATGTTATGAAAATGACGGACTAACTGTTCCCTAGGTATTTTCTATTATCTGTGCCTTAACCTTAACTAAATGTATAAGCTAAGGGCTTTGTCTTTCTGTGCTCTGATTCTTCCTTGTAATTACTACACAAACGAGTTTTATAGTCCTAGTTGTGTTAATAGAGACATGAAAGGGATGGTGTTAACAGAATGCTAGGGAGGAAACCAAGCAAAGAATTTCTGTCAGGTTGGCTGACACGATTCAATATATTTTAATTTTCAGTTGTTTTTCCTTCAGAAAGGCCGTAGATGAAAATAAAATAAAATTAAAATCTGTATGAGTAATAAGAGGTTTTCATGTTTCATCAGCCTTACTTTACTTCAAAGAGCAAGCTTGTTAATTATTGAGATACATAATTACTGTGTGGTAGATTCATGCTGAGGGATCATGTCTTCTGTGATATTTTTGTGGAATGAACAAAAAGTTAGGCTTCTGTCGTCTTGCCTATAACTTTATATTCAAAAATACATCTTCATTACTGTTACTCAGTCTCACTTTTCTTTGTTCACATTGATGCAGTATTTAGTGTTCTCATGAATTACTCATCCTTAAACCAGGAGTGTATCCTACCATCCATATAATGCTTTCTTCAAGAAAACTTTAAAACAAGTAAGAAGTAAGGTGCAATGACTGTTCAGAGCTTCCATCGCTGTGCAAACCAGTATGAAGAATGTGAAAAATGACAAATAAATAATGTGGATAATGTATAACAGTACATTGTTTTCAGGACTTTGAAATAGGAGATTGTAACACCGTGTTTCAAAATCAGTCCACTTTATGGTTGAAAGTTTGCTTCATCTGTGCTTTTCAATCACTGTTGACACAAAAATGCTTAAAAAAGACTTTTAGTTTTTCATGAAGAAAACAATAGATAAAATAATGTAGAAAACAGTCACTTAGCATGGAAACTGCAGTTCATAGAAGTGTTTTTGTGTTTGCAGCTATTATTTTCTATTTATTTGCAAAGTAAAAGAATATTCAGGTGCTACCTTACATTTTATTAATGTTGTATCAGATAGTTATCTGACCACATTAAGTATTGCTTCACTCAGGGACATGTCAGTTGGGCACAGCTAAAAGCCTGATTTTACAAGTTTTGATAATAGTAAGAACTATTTCTTTGATTTTCCTGGATCAGGGCAAGAAAAAAAATGTTTTGTTAAAACTTTTTATGAAGCATTGTGTGCATCTTTAGTGATGTATGTCAATGTTAGAAAATAAAATAACTTCTAATATTTTTTTGAGTACTTCAGATATTCATGTATTTCTCTTCAGTATAGTATTACTTTTAAGAATTCCAAACTTGAAATATAACATGGTTTTAGGTAGCTTGGTGCTCTGGTAATGTGTAATACTATGTTTGTGTAGTTCTTTATTTGCAGTCAAGAGTTTTATTACATTTATTTACAAGAAATGTTATTATGTATTTCCTGTACAGGGATTGTTTGGCATTTTGTACAGAACCAGTCTGTGCAAGTTTAGCTAATGTTCTTGGCAGCTGGGACAACCTACCTTCTCCTTTACCATCTGACATTAAAGAATACAAACTTTATGATGTGGAGACCAAATATGGTTTGCTTCAGGTATGACACAGGTTGTCCGTATAATTTTCTTGTGCTTTTAGTATTAATGGTTGTTTTATGAAGTTTGTAAACTGCTAAAGTTTTGTCTGTGTATAGTAAATCAGATAATTGGAAGTGAGAGTTGATAGTGCCCTGATCACTGTATAAGAGAGGATGAACCCTGGAGGCTCTTTTTGCATATTCTGATGTGGATAAAACGAAATCAAATGAATTTTTATTTTCCATATAAATATCTATGCTACAGCTGTCTCTCCCATATGTGAATATTTTTTTTTATCTTCTGTGAAGGAGCAGTAGCTCCCAGGTTTTATTTGGTGAATACGTTGGTCAACTTTGAAAAGCGTTATTATTCTTATGCTGTGATAGTTAATTAACATTAGTAATCTCATCTGCTGATTACCCATCTGTGTTGAATTTAATTCATACATAATTTTTAAGACATAGCCTAAAATAGTGGTGAAGAATTGTTTCTTAGTTAACTTACCAATTTAACCATGATAACAAGAACAGAATTTTTGTAAATGTATTATAGGATACTTGGGGTAATATTTAACCTGAAATGATGATTTTTTTATTACCAGGTTTCTGAAGGCTTGTCATTTTTGCATAGCAGTGTGAAAATGGTCCATGGAAATATTACTCCTGAAAATATAATTCTGAATAAGAGTGGAGCTTGGAAAATTATGGGCTTTGATTTTTGTATCCAGTCGACAAATCCATCTGAACAGGAGGTAATAGATCTTTATAATCATTAAATTTCAAAATCAGATCTTTGTATGAAACCAGTTTCATGACCTTGCATTTCAGTACAGAATCATTTACTTAATATTCACCTCTATATTTTGTTGGCAGGAAGTCTGAACATTTTGGCACGTGTTAATAAATTGGCACAGGTCTGGATTGAAGTGCTGCCTTTGGTCATCACAGAAAAAAGGCGCCTGAGTTGGCTCAGTGGAGTCCAAATAGACTAATGATGGTTTCAGACAGAGTCTGAAGCCTGTGCCACTTCTGCTCACCTGCATGTGGGCCAACATGTAAAGCTAACTAATTTAGTCTTTCGCATCCACTCAGTGCCTGGTTGCTGCCGCCTAAAATGAATTCCCATCAGAGCTCATGTTTGCTCTTAACAGTATGCATTGATTTTACATTACACTTCCCAGCTCTAATATTCAGACTTAGCTGCATCAGCTAATCGCTCTTAAGATATGGACACAGAATCTTAGCAGTTTTGTATTACTCCATTTCTGTTTCATTCAAAATGGATTTTGAGTGATTTATTATTTTTTGCGGCTTTTCTTTTTTAAAATGTTCTCTAAAAATCCCTAGTAAATGTACTTCCTTTTACTTCTCTTGTAGCCAAGGTTCCCTTGTAAGGAATGGGATCCAAACTTGCCATCCTTGTGTCTTCCAAATCCTGAATATCTGGCACCAGAATATATTCTCTCCGTGAGCTGTGAGACAGCCAGTGATATGTACTCTCTAGGAGCTGTTATGTATGCAGTGTTTAATAAAGGGAAACCAATTTTTGAGGTCAACAAGCAGGATATTTATAAAAGCTTTAGTAGACAGCTGGATCAGGTATTTATTCTATTTGTGACTATTATTCATTGATTTTCATATTTGAAAAGTTAGTTTTAAAATAGGTTTAAATATTTAGAACACAATACCAGTGCTCCAACATAAACAATCTGATACCTTGCATGCTATCTTTATAAGAAAAAAGAATCTTAGCAAAATATGGAAAATAAAAATATGTGTAGAGAAGGTTACATGTGCCATCTTTATAAACTACAAATTTAATTTTTCGCTTGATTTCTCTGTAAACCTGTTGAATGCTGGTTTTGTGGAGTAAGTACTTTCTTTACCTGTTGGGTGAACAGCATTAAACACAAGCCAGTGAGTGACCTATGATGCTGAAGGTGGCTGAGTTTAGAGTGATTTGATCATTTAACATTGCAATTGGTATCCACTTAAATATCAGCTATTTCACATTCTTTGTGGACTATGAATATTACCAGAACACAGTTACTTGGATCAGCTGCCATAAAGTATGTTCATATGCAAGTTTCCTTTCTCGTAACTTCTTTGGGTGCCCATTGCTTAACAGTGTGTACTGTGTTTTAATGTGTAGAGGCAGTATCTCAGATGATAACATGTACCTGGCTTAAAATACTGGGGGTGTGTTCTCTGATAAACTGAACCCAACAAGAAGTTGGAAATAGGGGAGTGTGACCTGAAGTGGGTAGGCTGTTGGGAGACAGAAGATTATGAGGGTTCAGAAGCAATTGGGTTATGAAAGGGGAGAGGGGAGGGATATCAAAGGTGTGGGTAGAGAGACCATCAAGAGGACATAGTCCTGTTGTATATTGAAAATAGTTAAATGCAGGATTTTCTGACTTCATGGTGTGTGTGCTTAAATTACGTATGCAGCTGAGCCGTTTAAGCTCCAGTACTCTTCAGAATATACCAGAAGAGGTGCGTGAACATGTAAAGCTACTCCTAAACGTAGCTCCAGCAGTCAGACCAGACGCAGATCAAATGACTAAGGTCAGTTCATGGAAAATACAGCAGTCATAGGAAAGAGGGAAAATAGCGTTGGACTTGTAGAAATAGTAGAGCTATTTTAAAGTGTTTTCCTTTAGTTGAAATGTTAAATACTTTTTATCTATTTTGGAAATAATGATGTTAGTTGATGCCAACAGTTGTCCTTATGCTGACCTTTATTAATATGGAAGAAATGGGTGCTGAGACAGAATTTAGAATGTTTCAATGTCACGCTATTTTGTTGCTCTCCAATACAGCTGGAAGTATTTTCTGTGCTATGTTTTTATACAATTCAGTCTTTAAAACTGTATTGGAAGGATTTTAAAGCCATAAAATTTTAAAGGGCAATAAGCGTAAGGATTAACTGTTGGCTTATGATTGTTGGTGTATTCTTAAATATGCAGAAGAATAGCTTAAAATATATTCAGAGCTTACTTGCCATAGTAAAGCAAAAATTAATTGCAAGTAGGATAATTTAAGTTTTAATTTGACAAACTCTTCCTCAGCTTTCCTATCTGAGAGTAGAACTTAAAAACATGATTCTTCCTTTGTCTTATACCCTATTTTCTCATGTATGATAACCTTTCAGGTTCCTGCTTAATTTGCTTAGCTAAACAATTTTCTTCTTTTCCTGTCATATAAAAATGTTGTATGCAGAGAGAGAAATTTTAATAATCTTGACAGTTGGAGGAAAATAGCGAGTGAAGAAGGGAGGGGGAACAGGTAGTGGTTCTGCCAACATATATGCTGAAACATGGGAAGTGAGGAAATTGGCAAATACTACTCGGGTATCAACTCACTTGTCTGAAGGACCAACAAACACATCTGTAAATGGTTGTATTAAGCAGTATGGTTTTATAAAGATGTTAAGTCTTTTCTTACCTCATCTGTACTGCAGACTGAATTGTAGGGCAGGAATATTAGAGCTTCAGTTCTAAAAGCAGTTATGGCCAGCATGATGTGGGCTAAAATGGAGCTTGACATGGGCAAGTTTACTTTGCTAGCTTTAACTAGTTTGTGTTAACCTGTGTAGGATTCCATGATCACGTACATTTTGGTGTATGATCTAGAAGACAGGATTTAAGTCTGCAGTGCAATCTAGCTTGAATTCTTTGCTGATAGATTATTCTCTTCTACCTTGCCCTGCTCCAGTCTTTTCTGATTCTTTTTTTCTTTATTGCCGTACTCTTACTGGCTTCTTTTTCTGCCTTACAGCAGAGCTTCTTTAAAGGTTGTTATATTTTTCTTTTATATTTTTTTTATTCTTTTATATATTTTCTTTTGCACAAATTTTTCAACCAAAACCTAGTGTCTAAATAGTCTGAGAGACCATGCTTGGTCTTTAACTGTTGCAAGCCCATGAGGTATAATATATCCCTCCCTAGCGGGAAGGAGGAATCTTACCCAGGCAAGTTTTTGAATGCAGAACTTTTCTTTGCAGTCTGTGTAGGTCTGGGATAGACACTCTTCTGTCTTTTTTGTTCATCTGCTAACTGAAAGCAGAATATATGGCGATGGATTTTTATATAAACACTCTTGTTATCATCACACATTTTTATCTTTCATTAATGATGAAGCAGTTCAGTCAGTATTAGTTTGATATACCATGGCTATAGATGAAACCCCCTGGTATTTTGTTGGTGCCATTTTTATAAGCCTGGTCTATATATATACATTGTTATAAAATTCTTAAGAAGGCCTATGCCCTCTTTGCTGAAGTAATATAAATATGGGAGATCATGGGAGAAACTATAGTGGACAGGATGTCTGAACATTGGAGGGAAATGTATGTAATTACACATTTATTGCTTATAAATGCTTGTTGATACATTATAAGTTTCCAGAGGGGGTTAGCTAGGTCTGGATGGCCTAATAGGTAATGCTTTGTTGTAATATTAAATAGCATAATTATTCATAGGAGAAGTTTTAATCAAGGTTTTTACTTTTAATTCCTTTTTTGGTAAACAAAAAATTAACTTAGATGCACATAACATGCATGATTTTCTTCAAAATGCTAGGAAAATTACATCTTAATAATCAACCTTTATTTGAGAATATTATACTACTTAGTATGTAAAAATGTACTTTTCTAATTGTTAGTTGCAGGCAAGTTATTGTAAAGGTTTACTGTAGTACACTGAAAAGGTAAATAGATGATTATATCTTGGAGTCTTTGTAACAGTTTCAATGTTGTCTCCCTCCAGATCACAAGCTTTTGATCTTATTTTTAGATACCATTCTTCGATGATGTAGGAGCAATGACACTTCAGTATTTTGATTCATTATTTCAAAGGGATAACCTTCAGAAATCGCAGTTTTTTAAAGGGCTACCAAAGGTTCTGCCAAAGCTACCTAAGGTATGTCTGTATGATGTCTTGAAATAGTGAGTTAAAAAATATGTGAATATCTATTAACAGTGTGAATCCTGGAATGCTGGACTCTATGTGGCATTGTACCATAACAGACTGCCATGAGACTGTTAGAACATAGTAGAAGAGAAGGGGAGATTAGAAAATAGTTGGTGTGGAAATACTCCTCAGCTATCAATAATTCTTTAAATGGAAAATGGCAAATTGTGCTATCAGTACATGTAAGGAACCATCTTTGCATGTCCTCTTGTAGTTCATCCCACTTTGAAAGGGAGTTGTCTTCTCTCCACTTGAAAAAGCTTTCCCTTTGTTTCCAGGTGCTATCATAGCTCTTTGAAGTCATCTTGCCACCTTTTCTCCCAATAAGATTGCTTCAAGTTTTTTTATAGCAAGGCAGTACCTTGACATTGGATGACGCAAAGCTGCCTTCCCTCAGTGGACTAAGTGCTTTCTTGTGCTAGCAGTGCTCAGAAACCTGAGCAGCAAATGTCTGTCAATACAGATTTTTTGTGTGTAGCGTTAGGCACTACATCTAGACTGACTCCTTTTCCTTTTGTGGTATTCTTTAATGTATGTAAAGCATAAAGCATATGTAATAGAAAAAAAGGGTTAGTTTAATACATAATAAAATAGCTGAGCTTCTCAACCATTGCATTAAATTTATTTTTAATTCTTTTTTTAATTACACAGTGCAAAATTCAGGCTTCATGTTTAATAGTGTCTTCTTTTTAATTTAGTAATTTTTTCCTTTGATCAGAAATCATCGATGCTTTGAATTTGGAAATAGATGGGATGTGTTTCACCTAACTTTAGACAGCCACTGATTGACCTAATCATCTTTAAGGCATTAATTTTTTTTTCTATCATGAAAGTATATTTTATGAGGGAAGGGAGTGTACCCTTGAACTGTGTATTTCTCTTTATTGAATTTAAAAGCACTTAAGGATGTCTGACTCTACAGTTAGACAATCACTGCATACTTATTTTGTCAGCAAAATCCAGTTTAGGAAATGTACCTGGAGTTTTATGGGATTATATGTTTGGTTAGTGAGTAATGGGGTACTGAAAAAATGATTAATTTTTGGGGGTGCTAGGGTCTTTTTTTAAGAAAGCATATAGAATGACGTATTCATAATTCATCTATGTGGCTGAAGCTTGTATTTTCTGTACAGCTAATTGGGTTTTGTTCACCTTCATAGTTGTTATAGTCTCCAGTTATGTTTCGAGTGCAAGAAAAGTAAGCAAAGTAGCACAGTGTGAATTAGCTAAAGTATATGGTGAAAATGAGAGTTCAAAACTGAAAGTTATCTGCCTGCTTTTTTGCAAGTATCAGGTTAGTACGAAAGCTGTTGAGCTGTCACAATGGTAACTTACTGCAATGCAGTACAATGTGGTGCATGCTTGGTTTTGTTTTTCTTTTAGCGTGTTATAATTCAGCGAATTTTGCCTTGCTTGACTTCTGAATTTGTGAATCCTGATATGGTACCCTTTGTATTGCCTAACGTTCTCCTAATTGCTGAAGAATGCACCAAAGAAGAATATATCAGGCTCATTCTGCCTGATCTTGGTCCTGTTTTTAAGCAGCAAGAACCAATCCAGGTATGTTAATATTCAGATTACAATTTTTCTCTTTGGTGTGGTTGTGGTTTTTTTCCCCTGAAAAATTACTATTTGTTCTATTTCCCTTTTTCAGCTCACACAGATTGCCCAGCCTGTCGTGTAGTTGTCCAGGCAGTCAGTCTTGATTCATATGAAATAGATTTTTTCCAGGAAATTAACAAAGCCTCTACCCCTGCTTCTTTAGATGGGTTTTCTGAGGGAATATTTGCATTTATAGATGAGTTTAGATTAGCAAAAAAGAAAACACTTAATTTATCACTCAATTCTTATTTTTGGTTGGTTGTAGAAGATAAATTTATAACTATTTGATCACTCATGTAGGCAGTCTGAGAAGGGTGGTACAGTACAATATTTACATATATTCTACCAGTAGCTGAACCTATGATTTTTTTTTTCTTGTATCCAGATTGCTGACAGTGAGATCACAAGGTGGAAAAGTTATAATTTTGACACTCTGAAGTGCTTCTCATTGCTGATAATAAAATAGTGTTTATTTGAGGGTTGTGCATGAATTTGTGAAATTTTTATCATTTTATTTGACAAACATATTGTCTAAATAAAATACACCTTTTTCTGTTTTTTACATGTGTAAAAGTAGTAAGACATTATCATTACTGCAAAGGAAAAAACACATCCTTTTGTCAACGCCACGTGCATGATGATCCCTGAGAATTCTGTGACAATGTTAGGCATTGTGCCTCCACAGATAAGACAGCTACGCATTTGTTCTAGTTCAACTTATTTTATTGCTGGATGCTGTTACTTCTCTGCAGAGCACTTAAGGGGCAAGATAAACGTAGGAGTGCGAAAGTAGACCTTCTATTTCTGAGTTTCAGAAAACAAGATCAGAGAACTTGCATACTGGGGAAGGGAGAAAGGGGACAAATATTTAACTGAGAGTACCTCAGAAAATTAGAACTACTTAATGCTGTTTACCTTTGGTATACTGAGGCTTTATGTTAGCTTTGTTGTTGTCTTGAAAAAATTAAACATCTAACCAACTGAAAGCCAGTGAATACCTTATTTGTGCTGTTTCATCATAAAAGGTAACATTGTGTTTTTCTAACTTTAACACCAGACTTGTGAGATAGTCCTCACTGCAAAAGGTTTGTCTCAAAGTTGTATCTGGAGCATAATGTGCACAAAAGCTGGTTTATTTCTTGAGAAATTAGAGGAGCAAAATACAGACTTGGGGTCATAAAGAGTGAGCTTTGCCAAGGTTTTCTGTAGCTTTCTAGATACTATGTATTAAATTCTTATGTTGACATTTTTAATGCACACTAAGTACTAGATGGCTCATTCCACTATTACTTCTAGGGTCTTACTAGTACAGCAAAGTTTAAGTAATCTAGGACAGGTTTTCGAAGTTAATATACCAGGAATTGCGGAAAAAAATGCAAAGGTTCAAAATGCCAGAGGACAGAATTCCAGATGTGACCCTCCTTGCGCTAGGCAACAATGTGTATTTGTATCACACAGAGAGGGGTGGACAGGGAAGGTGCTAGTGTTTCTTCCAAATGCTCTCTCAAGATGTTTTAGATTTATATGAGGGGCCTGTTCCTTAGCTTTCATAGGATACTCGAGTTGGGAAGCTGCTGTAGTTCAGTATGAAGAAATTGTTATCCAGTGTTCACAACGTCTTTGTGTGAGGGGATTTATAGTATGAGAATGGAATATTTAGTTAAACTACTCATTCATATCGTCCTATTGGAGTTAGCATGGAGTAGCAGGTGTGCTGTTGTCATGGTTCACCCCAGGCAGCTGGGTACCACGCAGCCGCTTGCGCACTTCCCTCGACCCCCACACCACTGACCCCTTGCCAGTGGGATGGGGAGGAGAATCAGGGAAAAAAGTAAAACTTGTGGGCTAAGACCAATTTATGAATTGAAATAAAATATAGTAATAATAACAGTAACAATAGTAATAGTAATGAAAAGGAGAGAGGAGAGAGTAATAAAACTCAAAGGGGAAAAAAACCCCAAATGCACAATGCAATTGCTTAGCATCTGCTGACCACTGCCCAGCCAGTCCCCATGTAGCGATTAGCCAGCCCCAGCCAACTCCCCCCAGTTTATGTGCTGGGCATGATGTTCTATGGTATGGACTAGCCCTTTGTCTAGTTCCCATCAGTTGTCCTGGCTGTGCTCCCTCCCAGCTTCCTGTGCACCTGCTCACTGGCAGAGTGTGGGAAACTGGGGAAGTCCTTTATTTAGAGTAAGCACTACTTAGCAACAACTAAACATCCATGTGTTATCAGCATTATTCTTATACTCAATCCAAAACACAGTGCTGTACCAGCTACTATGAAGAAAATTAATGCTATCCCAGCTGAAACCAGGGCAGCTGTAAATTAACATCCTGGCTTAGTCTGGTATAACTTCCCAGTGTAGACAAATCCTTAATTTATATCTAGGGGAATCCATAGAGAGTTAGCCTATGATGTGCTGTAAATTAATTTTCTAATTCAGTACACCAGAGTGTACCCTGAAAAGTACTGGGCTCTGTGTTAATGAATGAAACACTTTAGCATTATTGTTTAGAGTGCCGTCGCTGCTGCTTATTAGATGATACGTGTGAATCTGTGACTGTAACATCTTAGTTTCTATTTAAATAGATTAAAAGTATCAAATATGACCCTAAAAAGCCAAAACTAAAAAGGGTTCATTGGAACAGTGTGAACTACATTCTAGTTAGACAGGTAGAGATACCAAAACCAATTCAGCTTTGTGTTACCTTAATTGAAAAGCATTGACAGCCAGTGGAAAACGGTAGAAATACTTCTGTGGAATCTAAATGACTGTGTAGTACAATGTTTAACTTAAAAGCAGTCTGTTATATGTTCAAACATCTGGTTCTTATTTTAAAGGAGCTTTACTAGTTGTTAAGTCAGGTTTCATTCATGCCCTTTTCAAATTTGCAAAACAAATCTAATGATCCTTCTCCAAAACTGTATGTTTAATTAACATAGAAACTGTCATGCCACAGTATTACATGGTTGCTAGACAAGAGAACAGTGTTATGAGCGGGTGTAGGTTTCAAAACTCCAAGTTTAGGACAAATAAAATTCTTTATTGAAGAATAATTATAAAATCTAACTTTAAAACTGATTTGGTCAATCTCACCCTAATCTTCCCAAATTTGGGGATATTGCATCAGAATCAATGTTCACAGAATGAATGAATCTGTGTGTGTATGTGTACAGTTTAGGTACTTGTAAATATGCTATAAGAAAACACATTAACTATGGTTTAAAATATTTTATTTTTCTTCCCTGTAAAGGAAAGCAAATGAAAGGGGGAAACTTGTAATGTGGTCTTGGTACACTTGTATTTCTACACTTTGATGCTTCTGTTTATTTGACGTACAAGCACTGATTGCTATGTATTTTTAGGCTTAAAAATTGAAATCTTTCCCTCCTATGAAATATTTGGCCCTTTATTATTATTGCGATAGCATTCACCACAATTTATCAATCTAGCCTAACCTGTTCTCGAGAAGGAGTCTAGATATCAATGGATAGTCAGTGTCACCTGTAGGAAGTTGTCTGACCTATCAAGACAGTGTCATGAGTTGTTACGTAGCTCGCTCTGTTGGAGACTGAGCCTGCATGAGTAATTTGGAATAGCAGCTAACTTTTAGATGGCTAAGCCTGAGCAAGGTGAATCCCACTGTGTAAATATGTTATTCTAGTGTTGCTTTTTAGGTTAACGCGATATGATTTTTTTGTTTGTTTGTTTGTTTGGGATTTTTCATTTTATGATACACAATTCCCATGTGAAATAGAATAAAAGTATTTTGTGTGCATATAGTAGCTATAATATTCTTTTCATCGTATCCCTGTTTTGATTCTAGATACAGATGGATTACAGCTTTTATCTGTGGACATATGGTCAAATGCTCTGAGGACAGCATTTGAGCCATAGGTTTTTGAAAGTTTAGATTTTTCAATAGTGATGCGTGTATAAAGATTTTCTGTGGGTGAATTTTAAAAAAAGACCATGTTGTAAATAGAAACAGGAATTCCTTATCCATTATGATTTCTTATTTCAGAAGGATTAGTCTAGAACATGCATATTTTGTTTGATTTGTATTTGCTGTTTTTAAAATGCAATAATATGTCAAAGTGTTTTTTGTCTTCCATGCCTTCAGGCAAGCAACATGGTAAGTGATCACATTTAATGAGTTATATGAAAACTTCTGAAGTTCTTATGATATGATGCAACACACTTTAACTTATAATTAATGTTTCTGGAGGTAAAACATCTGACTGTTGAATTGTACTTCTAATAGATCTTGTTGATCTTCCTGCAAAAAATGGACTTGCTTCTAACCAAAACTCCACCAGATGAAATAAAGAACAGTGTTTTACCAATGGTTTATAGAGCCTTGGAAGCACCTTCAATTCAGATCCAGGTATAGTAATTGCAGCCTTTATTTAAAACTTTTTTTCTCTTTTCTTTAAGCTGATATGCCAACTTTTTCTATACTCATATGTTTGTTTACTTGAAAAAAATTATAAAGCTGTGTAATGTTCCTGAGTGTTGAAACAGATGAATGTTTTAACAAAGAAAATTCGTTTTAGTAAAATAAAATTTGGTTCCCTTATTTTCCAGAGACTAACTGTTTGGCTGTTGTTCTCATGCTTTTATCCCAAATTCTTACTAGCCACCATAGAAAAGTAGAATGTGCATTTATACTACATTGCCTGTGCAGCAGAAACTATGAAACTATGTGGGCATGCATGCCTTACCAATCACTGAGGGGTAGCTTACTCTGAGGTTCTGCTGGTAAGAATATGTGCTGACAGTTACCTTGGAAGGCCTAATTTGCTGTAAAATCATATTAATATACCTTCTGGTGACATTTTTATGTATCTATATTTTAATTTTTCTCTTTATGCTTTCTCTACCTTTCTAAGGTTTGGGTGGTTTTTTTCTTTAAATCATTCTTCTATGGGAATTAATTTCCAGTTACCTGAAGGCAGTCAGGAATGGGAGAGGGAGATAAATTATTTCTTAAGGATTTGGATAATCCATTGTGACTTTTACCTTTGCAAAACCTTTGCAATATTATGGAGAAAGGTTTTGGTTTCTAATTATCTGGTGTGAGGTTTTTTCCTGCATCATTAATTTGGTTTTCAGGTATTTACTTGCAACATATACTTAATAAGTCTCTTATTTTTTGAGATTGAGCTGAAATCGGTGTGGTTTTTTTCTCTGTTGCTTTTGTATGTTTAATCTTGAATACGCTCTTTTATCTCTCAGCTTATCATTGTGCTGCTGCAGTTTTGGTAGTACTCATTCAGATTTGCTTGACTTATATAGGAAAATGTTACAGTTTGATGTAATAAAAGTTATATATAAAGGTGTTCTGTGAAAATGCAAGGTATTCTTGCTGTCCAAATACTTTATTAGAAATTTGTGAATACTCTTTCTGAAATCCATTTCCAAGCTTCTATATATATATCATGATGCTTTATTATTCTAGCTGGTTTTACATGAGTCTGATAGGTTGTCAGCTTAGTTGAACATAATATTTCCTTAGTATTTCTGTAAAAGGAAGGCTTAAAAAGACACTTTAAACTAATGTTGATCTTGAGTAATATAATACTAATTTTGTAATAAACATGCATGTTTCTTTTTGAACTTATGGGGAATTTTTTTTATAGGAGCTTTGCCTAAACATAATTCCCACGTTTGCCAATTTAATAGATTACCCATCAATGAAAAACTCATTAATTCCAAGAATTAAAAATGCATGTTTGCAAACTTCTTCTCTTGCTGTAAGTATCCTAATAATTTTATCTCTCAGTCCTCAGAATATGTTACTTTTATTTATGTTTGCTTTCTGTTGTGTATTTAAAGGAAAGCCCATCAATGTGCTCTGATTTCTTCTTGAGACTTTTTTTTACCCTTTACAAATATAAAAGCACCATTTAATTTTTTAGTCTAACAGCATTTAAAGATGTTAACAACTTATTCTGTTTAATAATATTTTGAAATTGTTGAATTGTGTTCCGTTGTAGTTTTAGTAGCACCTGCTTTCTTCTAAGTGTAAGTTTTGTACGTTTTTTTTGTTCTTAGGCAAAAATAGGGTAAAGAGTTTAATTCTCATGATACTTCACAGGTCCGAGTAAACTCACTAGTGTGTTTAGGCAAGATTTTGGAGTACTTGGATAAATGGTTTGTGCTTGATGATATTTTACCTTTTCTACAACAAATTCCATCCAAGGAACCTGCAGTGCTAATGGGAATTTTAGGTAATTAATGCTTTTAACTTTCTCCTCTTTTTTGCTTTGATGTTGCAGATCTGAGAGCTTTCTGTGTTATCATTGATAAAGTTTACATAGTGTATTGCTCAAATGACTATTAAAAACTTCTTGTTTCTGGTTCTTCAGTATGCCCCTGTTCAGTTACCTTATGTATTGCTGGTACTTCTGAACACTAGTACCTATATTTGTGGTCTTCAAGACCCAGTGTAGTTCTGACTGCTCATTGCAGTTCTTGGGCTGTGACACTTTCATAGTCTGTATGGTCCACACAACCAGAGAGGCTGTTTTCCTCAGAAGAGTATATGATCTGTTGTCTTTCAGATACTGAGCACCTTGCTGGAGACTTTAAGGTGTTATGTTGCCTTCTCTTACCACTCTTGCATGTCAGATGCTATAAATGGTTGTCTACAAATCTATTGCTCTTCACTGCAGGTTTTGTTAGACTCATTTTGTTGGACATGTAAACAAACATGGCTGCCTTTGCACTGAAATGGAGCGTAGTCTGGGTGAGGTTTCACAAAACAGCTAAAAATGCCTAATGGCTTGTTACTTCTGGGAGGGGAGGCCTTACTCGCAGTTGTGCTTTCCTAGTGCCACTCAGGTGCTTGCCTAACTCAGGATGTGTGATTTCAATAACTTGAATGGGCTCAAGGAGACCAGGTGACCAGAGCCACTGCCAAGAAACAGAGGTGCCTGCATGGCCGTCTGGAAGACACTGACCCTTTCTCTTACTGACGGTGAAGTAGTAGACAGAAGGCATTTGTAACAGTTGAGCTGTACCAGCAACAGCCTTCATTAAGCATTGTAATAGTACGTGATGGCAGCATTATTTTGATTTGCTTAAAATCAGCGAGAAGGCATCTGTCGGTACTGATCTAAAGCTGCCTGTTTCCCTTAATCCTTACAGCTTTGATTTGTATTTGCTGACTGAGAACGAGGGATAGTGTCTTTTACATTAGTTGCATTACTCCAGAATTCTACTCGGATACAGCGGATAAGTGAACCCTAGTTTGGAAATGATTGGCTGAAATCAATTTTATATACTCAGGCTCTCCTTTTTTCTGGAATCATAATACCTTCCATCTTGTATGTGGTATCCTCTTTGGCCAGCTGACAGCTCTGTTCTAATACTAACCATGGAAAGTAAGGAAAGTCTCTTTTTCCTTTATGCTGCTATGTTCAGTGTCTGCCACCAGAGGTGGACTATTTCAGCAGAGGAACCTTCCTGTTAGAAACACTATAGAACTTGTAGGCTTAACACTGGAATCCTCATGCCTGTCAGTATTCTTTTTCAGTGACTTTAGAACGGATAAAGACTGCATGATTTCTGATCCTATGTGTAGCACAGACCCAAACTTCTAGGTAAGAGTCTTTGTAAAATGCAGTCAGAGAGCAGTGTGACAGTTAATCCTAGGCACTTCTATGTGCCAGGAGAGAGAGAACATACCCTTAGTTTCTCAGTGGCACTTTGTCAGTTTGTGGTAACTCAGTTGCTTGTGGTCTGTTCAAAGATGCATATTCTCAGATCACTGACCAGAACAATACATTGACTAATACCAGGTTTCATAGCTGCCAGGTGTTACTTTGGACTTGCGCTTGTTCTGAACTGTAGCAAAGCCTCTTACTATAATATGTTTGTGCTGTGGATGAGTACTGAGCTGTTATGACTCTCTTGCTCATGGTTGTCCCTTATGGCACACGGTGCTGGTGTACGTTCAGATGATCAATACATATTTGAGCAAGCTACTGGGAGTTTGTTCACATTGTTTACTAAACAATTTTTGCTATTTTGATGTTGTATGCCAGGTATTTACAAATGTACATTTACTCATAAGAAGTTGGGAATTACCAAAGAACAACTCGCAGGAAAAGTATTACCCCATCTGATTCCTCTTAGTATTGAGAACAATCTTAATCTCAATCAGGTAGGAACATGACTGTTTTGCATGCTTTTTCTTCATAGTTGGCAGAGAATAAATTTAAACTGTTGTCAGAGAAAAAGTAACACATTGCTGTATGTCTGTTGTAAAAACAAACAAAACAAAAACCTTCCAGTATTACTGTATTTGCATGTTTAATGCTTGTTATTTTTCAGTAGATTTAACTGAACTGGTATAAAGTTTCAAAATGTATACTGTCACCTTCCAAATATCCTGCAAAAGCGGTTAGCTACTAACATAATTACAATTCAAATTAAAAGCTAAAGTACAATCTTAATGTTTCTTCCCTTTGTAAATATTGCAGGTAATGTAGAATTGCAGCCATGTTGCTATGAAATAGTAGGAAATGGAATACCTAATAGGTTTTGGGGTTTTTTAAGTGAATCTGGTAATATTAATCTCTGTGGGTTTTTTGTCTGCATTGCCCCACTTTTTGTTTTTCTTTAGTCATACGTATTTTTCACTGTTTCAGTATACACTCTTGTTTTTGGGTATCTAATGCAAGTTAGTGAAGGTGGATTATAAATTATTTTAAAATTGGCAGTTTATCTGACATTGTATAATGTAAGTTTTTTGAGGTATTACCTTTAAGTTACGTGTGTCTGAATTCCATCACTGCAAAATCCAAACTTCTTGTGTATTTCTTTTTCAGTTCAATTCTTTTATTTGTGTGATAAAAGATATGCTTAATAGATTGGAGGCAGAGCATAAAACAAAACTTGAGCAACTTCATGCCATGCAAGAGCAACAGAAGTAAGTGTTTATTTTTGTATTAGATAAGGAACAAGTGAGCAGAGATAAATGTCAGTTAGCTTTTAGCAAATGTGAGAAAACTCTAGCCATAACAATAAAAAATAATCTAGGTAATTCTTAGTTCAGCAGTCAAGAATTTCCTCAGATGAGCACAGTTGTCAGAAGATTTATAAGTCCTAGAGTGATGATAATGTTGTGATGTTAGTGGCTTTATAGAGTAAAATCTTTTACTTTTATACAGTTCAGTCACACTTTATTCTTTTAGAGTCAGTAATTTTTAATTCATTAAACATAAAAGTTCATACTGGGCTCCATTAGAACAGTTTATGTCTTGCTTTCTATATGTTAAGTTGCTTTTCTGTAATTGCTGAGAAATAAACCATGCTGAAGAAACATAAACATTGCAGCCTTTTAGAAGGCTGTGATATTTGAAGATGTGGAGGGCTGTTTTATGGAGTCTGATACTAGCTGATATTTCTGAGACAAATTAAATTGGGCTACCTAAAGTCTGTGTCACCTTGTTCAAAAGGAGGAGCTAAGACCATGTGAAATAATCATTGGGAAACCTTTACAATTTAGAATATTATAATTTTGCAGTCTCCTACAGGCATTCTTTAAAAATGGCAGTGCTTTCATAATGCGATTTTTTGTTATTGTTTAAATGCAGAAAAATAATCTGCACTGCTGAATTAGTGTTGTGGATGTGACTGCAAAGTTATCTTTTAATAATATTTATACTCTGCACTATTTAGATCTTTGGATATAGCTAACCAAATGAGCGTGTCTGAGGAGGCAAGATCTAGTAGTACAAGTAATCAGGTAAGTGACAATATTTTATTGCATTACTTACATACAGAAATCTCAAATTTAAAATTACTTAGTCAATATTTATGTTACGTTAAGTTACAGCATTTCAAATAACTACATTTTCTTTCTTTGAACTTAAACAGATTGACAAGGTATTTAATACTAGTGGAACTGATCTTCTAACTAGTGGATCTGATAGTAAAGAGAATGAGATGTCATCAAAACAGAAAAAGGTGTGTTTTACTTTGTTTTGGGATTCTGTTGCATCCATGTGTTTAATACAAGGCTGATACAATTGCATAAAAAGAGTATGTGAACGTATTTACCATATTTAAAGTTTTAAAAGAAAAAATAACTACTTTTGTATAGCACAGCACTGTATATAATCACATATGAAGGTCCACTGAAAAATTTTCAAATCATTTCCTTGAATTTCTGTGAAAGCTTTTCCTTGAAAATAGCTTTGTACAAAGTAGGCAGCAGTTAGGATTATAAATTTTTGGTCACTTTGTTTCTCCTTAATTATAGATTTCAGTGAAACTGAAACTTCAGCAGTGGATTTAGATAGGAAAATTGAAATGGGCAACTGTTATAAAATTGCAGAGATGAAGATAAAATGTAGAATTTCATGTAGTTAACAGACTTAACATTTACTATATAATTCAAAGTTATAGTGAAAATGAATATGCAGATAAATACAAGAAGCGAAGAAGAACCATGACATGACAGAATATTAAACATAAGCATAAATATTGTAAAATTCTTTTCATGATACTAATTATGTAAATGGCTCCCCAGGATCTCTACATTTTACCATTTCCATTTCTAGTTATCTGAACCCTCTTGCTAATTTTAGACTGTGGGGGAATGATTTCATGATTTTATCCTTCATCATTAGAAAAAGTAGAGTTTAAATCCTGAAAAACCTCTTAAGCAATGGTAAAATAAAATTCCCTTTCCAGCTCCATGGTCAGTTGCAGTTCTGTATCAAGTGCCGGTTGGTAACCATATAAAACCAAAAACTGTGAAGAACACTTTTTCTTATGCCCAGCATTAAGAACAGTATGCTAAAATGGTTTTGTTGTGATACTTCTTTATTTAAGATCTGCCCATATTTCTCATTATGCTACTTCTAATATTGTAGTTATTTAAGTACTTTTTAGCAATATAATTAATATTATAATAGATTTTGTGCTCATCCATTTCTGTTTTGTATAAATAATATATATTGTTCTACCACATATTATTGAAATGACAGGGCTGCGCATGAAATAAAAATACCAATGTAAGAATAACCATTCTGTGCAACTTAGTATCAGTACTTACTCTTTTAAAGGCATCACTTACACTTGAAGAGAAGCAAAAGTTAGCTAAAGAGCAAGAGCAGGCGCAAAAACTGAAAAGTCAGCAACCTCTTAAGCCACAAGCAACTGCAATAACACCTCCCGTGAAGCAGGTGAGAAAGAACATTGGAGCTGTGATGCTTTTTTCTTTCAAGTGCTATATGCATTTAGCATTTTTTATCCTCCTGTGAGTCACCCTTGTTTTCACTAGTGGTACGATGGCACAGCTGGGAAAACTATAATAAATATTTATCTGCCTTTCATTTGTATTGTTAGCAATATTTCCCACTTTTTAAATTTCAGGAGATTCCAAAAGTATTATTATTGGAAGGCCGTTATTCTAGAAGAAGGGAAGAACACATACTGGAAAAGGTTTTGCTCTGAAGAGTTTATTAAAGGGGAAGGGGGTATAGAAATGCGTATGTAAGCAAGTGGTTATGGTAGTACTTCATGTATAGTCTTAGTTGTCAAATTAAAGTTGTATAGCAATCAGCTCTAAGTAGCAAAGAACAAAAATAACCTATTTCTCTTGTGTATAATTACATTTCGTGTCCAGTTCCATGCAGTAAATTCCAGTTTCTGAAAAATGAATGCCACTTCTGCAGGAACAATGATAAAGACTGTTGCTAGAGTGTTAAACAGAAAAAGTATTTAATTTCATTCTATCTATTTTGCAGACAAGAGACTTGACAGATACCTTGATAGATAACATGTCATCTTTGACTAGCCATTCTATCAACAAAGCTAAAGTTGCATCTTCAAACAGCTTCTCTTCTGTCCCTTCTATGGGTGTTGGCATGGGATTTTCATCAGCTGTTGACAACACAAAGAGAAATATAACAAACGGACTAAATACTAATATGGGTTTTCAGACTGCTGGATTCAGTATGGGAGCCGGTCCCCCCACTCAGAATTTCTTCAGTGGTCCAAGTGCAGCAGGAACAACCAAGATGAACATTGTACCAACTGCCAATATGCCAAATTACAGTCCTATGAATGCTGCGTCTGCAATCTGTCCACTGACACAACAAAACAGACCCCCAGATATGTCTCCTTTAGATAACCTTTTTGGTCCTCAGAAACCCAAAGTTAGCATGAAACAGTTGGCTCAACAGAAATCAAGCCAGTGGGTTAATCAGTTTGTACCTCCACAAGGGTCCCCAAATGCAAGCAGTTCAGCCTTGGGGCCTCAGATGAACATGATAGGACAGCCTGGCTTTGGTATACAGGGTAATCCTTTCTTTGCTCCTCAGAACTTTGCACAGCCAACAAACACAATGGCAAACAGCAGCTCAGCTAGTAATGACTTAAAAGATCTTTTTGGGTAAAATGTTTTGTTTTGTTTTCTTCTTTCAAAGATTGATGAAATTTGGATCATGGGTAAGCTGATTAACATCTTTTTTTGATTAGTAAAAGCATGACTTGGGGAAACTTTCAACCCAGCACAGTGAAGACTTTTGCACTGGAAAAAAGACTGATATTGATTGCATTCACCTGGTACTGCAGTGGAATTGCATTAAGTGCAAAGTCATCTTACGTGCTAAAGATTTCCTGTCTCTTTACCGAACATCAGAGCGCTGAAGGTAGGATGCATATATTCAGATGAAAAGGAACAAGTTAAGTATTTCAGAATTATTCAGAAGTGTGATCAATCAACTCCTATGAAATTTCCTACAAAATTTTGTTTAAGTTCATTAAAAATTCTTAGGCGGTAATGCTAGTGAATGCAACCCTGCAGCCCAGTCCTTTCAGTATCTGCTAAATTCTTATTGCTGATTTGTGTTGCCTGAATTTGGTGCAAACTGTCATTTTGCCCTCAAAAATTTTGATAGCCATGTTACATAGAAAGATCTCTAACTGGTAACTGTGTAAGGGGCTAAGAAGAGAAAATAATTTTACTTTCTTCTTTTATAAGATAGCATCAATGTGACAGTGAACTACAACAAGATTCAGGAGGCATAAGAAATTGTTTTAAAATTTTCTGCAAGTTTTGGACAGAGTGAGAACACTGCTCAAATGGTCATGCTGGTTTTACAACCTCTTTCATAATGCCAGATCCCTGTTACCAGCCCCATAGCAAAAGCAACATACCACTTTAAGATTTTAAAATACATGTGGTGACTTGATCGCATTTATTATATATTTCAGTGTTTTGGCTAGTTTGATACTGCTTCTAACAGTATCTATCTAACAGGTGTGGAAAAAAGATTGTGAGTAGTTACGGAACCTCCTAAAAAGAATGTTTTCTGTAAAATTCACATTGACTGCCCCAACTGTGTAACCAAACAATTCTGTGTAACTAATCACACACTGTTTAGTTACACAGAAATATCTTTAATTACTTTATAGTTTTTGGCTCCATTGAGAAGATAGAAAAGGATTTCCTCATACGAGTTGCACATAGTTGTGTGAAAAAGCAAACTGCCATAAATTGCCTTGACTGGAATAAACTGTTTCATTTGAATTTTGTTTTAACTCAGGTCCTCGTGAAGGATAAATTAGTATGAAGTGAGTTCTTAAATGTGGATTTGTAAGCTCTAGAATATATGGTAAATACACAGGTATTTCAGGTCCTTTTTATTGTATTACTTCAAATTTAATAAAGCTCTCCAGAAATCCAAACAGTAGTTTCTTCTACTTCCCAGAAGGTGTATGTTCAGCTTGCCCATGATAGAATCTCTACTCTGTCGGATACTACTGTTGGTTTTAACTTTTTCTTTCCTAGGAATTTCAGGAGCTTTCTTACATAATATTTTGAAGACTATAGCTGGCTATTTTGAAAAGGAAAGAACTAGTCACCTTTTTTATGGAAAGCCTACATGCTTTATTTTTCAAAGCCTTTCACTGAAGAAATTGTTCTTTTATTTGCTGCTTAAGAAACCAAAGGGCCTTATGCTGTAAATGTGACTTGTATTTTGTTATATTTCCACAGTTCTAAGCGGTAATAGCATTAAGCATATTTCTTGAATAACTGTTTATGTATTATAGCTGCTGCCTTAGTCCTACCATTTTAAAATACCTGGGACCAGTGAAGTTGTGGTTTAGAAAACAATACCTAACACATTGTGATGCTTATGTACTATTAATATTCATGGTAAGCATTGTAGGTTATGTTTAAGGTATCTGTGTACACATAAGTACAGTACTAGAACTGTTAAACTTATGAAGTTAATATACAGTTACTAGTACTCTATACACTCAATCACACTTATGTCTTACGTGAACTTTTGAAAGCTGCGTTTCGTTAGGGTAACTTAAGGCAAGCCTTTGAAGAATTACTTGAATCTGTATTCCTCTAAATTATTTGGAAAATAAGTTTATATTAAAAAATAACATATTTTAGGACTCTACAATGTATTAAATTAATATATTCATGGTGAAGGCAGTCTTAAATGTCAGTGTCCTGATCTGGGGTTTCAGTCATTGATCCCCCTGGACTGGGGGCTTTTCAGAACTGGATTTTAATTTAACCTACTGGAGGGAGAATTAAGTGAAATAAATTGATCTGATTTTATATACTAGACCTCCTAAACTGTGGGGTTTTGGGGTATGTGCTTTTGGCATGGGCTATCTGATAATACAATGCATTTAGTAAGAACAAAGTAAAAAAAATCCTACTAGTTCAAATCAAGAGAGGCTCTTCTATGCAGTGGTAATGTGATGGAATAAGATCTTTATCTGGCTCAAGTAATATGATTTTTTTCCTATTTATATTTCAGAATATCATTTTGGTTTCATTTGCTGCAATTTTTAGAATGACCAGAATAGAGGAACAACAAAGAAAACTGAAAAGGGTGCTTACAAAAGTTATAACAAAATTTTCCAGTTATTGAAAAATAGAAAAGCAAAAATAAGTTAAAATGAGAGGGTTGAATCCCTCTTCCTTGTCAATGCTTCCTACTTCATGTGTCAGGAAACAGGGTGTTTGTGAAGTTCTCTAATTACTTCCTTCTTAACTTAAAGGAAGGAGGAGTTGCAAGAGGTAAGTCACCAAGGCCATTTGTCACTTGGCTCCTGCTACAGTAGTTTTTCTTTAGGAAGCTTGTCCAGTTGATCTCTCCACTTACAAGTCGTCATTCTGAGGCCCTGCAAGAGGCTGGAAGACTCAGGTTGTGGCCAGTGGGAATACCATTGTTTGAGAGCAACAGTTGTACTTTGCATCCAAGTTGTTGTTTGGGAAAGAGTAAAAGGAAGGGACATTGTTACAAGAGTGAGCATTCCAGCTGTCTTCTGTTTCTGGTCTTGGATGGAAAGCTGTGTTAGCATCTAGCTTGGCCTGAAGCAGAGGGACTGTCTAGCCCTAATGCAAAACAAAACGGAGAACACAGGTTTGAAATTGGTATCTGATTAAGAAATTGCAATTTCTGTTACTGAAAAAGTAACCTGATATAAGTTCTTTTTACAATACCTTGAACAATACTGTAAATTACACACGATTTCTGCCCTTTGTATTCAACCTAATTTAAAGATAGAAAAGAGGAAGCCTGGCAGCTTATATCATCACCTTACAGTTTCCACTCTGTGCAACCACTGTAAGCAGCTCTTCGTTCCGCTGTGGAAGTTAGAACAGGGTCTGGGCTGAACTGCCCAGCCCACCTGGTTTACTTATATTCATTACTAAAGGAGAGGAAAAGGTAAGGGAGTAAGTTCCTATTTTTTAATTGATTTTTATTTATTGTATTTACTACAAAAAGGAGGAAAGAAGTGGAAATAGCTGCACATCTCAAGTATAAGCATCAGTTATGCTTTTACTGCACTGGTGTATGCTAAAGGAACGTGACTGCACCCAAGACAGCAGCATTTTCCATATTAGAACTGTTGATTCCATTTGGTTTGAGAGAAATCGCAAATGAAATGGCACTAGTGGCATTTCAAGGGTGGAGGAGGGAGCAGATTTGCTGTTCCTTTTCATCACACAAGTGTTGCGAATAAGGCACAGAACAGCCTGTGGAACCTGCTTATGCAGGACAGGAGTACCAGAGGAGTCTGTTGAAAGGTAAAGGATTCCACCAATTATCTGGGAACTAGGAAGAGAAATTTTATGAGGAACATGGGTGGAATACCCTAGTTTGTTTTAATGAAGATACTGTGTCTTCTTCTCTCCATGGTGATGTGAATTAGAAATGTGGGAAAATTGTGGCCTTACAGGTCTGTACAGATGCTGAATACCCCAAGTAAAAGGCTGAATTTTTTGATGTATAGGTGCACAACATTTCAAGCCTTATTATTTAAAACATTCCTCTTCTGTTGAGTTTTGTCTTTTTATCAACAGCTGTTTCACATTTATATGAAACAAATACCCCAATGGCCTTTTAAAGTAAGAAAAATGTGTGTTAATTTTTGTATTATAACCCCTGTTACAATGTTATCTATATCTCTAGATGGGTAAGTGAGTGTGTGTATAGATTATAGGATTTTAGATTTTTCAGTTCAATTGCACCAAAAGAGCAAAGATTAAGTAAGAAGGTAGAATTGAATCAAATTCCACAAGGCTTCCATACAGGCTAAGAATTATATGATACTTTTGTTATCTATTACAAATTTACATGCTTAATCTGCTTCTGTCATCTACGTGACATGAGCAGAAAAGGAAAGTTTTTAAACCATGAGTTTATGAACACTGGATCTCTCATTGCAGATGAAGTTTTTGGACTTTAGAGTGAGCTTTGTTTATTGATTATGAGTTTTTTATTGTGGGTGGGTGGGATATCACTGATTTGTGCCATTTCCAATGAAAGAAATATAGAAAGGGGGAGTACAGAAATAATACCCTGTTGTATATGTGATGCTTTTTGGTCTTTGTTAAGAGATATGCTGCATTTTATATACTCGTTGTGAACTTTTACTCTGAAATAGCTGCGAGGAAACCTATCTGGAGAATTTCAGTTGAGTTAGCTGATTTTCAAGTGAGGTCCTGCCTTGTACCTTACTTTCCATTAGGTTTTTTACCGCTTCACAAGGAAATTACACAAGGCAGTAAAACCTTGGATTCATACACCAGATCCTCTTGCCTTCCAGGCCTCACACTTCTATCAACAGAATAATTAAAACCCTGAAGTTGTATTGTCTTTAAGTTCTCTGAAACAATCCTAACTGCTGTACAGATTTCTGAGATGAAGTTGTAAATCAAAATGTGTTATAGTGAACTCAGGCCTTGTGCAAAGTATTTAATACTTGTCTATTTGTCTAATCGTACAGTCTCTGTACTAGTGGCAGTTTTATGTTTTATTGTAAAACATTCAGATTCTCATGAGATTATAGAGTGATGTTACTGTAGTGTCAGCTGTGATTCATAAATAGAACTGTCATAGCATGGCATTAGTGTGTAGCAGATTTATTGGATAGCTCTTCAAAAACAAATTTATTCTTGTATCAACTTTTAGATCAGTTATTTCAAAAACATGTAAAAGGTACAGTAAACAGTTTTGAGAAATTCATATCACTTTGTACTCTGAATGAGGTTGCCTATGGAAATAAATGAACTTTTCATATTTTCACGTTGGAAGATCTTTTTATTTAACATTTCCATAAAAGTAACTAATAGTAACTTATGTGGAAACCTTTCTCACTGTATATTTTGTCTGAAATACATTTTATCCCATGTAATTTTGAGTTCATTTCTTAGAATGGTTGATGTCCAGACATATGTAAAATGTGATCAAGTATGGCCTTCATGCAAAGAATAAAAGTCCTGGGGAAAAACTGATGCGCTAGATGTCCCATAAATTAGCATTTACTTTTCCTGAAAGCACACTAAGCCCATGTCAGAATCTGGGGTTTTGATGCCACATAGGGATCAGTTTGCGTTTTCACTGCTTGTTTACCCAGAGACCAGCCCTTTCTCTAAACCTGGGTTTCAAGATACTGCATTGTCAGACTTAGTTTGCAGCACTCTGAAGGAAGCTAGTTCTTTGCTTTTTGCATGGTATAAATTGATGAAGTATGAGACACCTGAGATCTGATCTGCTTAGAAGCAGTATTGTCTGCTAGAGATTGTATGGGAGGAGAGTAAAAGAAGAAAGAAGTGGATTAGGTGGAAATGGAAAGGTAGCATCAGGTGGCTCCAGTTCCCTCTTGGTTTTCATTTGCTGAGGATGACAGCATCCTTGTACCTCCCCAGCTGTATCCATCAAGGCAATACAGCCTTGTTATGTGCCAGCTTTCAGTCAATTGTAGCAGAAGAGAGGGAACTTTGAGTAAGGTGGAGACATACTGAATGGCGCCCTGCTGAGAAAATGCCTGCCTCAAGTTGCTCAGCAGATCACAGTCCTGATCTTACCTGAATGTTCTTTAGTATGGTGATGTTCTCTTTGTCCCTTCTGTTTCTGGAGTTTGGTAGGATCCGTAATTGTCACCTGTTCTTTAAGCAGGAAAGTCTCAAGTGCTGAAATCCAGGTGTTCTGTGTAGGTTTGCTGGGGCTTAAAATTGACAATTCGATAAACTCTTTTATTAATTCAGATAACCTAAGACTTGAAACGGGAAAAGCTGGAGATCTTTGCAGTTGATTGTTCTTTGCCTGAAATACTTCAGTACTGGCAGCTAATTGCCTCTGCTTTATCACTTAAGTACCTCTAGTCCCTCCTTTAGGTATGTGGTACACCAGAGCTTTAGGTTGATCCTTTTTATGTTGGTGTTTGTAGAACGGTGTTACGTTACCAAGTTTGCAGTTGTGTAGGAAATGGGCTGTTTGTGAGGAGTTATGCACAATTGTTCATTTGATGTTGCCAGACACAAATGCACTTTGTCTTGTGTCTCAGAAGCTCCCTGCACAAATGTTCCCAGCTGGAGAGCACGGCAGTTGCTCAGTAGATTGGAAAACTGGCTCTTAGGGTCACAAGGTAGATTCCAAGTGCCAAACTTACCCCAAATTACAAACCAGGAGTTCAAAAATAAACTCCTATTTACGGACAGACCCAAGAGCTGCTAAATAAATACTACTCAAGCTCTAAAATAATTTATTAAGTATTCTAGGCATGAAATTTAGAGTTAACTATAAACTTTTAAACCAGTTAACTATAAACTTAAAAAAATGTTTTTCATTTTTTCCTCTGTAGGACACCTGTCTATGAAATATATTGTTACGGCTCTACTGCATTTTCTTGCTGCACATTAAGGCAGTCATGGATGTGGAGCAACATAGAAATGATAGAGATGGCCTGCCTATATCGACTTACCAATTTTTGAAGGGTTTTTTGGTCACGCTTTTTGCTTGTGCGTTAATCATTATTTAGCCTTTTTTAATGGAATTTCTTAAAATGCATCACCTTTTGCACAACATTCAAAAGACTCGGTTTTACACTGTGCTGTAATAATTAGCCATTCAAATCAAGAATAATCAAAGCAGAAGCTGCATTTGAAACTATATTAATGAAAACATTATTCTCTTTGACCTGAAAACCAAGGGTTTAGGTGTTGGGAGTTGAAGGTATTACACAGGCGGTATTTGTTCACTTCTGTCTCTGCATCTCCTTAACGCTAGCTTCAGGCTATGGTTTTAAGAGTAAACAAAAACAGAATTTTGAAGAGCTTGCTTTCCAGCAGCTGTCTTAAGAACCAGATACCACAAGGAAGAATAACTGGCTTACTTTCTGAACAGAAAATTCAAATAATAGAGAAAAGAACGCAACAAATTAGAAAAGAGAACCCAAAACCTAGAAATCGGATTTCTGCTTCTGCCACGCTGATAAAATAGACACCTATAGCACAAAAGCTGTGAATAAGTGCTTAGCTGATGTCACCCAAGTGACTTCAAATAAGCAAAAATGGTAACAAAGTAATGGGATACACCAATAACCGGAGCAATAAATTTTATCTATCTAAAGAATCTATCCTAACATGGCACCAGATAGATGGTTTTTTTTTCAAATTTATTTATTTATTTATGGGTTGATTTTAAGGAATTTATTAAAAAATTGTATTTTACAACAATTGTATCTTACAAAATCAGAGCAGGAGAATTAGGAAGATTAAAATCACACTAAAATGTCATTTTCATACTTTAGTTAAACAGGAACTTTAAACGTAACCTTTCCCCAAAAAGCCTTATGCTACAAAGCCTGGCTTTACTTGGTTACAATATAGAAAAAAAAAGTATGTAAAAATATAATTTAAAATATCTGGAATACACTACATAGAATTTTGATGCCAGCTGTGCTCAAAGCCTTGATCTGTTGTCTAAAACTGGCAAGAGAAGTAGTTTCTGGTGTGGATTTCTGAGTTGATAGATACTAAATGCTATTTCTGCAATCTGAGCGATTTCAGTATAAAGTACTAACGTATTTTCATTGTTGGCCCATACAGGATAAATTTATTGATTAATCTTTTTTATTTGGCAAGCAGAAAACTGTAAAATTAGTTGAGTTTTTTGTGGTTTGATGGTGCATATATGCTCTATGTTTTCTGAAGAATTCCTTGCTTGATTTTTACTGATTGACAACCATTACAAGATCTGCAGTAAAATACCACCTTTGCATTATAATTACTGCCACATTTTGCAGACCAGAACCACACAGCTGAAGGTCTTTGATTAAACAAGCACTATAACTATTACTTAAGGTAATGAGATCCTTAACTGGCTGCTGGGTAAGAGGTGTTTCCTTATTCTTTTCATGACATAGATAGTACAAAGCCTTGATTTTCTGCACATTGGAGATACTAAGTAAGTGGAGGTCTCTTCACACATAATTAGCAGCTTAAGTGAGCTCAATCCCATGTATAGCACTTCTTTTGTCAGAATTTTTCCTAGGATTCTGTCTCTGGTACTTCTCCAGGCCCTTTCTGGGCAGCCATCTCTTGCAGGTCCTCTCTCTTTGATTTTCTTTCCTGCATCAATTCCTGCAGGCAGCGCATGCCTGGGTAAAATCGTGGAAGGGTAACAAAAATCAGAGGGCCCTGACAGGTGTCTTTCTCTGGTGGTACCTGGTAAGAGAATGCTGAGTTTAAGACTGTGGCAACCTGGACTTGGTGGCTGTTGCTCTTCAGCTGGATTGTTGCTTTGCCAATCAGGGGTGGCAGAAGGGAACCCAACCTGAGGCTCTGCATCTCTGCTTGGTGGTTCAGCTCTGGCAAGCTGCCAGACTGTGTGATGGAGGTGGCTGGTGAGTAGGCATCTGTTTCCTTTGCTACCTGTTCTATGGGCAGCATGAGACTGAGGGAAAAATGTTAAAAGCAACTGCAGGTAAGTGATCCTGAGGATTGTTAAATCCAGATCCCAGAACGATACAGCAACTGTTCAGCGCAGAGAGGCAGATTTCAGGGAATGACTGACAAAAAAAGAAGAGAGCGGAAACTGTCCTCTGCCAGAATGCCCAGTGCGAGCCCTGTAGACATGGACCTGTTTTCTTTGAGAGTGTGGCCCCTGCCAGCCCCCACCCCAGCCCACGCGCTCTGTTCGCATTCCCGAGTTGCCTGTGCAGAGGGTGCTCATGAGAGAGCTCGGATGATCCCGACAGCTGCTGCTGCTGAGCAGCTGCCTCAGCTCAGGTGTAATTTAGCTGTAACACTTACTGGGATGTTTAATTTCTGTGTGTTTATTTTCATTGGAAATGACTACTTTGTTAGATTGAATGACTGTGATTAGAAAGTTGAATGAATTACTTACTTTTCCCCGTTTTGCTGTAGCAGACGATTTTCTGGTGAAAGGTAGGTAAAATATTCAGTATGTAAAACTACATAGAGATTAGATTCATGAGAAAGGAACTATATTAAACCTGTGTGTTTAAAAACAAATCTATTTCAACAGAAGTATTAGTAATTACAAGCACTGTCCTGAACTGTGTGTTATGGTCACCATGTCCTTCAAGATGCTGCAGTTGATGAATTGCATTCTTCGTTAGTTCTTTTTTATGCATGTGTTGTAAGGGAAGAGAAGGTTTTTCTTCTTTGGTGTTGCTCAGTTTCTTCAATTTGAAAAACTAGCGGTTTTAAATGGAAATAGAACTGATACCTACTCTCAAAAAACCCTGTAGCTGTTGCTAGGTGCTTAGCCAGTTACTTCAGCTAGTGTAGCAATATGAATGTCTGTAAAAGTTTGGCAAAACCGTGTAGTTTAAGTTTCTTAATTTATAGATCGTAAGAGGTGACATTTTAAACACAGTTATTTTACCCAATGAAACAAAAAGATGACTTACCATTTTAAACTGTCTCTGTCTATGCCATAAAATTTTTTTTAACGAGAAGGGGCTACATAAAAGGTATTCTGGAGCTTATTTTATTCTAGTACAAATAAACCTTAAGTGCAGTTCAGTATAAACACATCTCCCCCTTCCAAGGAAACTGTAGCATGTGTGGATTTTCAGCTGTTTTAGGATTCATGTGACTTCTCATCATTCTCTTTCATTCCCTCAGCCCTTTGCAGCTTTGGACCTATTGCCCACTTTCAACCTCTTTTTTATGAGAGTGTGATTAAAATACTACAGGTAAGGTATTAATCTAAGTTTTATGAAAATCATGAGCTCATTAGGGGGACCAGCTTTGCACTTCAAGTGAGGGAAGGAGAGTAGAGTGAGATAGCTCCTGTTAGACACTAGAAAATTCATGTAAGGGAGAGCCCCAGTAAGGCAGGTTTTATCAGTTCTGGTCTTCACGTGGTAGCTGGTTTGGCCATATGCTGATGTATCCTACAGGTCTGGTTTTCAACATTTAAAAGGAAAGATTTTTTTTCATTAACTTCTATCATGATGTTCTCTTTTAAAGAGATCAGATGTGGGATTAGAGGAACACAATGAACTGCATGCTATAATTTCGTGAATCAGTCCAGTAATAAACTGTACTCAGAAGCTGGGTATTAGCACAGGTGCTTTTGAATGGCATGTTACACAGGTACTACCTGGCATAGAATATCTGTTAAATATGCAGAGAAGTCAGTGCCAAAGACTATTCCCCTTCAAAATGTATTTTCTTGGTAAGGGAAAAAGGGAAACCAGAAATCTGAAGAGATGGAATGATCTTTTGAGTAACTTGTAACAAAAAGATTTCTGAAAACATCGAAGTAGTTCCTTGCTGAGAGTGACAGGCTGTGAAAGGCTGTAAGAGATCTTAACTTTCAAGTCGATCTGTAAAACCTAGTAAAGCTACCATAAGGTGTCACTATAACCCAAGGAACTTACACACAACTGCAAACACAGAAATGTTCTTATCCAGCTATGAGACTTCCCTTATACTGCTTTGTGAAAGTACAAAAGGACCTATTTTTAAATAACATAGTGTATTCCTGTATGCACAGAAATCATCATTAAATATATCTGTAGTTGGTGCGATGCTATAGAAGCTCTGTCCTTTTCTTTATGGGGAAACAGATATACTACACATAGTAACTTTCTACACAGAATTGTTTTTAAAGCCCTCCTACTTACTGTGTAAAGTGTAAGTAATTACCACTTAATCTGCAGTTTCAAGTAAGAAAAACTATAAATAACAATTGTTATTTCCATTATTGTTTTATTTGTTGTTAGCATCCCAGGAGCCTCTGTTTTTATTTCTTGTCCAACTGTGATCCAGTTTCTTTCCAATTTGCTATCTGATCAGGAAACAAACTAGAAACTAAAGATGAATTTTTTAACCATTTGAAATTAATGCTGGTTTTGCTGCAGGCATTAGGGAAACAAACATAACATCTGAAAATGTGATTTGGCTTGACTCAGCACAAAGTATTTTGACACAGCAGGAAAGGACTCAGTTCTCACATATGGTAAAATAGAAATCTGAAGTCTTTGAATCCATCCTCAGTTATGGAGGAAAAATGCAGGTGCTGGAAAACCACAGATTTCAAAACCCAAAGGACCATTTTGATAATTTAATCCAAATGCTTGTATAACATGGAATCCCTGGTCACCCCTTTTATCTGACATCAGGTACTGTAGCTCTTAAAGACTGAATTCTATAGTATCCTTTTATGTAATGTTACAAGGACTCTTACAGCTGCCAATAGAAATAGGGTCTCCAGTACACCAGGGACTATACAAATACAAAGGGAGAAACGGTTTCACCCCAAAGTTTCATGTCTACCGATAACATATGCTTGTCTTCTGGGCGGGCCTTTGCACGTGTGAAGTGCTGAAAGAAAGTCCTTTGAGAAAGTAATATGGAAACTCACCTAGGAACCCTGATCTCCCCCTCTGAATCCTGAACTCATGCCCTGATGCTGATAATCCCATGTTTCCAGGGAGCATGAGGCTGACAGAGGCTTCGGCAAGTAGGTGCCATGGTAAGGTTTGGAATTGAAAAGTGTTATCACTCAGTATTAACTCTGGTTGATTGGTACTTGGTTACACTGTGAATGAAATGATCTTCGCTCACACTGATCTTTATATGGCCACTTCTGCAACATGTCTAAATGTGTGTTCTTTTTATTGTGTCTGGACCCTTCTTTTCTTGTTTCTTTTATTTACTGTATCTACAGATGTGATTTCAGTTGGAAATACAATGGATGAAACTGACTGTCATGTGAAATCCATGGCTGACATTTTTTCTTCGGAAATAATTGGTTTCAGGAGAAAGCTAAAGCTGCTGCAGTGCCCTTCCCTGAAGAAGCTGACCATGGGCAAGTATCACATAAGCATTTTTGTTTCCTGTGTGCGGAGCCCCTGTTCCAGGAGAAGTGCAGTATTACAACTCTTGTCTCCTACTGGAGGATTTTTATTTGCCTTATTTAATGCTTTGCTTCCTGAGATGAATTGACAATTTCAGCTTTGAGTGACTTTAATGCTCTCTGAAACTTCAGAAAAGAAAGTGGCAAAATAAACCCATTTAGAGATGAACTCTCATACTTCCTAAGCTATAATCTTGTGATTTCTTGGGGCCCCAAATGTGGTATTAGCTTTGTGTCCTATTGAAACAAAACATATGGGATCATCTTGTCCCTTCCTCTGTGTTCTCTCTTAACTTTTGAGCTGATTACAACCCTTATCACAGGAATAAAGATTTCTGGGATCTTAAGTGGCTAGATTTGATTAAAAATGGCAGTAGGGTAGCACACATTGGGCAAGATACCAAGAAGATTCCAGGCCTGCTGGCAACGGATGGGGTACACCCATCTCAAAGGGGGAAAAGGATCTTTGCATAGGAGTTAGCAGGGCTCACTGAAAGAACTTTAAACTAGATTTGAAGTGGGAAGGGATAAAACCAGACTCACTAGAATTAAGCCTGGGGGCAACATGCCAATATTTGATGAATGGTGTGCTAGCAAGGTCCTTTGGTCTGCCATCTCAGTGGAGTAGGTGATGGAAATCCATATGGCATCAAAGACACAAGGGTTATTGATATGTTAGAAACCACAGAAGCCTGAGAATGGTCATGTAGGGGCTAGGACTTCTCCCACCAAAAAGTGGCGGGATCAGTAGCTCAAGTGAAGTGCATCTGCAGCAATGCACACAGCATGGGCAACAAACAGGAGCAGCTGGAAGCTGTTGCACAGCAGGAAAATGACGACATAGTTGCCGTCACAGAAACATGGTGGGATAGCTCACACAATGAGTTCTGCAATGGATGGCTGTAAACTCTTCAGAAGGGATAGGCAAAGGAGAGGTGGTGGGTTAGCTCTGTGTGTTAGGGAGTGTTATGATTGTCCAGAGCCTATGATGGTGACAAGAGGGTTGAGTGTTTATGGTAAGAATCAGAGTGAAGGCCAACAATGGAGATATCATGGTGGAAGTCTGTTACAGACCGCCCAACCAGGATGAAAATGAAATATTCTATAAGCAGCTGGGAGACTTCCATTATCTCCAGCCCCTTGCTCTCATGAGGAGTCTTCAATTTAGCAGATGTCTCTGGAAATACAGTGCAGCAGAGAGGAAACAGACTATGAGGTTCCTGGAGCGTGTGGAAGGTAACTTCCTGGCACAGCTGGTGAGGGAGCCGGCGGGGGAAGGTGCCCCACTGGGCCTGTTTGTGAACACAGAAGGACTTATGGGTGGTGTGATGGCTGGAGGCCATCTTGGGCATAGTGATCACAAAATGATAGAGGTTTTGATTCTCGGAGAAGTGAGGAGGGGGAGGCAGCAGAAATGCTGGGTTGGACTTTGGGAGGGCAGAGCCCGGCCTGTTCAGGAGACTGGTTGAGAGAGTCCCTTGGGAGGCAGCCCTGAAGGGCAGAGGAGCTCAGGAAGGCCAGGCAGTCTTTAAGAAGGAAATCTTACAGGGGTAGGAGCAGGCCATCCCCATGTGCCAAAAGACAAGCCGGTGGGGAAGAGGGTCGGCCTGGCTGAACGGAGAGCTTTGGCTGGAACTCCATAAAAACAGGAGAGTTTATGACCTTTGGAAGAAGGGGCAGGCAACTCTGGAGGACTATAAGGAAGTTGTGAGGTTATGCAGGGAGAAAATTCGAAGGGCCAAAGCCCAACTAGAACTTAACCTGGCTACTGCTGTAAAAGACAATTAAAAATGTTTGTATAAATACATTAGCAACAAAAAGAGGAGGAGGAGAAAAGTACTGACACAGGATGAGGAAAAGGCTGAGGAACTTAATGCCACCTTTACCAGTAAGACCAGTTTTCTCTTGTTACCCAGCCCCCTGCAGTGGAAGATGGGGGCAAGGAGCAGAATGAAGCCCCCATAATCCAATGGGAAATGGATTAGACACACCACTTAGACACACACACAAGTCTATAGGGCCAGGTGGGATCCACCCAAGGGTACCAAGGGAGCTGGCAGAAGTGCTCACTGAGCCATTTTCAACCATTTATCAGCAGTCTGGCTAATCTGGGAGGTCCCAGTTGACTGGAAGTTAGCAAATGTGATGCCCGTCTACCAGGAGGGCCTGAAGAGGATCTGGGGAACTACAGGCCTTTCAGTCTGACCTCAAGCTGGGAAAGATTATGGAATGGATCATCTTAAGTGCCGCCGCACAGCACATACAGGACAACCAAGTGATCAGTCTCAATCAGCATGGGTTTATGAAAGGCAGGTCCTGCTTGACTAACTGATCTCCTTCTGTGACAAGGTGACCTGCTTAGTGGATGAGGGAAAGGCTGTGGATGTTGTCTACCTGACTTTAGTAAAGCCCTTAACGCCATTTCCCACAGCATTCTCCTGGAGAAACTGGCTGCTCGTAGCTTGGACAAGTGTACTCTTTGCTGGGTCAAAAACTGGCTGGACAGCCGAGCCCAGAGAGTGGTGGTAAATAGAGTTCCATCCAGCTGGTGGCCAGTCACAGGTGTGTTCCTCAGGGTTCAGTACTGGGGCCGGCTCTGTTCAGGATCTTTATCAATGATCTGGATGAGGAGATCGAGTGCACCCTCAGTAAGATTGCAGACAGCACCAAGTTGAGGGGGGATGTTGATCTGCGTGAGGGTAGGAAGGCCCTACAGAAAGATCTGGACAGGCTGGACTGATGGGCCGGGGCCAGTTGTGTAAGTTCAACACGGCTGAGTGCCAGGTCCTGCACCTGGGTCACAACAACCCCACGCAACGCTACGACTGGGGGCAGAGTGGCTGGAAAG